>NW_012112253.1:2363617-2435837 GCF_000951035.1 Colobus angolensis palliatus
AAAAAAAAAAGATTGGGAACAAGACAACAAGGCAAGGATGTCTATTTTTACAACCTTAGTCAGCACAGTACTCGAAGTTCTAACTGCTGCAATAAGGCAAGAAAAAGAAATAAAGGCATACAGATTGGAAGGGAAGAAACAAAACTACTCCTTAGCAGACAGCATGACATGATTTTCTATGCAGAAAATCCCAAGGCATCTGAAAAAAAAAAAAAAAAAAAAAAGATTGGGAACAAGACAACAAGGCAAGGATGTCTATTTTCACAACCTTAGTCAGCACAGTACTCGAAGTTCTAACTGCTGCAATAAGGCAAGAAAAAGAAATAAAGGCATACAGATTGGAAGGGAAGAAATAAAACTACTCCTTAGCAGACAGCATGACATGATTTTCTATGCAGAAAATCCCAAGGCATCTACAAAAAATACTCCTAGAACTAAAATGCCAGTTTGGCAAGCCTGCCACATATACAATCGAAATATGAAAATGAATAACACTCCCATATGCTAACAATGAACATATGGAAATTGAAATTTTAAAACACAGTATCATGGATAAGCACACAAAAAAGTGAAATATTTTGATATAAACTTAGGAAAACATTTAATGGTATGTATGCTGAAAATTATAAGATGCTGATGAAAGAAGTAAAAGACCTAAATAAATGGAAAAACACATCATGTTCATGCATTAGAAGACTCAACATAGTATATATGTCAACTGTCTCCAAATTAATCTATAAAATTAAAGCAATTCTTATGAAAATCTCAACAAGGCTTTTTGGAGACAAAGGTAAATTTATTGTAAAATTCAGTGGAAAAGTGTAGGGCCTAGAATGGCTAAAACAATCCTGAAAGGGAAAAGTGAAGTGGAAGTATCACTCAACCTGATATTAAGGCCTACCATAATCTAACTATAGTAATTAAGACAGTTTGCTATTGACTAAGAGATAGACATAGATCAAGTGAATGGAATAGAGAATTATAATATAATTATATTAACATGTAATTATATAGGCTTCACGACCTTGGGGGAGGTAAAGATTTCTTAGAACACAAAAAGCATTACTATAAAATTGAAATGGATTAATTTAACTTCATCAAAACAGAAGACTTGTTTTCAAATGACATCTTTAGGAAAGCAAAAAGGCAAGCATCACTTTTGAATTTTTTTTCTTAACTCAAGAAATTATGTAAATTTTGAGTTATTAGATACTTTTGCATTACCTCTAATTTTAAAAAATTAAAGTTGGTTGGGTAATGGTTAATGAGTACAAAAATAATGAGAAAGAATGAATAAGACCTACTATTTGATAGCACAACAGCGTGACTACAGTCAGTAATTCAATTGTGCATTTTAAAGTAACTAAAATTGTATAATTGCATTGTTAGTAATACAAAGAATAAATGCTTGAGGGAATGTGATTTTCATGATGTGATTATTATGTATTGCATGACTGTATCAAACATCTCATGTACCCCATAAATAAATATATCTACTATGTACTGACAAAAATTAGAAATGAAAAAATTTTTTAAATAATTTTTTTAAATGAAGTTGGTTAGAAACCTAGTTCCAATAATTTTTATGCTATACCAGGATGTATACATTTGAATAAATCAAATTGAAAAGAACCACAGACACAAAAAGTGTATTTTGGGGGATTAGTTGATGAAACTTAACACAGAGATCAAAAGATAATTATGTTAAATGCAAATCATTCATACCAGGGATACATTTCATACCACAGCCATTTAGTTTTTAAAAATAAAGCTCCTCATACGGGTTAGCTGCGTACCCACCCAAATATCATCTTGAATTGTAATTCCCATAATCCCCATGTGTCATGGGAAGGACCCAGTGGGAGGTAATTAAATTATGGGTGGGGGCGGTTACCCCCATGCTCCTGTTTGCATGACAGTGAGTGAGTTTTCATGAGATCTGATGGTTTTATAAGTGTCCTTTCCCTCTTTGCTCAGCAATTCTCTCTCCTGCTGCCACGTGAAGAAGGCCATATTTGCTTCCCCTTGAGCCATGATTGTAAGTTTCCTGAGGCCTCCTCAGCCATGTGGAAGTGTGAGTCAATTAAACCTCTTTCCTTTATAAATTACCCAGTCTTGAGTATTTCTTCATAGCAGCATGAGAACGGACTAAAACAGCTCCCAAGCAAAACCATTCAATTCCATGAAGATACGGGATTTATACTCATTAAAGGATAATGTCCTTTGGATCATCATTAACTCCTTATGAAGCTCATGGGGGTGGAGTGAGTAACCTGGAGGTGTCATATTTGTGCAACAAATAAATCCCAAGGCTGTGTACTTATTTGCTTTTAGGAGGCTCATCTAATAACATATTGTATCTGTTTGTTGTATTAATAATCTGAGTTATTACAAGTACACCAACAAATCTGCTGCCTTAAGAATGGTTTCATGTTAGTTAAGTCCTTTAAAATCCACAACTGTGGCACCAGAGACATCAGAGGTCTGGGGAAACACTTTGAGCTGAGCAATAAGCTCTACAGTTAAGAAAAAGATGCTGATAAATTCTACGAAGAACATCAGACATGACATTTGTTTCTTTAGAATTTCTGAGCATATTTACAGGCAAGGCAGAAGAAAGAGCATTTCAGCTTGGTTTTAAAATACAGAAATACCACTATTCCTTAAAAGAACGAATCACAATGCTGTTGGCACATATTGGAGCCCACAAAAATCATAAGAAATGTGGGATTTCTTCTGCAAATATGTTTCCTGATTAAAAACATAAAGCATATATTTGAGTCATACAGAAAGTCAAGCCAAAAGAAAAAAAATATTTATAAGACAAAGTTAAAATCCTGAGCTTGTGTACATATTAACTTACTCAAGAATCATCTAATAACATATTGTATCTGCTTGTTGCATTTATGTTCATAGTGACTGTCTCTCATGGGAAGATTCTGTGTGCAGAAACAGAAACAGAAATGTCAAGCAGACTTCTTTCTTGATTGTGTCCTTGCCCTAGACATTAGGAATGAGACATGTATGAGAAAAGAATCAGGTGGTGGGGTCAAAGCAGAATTTTCAGTACCTACTGCAGAGCATGGCCCATGACAGATGGTCAACAAATAAAATTTTTGAATGTTACAAGGAGGAAGAAACAGTTAAGAACAATTTACTTAAATTTTTGAAGACTATTTCACTTGTGGGAAATTTCATAAGTCACCTTAAGAGGGTGCCAATGAATAGGCTTCTGCCAAAAGGAAAAAAAAAATTCCCAAAATGAGTGTGCAAATAATGTTGGTATGATTGATATTACTTGGCTTCAAAGAAGCAATAGCCACAAAAAGCAAGGATAAGGAAACGTGAAACATTTCATAAGTGATGAAACCAGATAAGAATTATGTAAAAGAGCTTATTTTAAAAATAAACTACTAGTGAGTGGGAGAAGGGAGTATTAGTTCTTCTGAAAGACAAAGGGGGAAACTGTAAGACCAAGTCAGTTTTGCAGGCCCTCTAACAAACAGGTCTGTATCTCAAGGCACAGCAATCCCTCAGATACGTGGTACTCTCATAGAATCACTCTGGCCCAGACGACCAAGAATTCCTGCAAGAACCAAGCTATGCAAATCTGAGCTTGAAAGTGGCCTGACTGAAGCCCATGGCGTCCTCACCTACCACAGCGCCCGGCTGGCAGCAGGTGCTCGAACTGTGTTTGCTGACCGACTGGATAAATTAATAAACAAGAGGATGAGTCTTTTGAGTTACTTGGAAGTAATTTGAAAATTTTTTTACAAGAAGCCATTGGCATACTAATGTTTTGTTTTTGTTTTTGAGACAGACTCTTGCTCTGTCACCCAGGCTGGAGTGCAGTGGCACGATCTCAGCTCACTGCAACCTCTGCCTCCCGGGTTCAAGCAGTTCTCCTGCCTCAGCCTCCCAGTAGCTGGGATTACAGGCGCCTGGCATACTAATATTTTAATAATTAAAACTATTTTTAATTTCTAAAGTAATACCAGTTTGTTACAAAAATTTAACACTACTTAAAGGAAACCACTGTTACTTTGGTGTATGAGTCCTTCCCAAGACTTTTTCTATATATATACAATTATTTCAATATATGTGTATGTGCATGTATTTACTATATATGTGCACATAGATATACACATATATTCACACCTATAATTGCTTGACAAAGACTGGATCACACTATGCAATCTTCTATGCAACTTGCTTAAAAACATTTTTAATTGAACAAAAAAAAATTGCCATAACAATCTTTCCTTTTCTTTTTTAATGTGTATACAGTTTTAGAGAAAGGGCTTTTTCAGTACCTCTAGAAAGAATTTTTTTCAAATATTGTTTTGTAGATTTGTAAAATTATATCCCAAGTATATAGAGTTGAAAATGAAAGTTCCCCTTACACCTGACTACCTCATAACTCCACATTCCCCCCTTCCCAAGATACTCATAGTACAAAGTTAGAACTCCATCCTTCTGGACTTTTTAGTGCAAACACCCAACCCGTACACACATACACACGTGTGTGGGTACATACATACACATACACATGTATTTCAAAAGTATCTTGTTCAGAATGTTAGAGAATATTTAATTTTGTATTTACGAGTTTATTTATGAGTTGAAAGTATATTTAAACTCATTATTTACAAGTTTATGTATTTCAAGATTTCTCTACGCTAATATGCTGGTCCACTTAGTAGCTAATTGAACAGCACAGTGGCTAAAACACAGATTTGGAGTCAGACTGCTGGGGTTCAAATCCCAGCTCTGCTATGACACCTTGGCCCAGTTTGTAATCTTCCTGTACCTGTTTCCCCTGTAAAAGGGATATCACAGGTTGGACCACATGGAAATGCATATGACTTGTATGATTCAACCTAACGACAGTAAATATCTTACAGTACTAAGAAAAGTAATATAGCTCTAGCTCAACTTCCAAACTAGATCTCTTTATCCCTAGGACTATTGGTTCTTCCATTGCACCCATGGCTTATTACACAAAAGCAGAGACAACACAGCAATAAAGCCTGAATGCACTCTGTACTACCTGTTTTGGCTAAAGCTTAACCAGCAATATGGGAAGAACCATTGTGATACTGGCCTATCTACAGTTCCTGTCGCAAAATACCCTGGTGATTAAAGTAAGACCTTTTGATTAACTGTGATAGTTAATTTTATGTGTCAACTTGGTTAGGCTATGGAGCCCATTTGTTTGGTCAAATACTAGTCTAGCTGTTGCTGTAAAGGTATTTTTTAAAGATATGATTAACACTTAAATCAGTACACTCTGAGTTGAGCAGATTACCCTCCATAGTGTGGGTGGGCCTTATCCAATTAGTTGAAGGACTTAAGAGCAAAAAAGTAGAAGGTATTCTCCTTAAGACTGCAATAAAGAATCCCTGCCTAAGTTTCCAGCCTGGTGCCCTGCAGATTTCAGACTCAATACTGCAACTTCAACTCTTACCTCAATGTCCAGACTGCCAGTCTGCCCCAAAGTTCTGAACTTGCCAGCCTTTGCAATTGTATGAGCCAATTTCTTAAAATCAGTCATTCTCTCTCTTTCAATGTGAGAGATTTTGCTATCAGGAAGTGGGATGCTGCTGTGACAAATACCTACAAATGTAGAAGTGGCTTTGACATGGGGCAATGAATAGAGGCTGGAAGAGTTTTTAGGTGTGGGATAGAAAAGAGATTATTGGGAGAAATAAAGAAGAATCTGGTGAGGGCTCACAAAAGAAAGGAAGGCGCTATAGAGAAAGTTTCTATTGTCTTAGAAAATACATTGTCGGGCCGGGCGCGGTGGCTCAAGCCTGTAATCCCAGCACTTTGGGAGGCCGAGATGGGCGGATCACGAGGTCAGGAGATCGAGACCATCCTGGCCAACACGGTGAAACCCCGTCTCTACTAAAAAATACAAAAAACTAGCCGGGCGAGGTGGTGGGCGCCTGTAGTCCCAGCTACTCGGGAGGCTGAGGCAGGAGAATGGCGTAAACCCGGGAGGTGGAGCTTGCAGTGAGCTGAGATCTGGCCACTGCACTCCAGCCCGGGCGACAGAGCAAGACCCTGTCTCAAAAAAAAAAAAAAAAAAAAAGAAAATACATTGTCAGGAACAGAATGTTGCTAGAAATACAAATGTTAGAGATGCTTCTGGTGAGGTCTCAGACTGCAAATGAGAAATGTATTATTGGAAACTGGAAGAAAGGTGATCCTCATTATAAAGTAGCAAAGGACTTGAGTGAACTGTGTTCTGTTGGATGGAAAGCAGAATTTGTAAATGATAATTTGGATATTTGGCTGAGGAGATTTCTAAGCAAAGTGTTGAAGACACTGCTTGGTTTCTTCTTGCTGCTTATAGATGTGAGTAAAATACAAGAGGAGAGAAATAAATTGAGAGCACATTATTATTAAGCACAAGGAACCAGAACCTGAAGATTTAGAAAATTCTCAAAGTCTACTCATATTGTAAAACATGAAAGAGAACATCAACAGTGTGACTGGACAATGGTTTGCAAACAGATCAGGTATGTGACTTGTGGATCACCAACTATTTCAGCAAAAATACTGCTAGCTTGTATGAACAGGACAGAGATGGGATGAGATGAAGAAATGCTGTCAGACTTCTGGTATTTTAGGCAGGATGGCCAAAAGAACTACCTACATGCAAACCTATGTTATCCTTAAAGAGAAGAAAGAGTCCAAGAGTAGGGCAACCTTCTCAATTCCAGGGGCAGGGCAACCTCTTTGGTTCATCCAGGACTAAGGGAGTATGATTGTCACCCCACTGGGCCCAGAGAACAGAACATGGAACCAAAGAGGAGTATTCTTAAGCCTTAAAATCTAATGGAATTTCACCTTCTAGATTTTAGACTTGAGACCTGTGACCCTTTTTTTCCCTTCTAACATTCTCCCTTGTGGAATAGGAATGTCTATTGTATTCCTGTCCCACCATTACATGCTAGAAGCAGATAAATTGTCATCTGGTTTCATAGGTTCATAGCTGGAAAGGAGTTTTGCCCCAGGATGAATTATATCCTGACTCATACCTGATTTAGATATTTAAGATGAGATTTTGAACTTAAGGGTTGATGCTGAAATAGACTTAGGACTTTCTGGGAATGGGATGGGGTGAATTTATTTTGCATGTCAGGATATGAATTTTGGGGGATGTGGTATTGTGAAATATATATTTAGTCTTAGACCCTGTTTCCTGACATATGGCTCCTAAAACTCTGGAATCTCCTAAGTGATTAGAGTGTCATTCCTATGCTAATGAGACAACTGGTGGCTGGGGAATCCCTAGGTAGCTTCAGGATGTGTGCTGGTCACTGGAAAGACCAAGACATAATTAGAGGGTTGGGACTTTTAGCCCCATCCCTGACCTCTGGGGAGGGGCGGAGGGCTGAAAGTTGTGCCAATCACCTATAATCAATGGTTTAATTAATCATGCCTATGTAATGAAGCCTCCATAAAAGCCCAAAGGACTGGGTTTGGAGAACTCTGGGATAGCTGGAAGATGGCATGCCCAGAGAAGGCATGGAGCATGGAAGCTCCATATTTATTCCCACATGCCTTGCCTTATATGTCTCTTCTATCTGGCTGTTCACCTGTATCTTTTATAATAAATCAGTAAACTCAAATGCTATGGTTTAAATGTCCCCTCCAAAGTTTATGTTGACATTTAATTGCCAATATGAAAATATTGGAAGGTCTTTGACAATACTGGAGGCCTTTAAGAGGTGATTAGGCCATGAGAGCTCTGCCCTCATGAGTGCCGTTATCACAGGAGTGGGTTAGTTATCATGGGAGGGGGTTCCTGATGAAAAGGATGAGTTTGGTCTGATTTTCTTTGTCTCTTGTGCCTGCTGCCTTTCTGACATGTTATGATGCAGCAAGACAGCCCTCACCAGACATGGCCACTCCATCTTAGACTTCCCAGGCTCCAAAGCATGAGCCAAATAAACCTCTTTTCTTTATATATTACCTGATCTCAAGTACTCTGTGATAGCAGAATAAAACAGATAAAACAGTTACATGTTTCCATGAGCTCTGTGAGCCACTCTAACAAATTAACTGAACATGAGAAGGAGGTATTGGGAGCCCTGATTTTACAGCTGGTTGGTCAGAAGTACAGGTGACAATCTACAACTTGCAACTAGCATCTTAAGTGGAGGCAGTCTTGTAGGACTGAGCCCTTAACCTGCGGGATCTAATGCTATCTCTAGTAAGATAGTGTCCAGAAACTGATGGACTTACAGGACACCTAGCTAGTATCTACTGGAGAACTGGCTGGTTGCTGGTGGGGAGAACTTCCCACAAATTTTGGTGACAAGAGGTGAAGCATTCTGTATTATATTCAGTATTGAGAGACTATGTAAGAGCAGGAGAAAACATTTTTTTTTCTTATCTCAGTGGGGAAAGAGTGCCAGCTGTTACGGGTTGAACTGTATAGCCCCCAAAATTCCTGTGTTTTAGTCCTAACCCCTAGTACCTCATCATGTGACTACTATGGATTGGACTGTTTCCTTCCTAAATTCATATGTTGAAGCCCAAACCCCCAGTGTGAGGGCATTTGGAGAGGATGTCTTTGGGAGATAATTGGTTTAAATGAGGTCATGAGGTGGGATCCTCATGACAGGATTTGTGCCCTTATAAGAAGAGACATTCTCTGCCATGTAAGGAGACGATGAGAAGCTGGTTGCCTGCAAGCTAGGAAGAGAGCCCTCATTAGAACCCAACCATGCTGATCCCTTGATTTCAGACTTCTTTTGTCCAGAACTATGGGAAAATAATTTCTGCTGTTTAAGCCACCCTATCATTTTGTTATGGCAGCCTGTGCTGACTAATATAGAGACCTCATTTGGGAACAATATCCTTGCACATATAATAGATGAGGTCATTAGGCTAGGCCCTAATCCAGTATGAATGGTGTCCTTATAAAAAGAGAAAATTTGCATACAGAGACAGACATTCATAAAGGGAAAATGATGTGAAGAGATGAAGGGAGAAGACTGTCATCTACAAGTGATGGGGACCTGGAACAGATCCCTCCCTCACAGCCTCAGAAGGAACCAACCCTGCTGACACCTTGATCTTGGACTTCCAGCCTCCAAAACTGAGATAAAATAAATTTCTGTTGTTTAAGCTACCCAGTTTGTAGCACTTTGTTGCAGCATCCCTGGCAAACTAATCCAATGCCCCTGAAAAACTTTGGGTAGCCTGGTTTCCTACTGGGAAATACAGAACTTGTGAAATCCATACATGCTTGGGAAAAGAGAAATATGTTATTTTACTAAGAAATAATCTTCTGTGTTGAAGTTCTCCATTTTAATAAATGAACAATAAGTTTTGAAAATGAAAATTTGCTATGCCTACAGGATCAAAAGTCATGAATTTGCTAGCTATTCTTCTTTGCTATATATATTTGAAAGTTTGGGTATTTATTGTTTATGCAAAATATTGTCATTTCTTTTTACTTCACTCTGTATTAAATTTAGGTTGAAACTAACACTTCCACTGAATTTGGTATTTTAGAAGAATATTCAATATGTTCCTTTTTGAAATAATGCCAGATGTTCACATTAATTTAGATATTGGCTGATATAATATATTTTATGACAAGCAATGCAAACAACTGAATATATTAGAAAACTTAGATCTTTTAGAGTTTATGATGTTAAAAAATATTTTCAGCACAAAGCTACTGGAGATTCAAGTGTTTGGTTTTCAATTACAAAAGAAAGTACTTTTAAGACTATGGTAGAAACTGAAGCCGATGCTTTTAATACAATCTCCATGGCAACATGGGAAGGAGCACAGCCTGGTGGGCTGAATGAAAGCCACAAACTCTCAATTTCAGACCCTACCATTAACTTCCCACAGAAAGCCATGTTTGTATCTTGGCATTACATCTCTGCTATAAACAGAGGCACTCTGGCTTTATGCAAGAAAAGGACATTGCCTTAGTTCTATGTACTTGATATACTCATTTTATGAAATTAATATCATATTTATGTCCTGAAGCAATAGATTAGTCACGCTATATTTCTAAGTTGTAGCAGGGAAATTAAATAGTAAATGGAAAATGCAAGTACTGCCTAAATTCCCCAAATTTTATATAAAGATAACATAAAAGTGATTTCATTTGAAGGATCTACTTTATTTTCATAAATGAATTGCCATGATTTAACAAGTTTAATTTTAAAAACAGGTATTCAGAATTTGATTGGCTACTGAGCATCCTGACCCTATCATTTTGTTTACATTTTCATATTTTCAGTAAGGAAATGTCTTCTATAGGAAATTGTATAGTAACAATGCATAAGGGTTTGAACTATAGTTTAATGAATTAGTTAAGATTTTCCGGCGATGATATCTTGCTAATATAAAGATCATTTGCTAAAAACACAGCAAAAATAAGAAATAAAAGTCTCTGAACTACAAAAATAGATAATAATAGTTAACATTTGCTTTTTATTACTTGCCAGACACCATCCTGGGCTCTTCACAGGGATGATCACATTTAATTCTCACAATGACCTTATTAAATAGATATTATTATTATTCCCATTCTATTGATGAAAAGACTAAGCTCAGGGATGGTCAGTAAATTGCCTGAGGTGGCCTGTGGAGTTGGAATCAGGGCCTGTGCACTTCACCACTATAAGCTTCTCATAAACGTGTCTATTTTATTTGTTAATTTTATTCATGTAGTAATACACTTAGCACTCGATTCAATTATTTTTATTCTAATTTAAATGCAATTCCACCAAATCTGGTTATCTGATCACCTTAGAAGTAGCAAATTAGAAAGATTTGGAGCAGGGCTCCTGCAAGCATGAAACATTAAAATTACAGAAGATTGAAATAGGAAATGAAATACAGCAAAACAAGATTATCCAGAGCAAGAAAAAGATAAACACAGTTTTGGGATGGAGTGGGTAGAGCTATGGAAATGGGAACTACCATTTGTTGAATACCTCTTAAGTGCCAGGTGTGTGCCTTTCTCATCTGCCAAGCCTCACGTGGCCCTGCCACGCAGGCTGTTGTATCCCCATTTTGAGAAGTCCCACAGCCTGCCCACATTCTCACAACAGAAGAGCCAAGCTTGTTGGGTGCAAAGTCCATGCTCTGAACACTGCCCTATATTGCCTATCTTGCATGGATTAAGAAACGAAGGAGGGAAAGAAAATCTTGGAAAGGTTTCTATTAACATGATTACAAGCAAAATGCTTTTTGGCATTGAAAGAGGGATAATGGCTTCAGTTATGTGGAAAATTTACTCACATGAAATATATTTGATGGTGATAAATGAGGTACTATAGTACTTTTTTTAACTTAAACAAATTCAAAGTTAGAAAAAGTGTAAATTTAGTTTCCTAAATTTAGGAAGCCCATAAACTAAGGTTGTAGATATGGGGAATTTTTCATTTGATGGCCTATCTTTAACTGCTATTTCTTGTTTTTTTTTTTTGAGATGGAGTCTCACTCTGTCACCCAGGCTGGAGTGCAGTGGTGTGATCTCAGCTCACTGCAAGCTCCGCCTCCTGAGTTCATGCCATTCTCCTGTCTCAGCCTCCCGAGTAGCTGGGACTACAGGCGCCCGTTACCATGCCTGGCTATTTTTTATATTTTTAGTAGAGACAGGGTTTCACCGTATTAGCCAGGATGGTCTCCATCTCTTGACCTCATGACCTGCCCGCCTCGGCCTCCCAAAGTGCTGGGATTACAGGCGTGAGCCACCACACCCGACCCACTATTCTTTTTTGAAAGTAGCACTATTGGGCATGAGAATGCCACTTGGAAGGGTTAGAAATTCAAAACAGAAATGTGTGTGTGTGTGCATGCACACTCTCTCTCACACACACACACACAGAGAACTCAATCATACATTTTTAGTTAGCAACACCAACTAAGTAAAAGAGCTGGGCGCATCCTGTTATACAACACACTTTTTTTCTTGCATCCCTTATTGCCTAAAGGATACTGTGAATAGGGAAATAGCAGGAAAACATTCTCACGAAGAATGAGTTCCTCTTAATAATATATACAATAAAACTGTCCAGCACATGACCAAAAAATTAACCAATAAAGGCAAGTCCAGTTTTCTTCTGATGTTCAAAGTGAGCATCATTTCATTTAGCTGTTCCTCAGGAAGCATGTTATGCCCCTTTAAAATTGCTGCCTTCATGCTTTCATGCACAGCCTCTCACCTCCCCACCCGGCACCCCTTGCCTGGGTGTAAACCCTGGTGCCCACTTAGGCATGATTACCACTGGTGCAGCCCTGCCATTGGTGTCTCTCTCAAGGGAAAGAGCTTGGGGTAGACGATGGTAAACATAGGCTCACTACACCGATGACAGTGCCCCAGAGGGCAATGCAGCAGCTCCAGGAGACTTCTGGGTAACGAGATTGGAGACAGAAAGTTCAAATCTGGAACATAAGAGAAAATCACACACATGAGTAAAAAACCAGACTTCCTTAAACTAGGCTTCTTAAAATATTTCTCTTTGTTACCAAATAATTTCAGTTACTTAAAAGTACTTCATGTTGAAAATTCTGTTATCTGATTGATAGACACTGAATAAAAATCTAACATCATCTGAAAATGAAAGTTTTTTTTTATATTTTTGATACTAAAAGGAAACACAAATTCAATCATTTTAAGAGCCAGAAACTATCCTGAGGTAGAGGCAAGGAATAAGTGAGATAAAATATTTTTTAAGAACAAAGATTAAAAAGGGATAATTCACCCAAAGAGGATTTTGCAAACTTTAATAAGAGTCAGAGACTTTTTGGAACTGACGACTAAAACTGACTTTCATTAAGTTCTCTCTAATCTATCAGGCATTTAGTATCAATCTTCCACCAAGGCTAAATCATATTTTTTAAAGAGAATGAAAAGGAGGAAATAAAAAAAGAATAAAAAATAATGAAATCAAGCTTTTCCTTGTCTTATTCCCATGAACTGTCATTAATAAAAACAGGGAGCTTCCTTCCCAGCTTAGTCTGAGCTACCCAAAAGAGACATTTAAAGCAAAACATCCCAGTGGCCCAAGCAATCTTGAGGACACATTTACACTATGTTTCTACTGATGATGAACATCCAACGGAGAGAGAAATGGTCATGCTGAGGTGAAATCTAAAAATTATCAACTCATCTTTGGGAAGAAAATACAAATCATCTTTTTACATTTTATATATGTCCAGACTCATCAATAACACTTAGAAAAATGGAATTTACTGATTGGTGAACAACTATAATTTTCTGTTTAACTTTTAAAACCAACTTAACTTTGCACTAGGCATTTCTGGAAGGTTAATGTGAGATGTTTTTGTATGGACTCTGTTTTTTAAGTAAAGATGAAACATTTCACAGTTTTAAAAACACCTGAAATGTATTTTTCGTATTAATATTCCCTAGTGCTGTCTTAAAGCATTTCAGACATACACCCACAATACCTATCAAATCTGTGCACTGCCAAATCTTTTCCAAATTTCAGCTGCCTCACTACGACAATACTGCCAACGGCTCCCAGTACTTCTACCTCCTTTAGGTCTACATATTGCTGAGATGCAAGGAGGCAGCAAGGCAAAAACCTGCTCTACTGACGTATCCAACTTTAAGGACAATATCTTTCCAAATTTCCCCTACTCTGCTAGCCTTTTACTTCAACCAAATACACATTCCCAAACACCAAGTTCCTTACCTGAAACCACACAGTTGAACTTTTAAGCACCATCCTTTGCAACTGACAACCACGTTTTTTTAGAATGCTTCTCTGTCTGTAGGGGGTGCTAAAGTGATCAGTGTTGATAAAATATCAGAAGTATTTTTCTTATTAGAAAAATCCTGTTGCAAAACAATGTGAATGTACTTAATGCCACTGAACTGTACACTTAAAGATGGATAAAATGGTTACTTTCGTGTTATCTGTATTTTACCACAATAATTTTTTTTAAAGATGAAAGCTCAAACAGGTGCACAAAGCACAATGTTCACTAAATAACACAGAATAATAAAAAAACCAGAAGTCCCACGTACCTTTCAGCAAGCTGTGGTAGGTATGATACAGACTTCTCATGGCCAATTCCTGCAGAGGGAGGACGTGATCATGCTCCGTCCCTATGGCCTTCACCTCGGCTGGGAGGAAAACGGTTCGCTGCCCTGATGAAAAGGAAAGCAGCTTCACCTCGGAAACTTGAATGGGAGCACCACAGCTGCAGAAAGACACACATTCACAGTATTATTAGCAATAAGGAGAAGAATACGGGTGCCAATAAAATGTGTTAATCAAAATATACATTTGAAAATGTATGAATTCTTTTAAAGTAGAATTGCCAGAATTCTTTTCAAAGTGAACAGATGCTATCCCGGGTTCCTTCATAAAACCTGGCCCAGAAATCTAAACTTATTAGTTGGAACTCAGCTAAATCATTGCTGAGGCCCAGTCACTTCCAGCAAGGAAGAACCTTAAAGGAACTTTCTTCCTAGGCTCTACATAATTTGCTTTGTAAATTCTACTTTTCCCCATTTTATTACCCTCTCTAAGTATGTGTGTTTTTGAAACTCTCAAAATTAAAAGAAAAAAAAAGTACCTTGTTGAGTAACAGCATCTTGGTTTAATAGAATTTTTGTGTAGAAAAACTTAAATCCACAAAGCAAATAGATTTTTAAATGGCAGAAGATAACTTTATTGGATCCTTCCATAAACTTGTGGAGAAAATATTCTTGGCATACTCAATAAGCCAAGTCATGCCCTATTCCCTGCAGCCACTTATAACCAGAAGGCAGAGATATCCTCGTCCCTAATGCTGCAATGTTACCGAAACTCACAAATCCAATCTCATTCTATTTCTTGTGTGAAACCATTGGGTAACCTAAGAGCCTCAATACTTTTCTTGTCTGATGACATATAGATGGCCAACAAACCTTGGCTCTGAAAACACAAAATAATATCACTAACCTTGACCAGATACAAGCAATGAAGCTTAGGGCACAGGACTGGAAGCCAGAAGCCCTTGATTCATTTATTTTTTAAAATTTTCTTCGTTTGTTCCTTCCCTCCATCAGAAAACATTTCCAGAGCACTTACTATATGCTAGTCAGTTAAGATACTTAAATTAAGAAAAACAAGAATGAACCCTTCCTTTGGGAGAAATCATTACAATTGTTCTAATGTGGGGGCAAAGAAGGGTTGACTGACTCTGTCCAGGGAATTAGGGGAAATTTTAAAGATAAGTCAGTATCTGACTTAATGTTCAACTCACCTGGAATAAATGGAAATGTGTAATGAGCATTCCAAGCAGAGGGAACAGCATGTGCAGCGGTACAGAAGCCTGAAAGAATATGGCTACATCTTGGTTTCAACAGTGCTGGAAACAGGGATGCAGGGTATGGATGGGTAGGGGGAGGAGGCCAGGAATATTAGCTGAAGTTAGATGGTTTTAATTCATGGGGAAGACTGTTAGGTGTGGTTTTTTTGTTTCTTTGTTTTGTTTTGTTTTTTACCAACTATCTGACCACAGTATGGTAGACAGGTAAGGGACTGATAAGTGGCAAAGAGGTAAAGAGAACCCAAATATAGAAGGAAACAGAAATGGGGAAGTCTTTAGGGTCTTGAAAATGACAGCTTGAGATAAACAGAAGAGGTATGGAGTATCATTATGGGTAAGAAGCCAGTGGCTTTTTAGTTCCCAAAGCAAAGAATTCTGAAATGCGATTTTGTTCACATAATCTTTTATACTAATCAAGATAGATTTAGAGAATTCCTTTTGTAATATTCCATACTATGGATGAACCACAGTTTATTAATTTATTTATTATGTTTATCCTGACTTCAATGTTTTCCCTCCTACTACACATACATCATCACAATAAATCTTACATACATTCCAATGCACAGATGTTTTTATTAGAGTAAAATCCCCAAACTGAGACCACTGGCCATGAAAAATGAACATTTTAAATGCCTGAGATCTTTCCAAAATGATTGTTAAGAAAGTATCCATTTCCCCACACCATCATCAGAAATGGATATTATCAGTCATTTTAGTTTTGGCTAGGCTGATTAATGGAAATGTCTCCTTGGTTACTAGTGAGTTTGATCACCTTTTGTTAGGTTTGCTGGCCACTTATATTTCTTCTGTAAACTGTCCATGTCCATCCCTTACCTAATTTTCTGTTGAATTAAAATATAACAATTTGTAGGAACTTCCATATTGGTGATAACAATCCTTTGTCATATACACTGAAATATTTATCAATAAAAATGTTTTTGTCTTTTAACTTTGCATATGGTTCCCTTTGTCAGCAGTCATTCTTTTCTGATGTGAAATCTATCCACTTATTTTCTTCACAGTATCTACATTTTTCTGAATTTCTTAAGAGGGTTATCCTAATTTGAAGACTGTGCATATATTATCCTAAAGTTTCTTCCAGTATGTTTATTGCATTTTTACGTGTAGATTTTTTTTTTTTTTTTTTTTTTTTTTTTTTTTTTAAGATGGAGTCTTGCTCTGTCACCTAGGCTGGAGTACAGTCCATGATCTCAACTCATTGTAACCTCTGCCCCCCAGGTTCAAGGGATTCTCCTGCCTCAGCCTCCCGAGTAGCTAGGATTACAGGCACCCACCACCACATCTGGTTAATGTTTGTATTTTTAGTAGAGACGGGGTTTCACCATGTTGGCCAGGCTGGTCTTGAACTTCTGACCTCAAGTGATCGGCCCGCCTCAGCCTCCTAAAGTGCTGGGATTACAAGTGTGAGCCACCATACCTGGCCTTTACAGGTAGATGTTTTATCTGTTTGTCTTACTTGGTTATATAATATAAAATAGGATATAGGTTTTTTTTTTCCAAACGGAAAAATAATTGGGGTAGCATTATTAAACAACACTATCATTTACCTCTGAATCGCACTGTTCTCTTTATCCTATTAAGTTCCCATATACCCTGGCATTGCTTTCTGGAGTCTTTAGTCTGTTTCAGTGATGCATTAATTTAATTCTGTGTCAGTTCTATATTGTTTTGATTACAATACTTTATAGAAGATTCTATCATTTGACAAGACTACCCTATTATTGTTCAATTTTTTTCTTGCAATTCTCACTTACCATTCAATTTGAACTTTACAATTATTTTATCTCTATTTTCCTAAAGCCTTCCAGAGATTTGGATTAGAATTAACATTGATTTCCATGTTAAGAGAGGTAATTTGATAATAAATTTCCTTATCTGCAAACATCGTATGTCTGTACTATCCACCTAGTGCTTTATATCCTATCCTTTAATAAAAATTTCACAAGTTTCTTCATATAGATTCTGTTCCTTTCTTGCGATATTTATTACTGGATATTTAAATGTGTGGTACAAATATAAATGACATTTTCTCCCTACCTTTGATTTCTAATTTATGAAGATACAAAAGCTGCTGATCTTTGTATGCTATCTTATATTTAGCCACCTTACTAAATTCTTTTATGTGTCTGAAAGATTTTTTTGGTAGCATATCTTGAGTTTTCTAGGTATTCAAGCATATCACCTATAAAGACCTTTCTGGGTTTTTTTTTCCCAGTATTTATAATTTCTATTTCCTTTTTATCCATCTTATTGCATTAGACAGATGGTAGTGGTGACAGTGGGCCCTCACTCCTCTCCTATTCCTGATTTTAATGGCCATAGTTTGAATACATCAACATTTAATATAAAAATTATTATATATGGCTACGGAATTTATCTAAAGTTTTTCTTAACATACCATGTTTGTTTTTCTTTAATATAATGTTGAATAAGTTATTGATATTTTAAGGTAACTTTAAAATATTTAAAACATTATTCAAACATATCATCATATAGAAAAGTACAGAAATCACAGTTGCTCTGTGATTTTCACAAGATGAACACACTAATCACCACCAAGGTCAAGAACAAGAACCTCAGAAGACCACCTTGGGTCCCACTGCTAAGCAAAACCCATACCCCAAAGGGAACCACTATTCCAAATTCTAACACTATAGTCTGGCTTGGCCTGTTTGAACAGCATGAAAGTTGCTGTGCCTGGTTTCTTTTGTCAACATTATACTTCTGGAATTCATCCATGTTGCTTTGTGTACTGTAGTTTATTTATTTTCATTGCTGTGTAGTAATGATGGACATTTGGGCTGTTCGTAGTGTGGAGTTACTACAAATCCTGTCTCCATAAAAATTGTGTATTTGGTACACATGAGCATATACATTTGTGAGGAACACACTTAAGATCAAAACTGGGCCTATTATAGTGAGGAGAGACAGACATTAATATATAATAGACTGAGAGGGGAGTGAGAGCTTTTTGACTTTTGATAGCACCCAAATAATGACCTTTTCTCCTTCAGAAACTATGCTGTGTCATCTACATGTGCATTCTTGTGGGAAGTGCTACAGATTTATCCTTCTCCTTTTTAGCAAAAAAGTTTTTCTTCAGCTTAAAAGTAAAAGGAAAGGGGAGAAGTGGATATGGAGATGGAAAGAAACTATGTCACCTAGAAAGAATAAACCTTGGCTTGGACAAAGAGTCTGTCATCTTGGCAGAGCTACTTAAGGCTAAGTTTTGTTCTGAGAATGTATTTATATAATTCTGAGTTGACTTTTTTCTTCAGCACTTATAAAATATAGTTGTATTGTTTTCTGGACTTCAAAGTTTCTGATGAGAAGTTAACAATCTTTTTGAATTACTCCTTTGTATGTAATGTTATTTCTTGGGTTGCTTTCGAAATTTTCTTTTTGTCTTTTGTTTTCATCAGCTTTGCCTATGCATGGTTTTCTTTGAATTTATACTGCTTAGGATTTGCTACGATTCTTGAAAATGTAAATTTGTTTTTCATCAAATTTGGGAAATTTTTAAACATTATTTCTTCAAACATGTTTGTTACTGATGTTACCTATTCTCTCCCTATTTTCCTTCTAGGATGCCAATTATACATGCACAAGACTCTTTTATATTGGCTGGCAAGTCCCTGATGCTGTGTTCATTTTTGTTTTCAATGTCTTTTCTATGTGTCCTTCAGATGGGATCAATTCTACTGATCTGTCTCTAGATCAGTGACATTTCCTCTGTTCCAACCATTCTGTCATGAAGTTCATTAAGTTAATTTTTTACTTCAGACACTGTTTTAAATTCTAGATTCAATTCCTTTTTTTTTAGTCTCGATTTTTCTGGCCTTTTCATTCATTAATCATTGCGAATAACTGTAACAGTTGCTTTGAAATCTCTGTGTGTCACTTCAACAATTTGGGTCATCTAAAGCTGGAGTCTCTGCTGGTCACCTTTCCTCTTGAAAATGGGTCACGTTTTCCTGATTCTTTACATGTCTTGTAATTTTGGAACGTTTCCTAGATACTGTGAAAGTTATATTGTAGAGACCCTGGGTTCTCTTATATTCTGCTAACACTTAAAAGTAATTAATATTTTTGTTTTAACAACAATTAACTTCATGGGTGTCAAACTGCAAATTCGGTCTCTTAAATGACAGTTTCAATCACACTTGAGTACTTTCATCTGCAGCCAGGCCACTTTGGTCCTGCTCCATGAAAGTGTGTTTCAGGTATCCGATACTGGGGGAAGGCAGCCCCTACATAAAAATGGACTACTTTTAGTATATTGGTTAAACTCAGAATACATTTCTCATACAAGCAACTCTATTACCCTCAGTGGTTATATTAATAAACTCTTAGAATAGTATTTAACCAATTTGGACACAAATCCAGTTATAATTGCTTATTTACACAATAAAAAGCAAAGCAGTGGCTTGGTTTTTTTTTCTTTTTTACATGATTAAACAACTGGAAAAAATCATCCTGTAGAGGATTACTTTTACCGTTAAGTTCTCCTCAGTAAGCACATGTGCCAATTACCATTCTCTAAAATTCTAACATGGGATGAACCTCTCTTTCTGGCTATAATGTAGAAAGAAAAGGACATTTACTCCTGTAATAACAAGAAAAACCCAGAAAAAAATGAAGATCATTCCTTTCCATGAGGCTAGCAAATAGGATAGATGCCATGAAGCTGTGATAGCCAGTCTCCAAGTGGGCCCTGAATGGTCCTCGCTCCTAGTGGTCACTCCCCTCCTACTGTGAATAGGGTTGACCTGTGTAATCAATGGGATTTAACAGAAACAACAGTGTGTAGCTTTGAAGCTAGGTCATAAAACACAGTTCCATGCTATACATTTCCATCGCTCTACCTCTCTTAGGCTATTTATTATTTGTATTACAGTTATTTTTGCATATCAAGATAAACATTTAAACTATATTTGTTTTTCCCACAATTTCTAGCACTGTGCTGATTTGCTAATGTTCACAAATTATTTGACAAATAAACACAGAATAAGGAGAAGATAACTTTGTTTGCATTTCCATGAATACCAAAGATAATTTTATGAGACTTCTGAGATTTCTTAAAACTGCAACACTTGCTATTTGCTGTTTTTATACCTGTTTATAAGTTTTATACCCCATTCTCTCTCTATTCTCCCTCCGAGATGTGAATCTGAGATAAATATATATATATCTCAGACTTTTCTTATATTGCCTCGCAAGTCCCTAAAGCTGTGTTCATTTTGCTCAGTTGTTGCTCTAATTCTTAGACCCTCAATCTGAAAAGGGTACTGCAATTGTTTCAGAGCTTGTACAGCACAGCAGAAGCTGTTATTATATCCCGGGCCTACATCTAGGCCAGATGCAACATATGATAGCAGTGAAGAACCAAGGGAGTTGATCTTTCAGGTCTCAGATTAAATATTACCTCCTTAAAGAGAACTAGTACCAAGTTTGTTACATTATTTAGGGTTTGCTTGACTCCCTGGCTAGATCAGAAGGTCCATGAGGGCAGGTACTGTGTTGCTTAGCTCATCACTGTATAGCCATTATCTCATACAGTGACCAGAGTAGTTGCTCAATAAATGTTCACTGAAGGAACAACTGGACCAAAATTCTTGTTCTGAATCAAGAAGGGCACTTTCTAGGCTTCAAATACATGTATGTCCTTTTACTAGATTTCCCCCAGGCCCTTGTGCTACTACCCTTTTCCCCTCCTTTCCTTTAGGCTGAGGCACGAAGCAACACTACTTTGAACTGGAACTGGGAAGTCCCTTTCCACATATCCAACAGATAAAAGAGGCAGAAGAAAGGAGACTCTTAATGCTGTTGTCAAAGCTTCAGCAGTTATCATCTATTAAAATTCTAAACACATTTTGCCATAGAAATATGTAAGTATAATTTAGGGGGTGCAAAATAGTCAGTGAGTCAATAGGCTCTTCAACGAGTTTGCTTAGGAAGGTAGTGGCCAGAGCCGTTTCTATGAAGAAAGCACTCTGAGGTCAGAGTTAAACTAACAGGCTAAAAAGGCCTTTAGATTATAGGCCATTTATAAGTAGGATTGCTTATTCCCTCAATACTACTATTACAAAACTGGTTGTTTGATACCTATATTGTTAATAATTTTCTTTCTCTATTACTACTAACAAAAGTTTGATAATAAAAAAAGTCGACTTCTACCTAATTTGTGTATTTTCCCCTAGTGTTTTGTTTTTCTAAAAAGATTTGGAGTTCTCATCAAATTTACTACCACTGCTACCAGACACCAAGTCAAAGATTTAAAAATATCTCTCTACTTAGCACAAACAGAACTTTCTAGTAGTCAATAACATCTATATCTAAACAACAAAGTGTAAGGCACTTTTTCTTTTTCTTTTTTTTTTTTTTTTTTTTTAAGACTGAGTCTCGCTCTGCCGCCCAGGCTGGAGTGCAGTGGCCGGATCTCAGCTCACTGCAAGCTCCGCTTCCCAAGTTTACGCCATTCTCCTGCCTCAGCCTCCCAAGTAGCTGGGACTACAGGCGCCCGCCACCTCGCCCAGCTGGTTTTTTGTATTTTTTAGCAGAGACAGGGTTTCACCGCGTTAGCCAGGCTGGTCTCGATCTCCTGACCTCATGATCCGCCCATCTCGGCCTCCCAAAGTGCTGGGATTACAGGCTTGAGCCACCGTGCCCGGCCCACTTTTTCTTAAATAAGAGCTACTCCTTAATTGTGGCAGAGATGCAGATTGCATTTCGGTTTGGTCGCTGAAGGTTTTGGTGTGGGAAAAAGTGCCTTCAGCTTTGGAGCTTGCTTGCATCATTCTATGTACCATGGTGACTACAGGCATTTTATTCACCACCTGGAAGAATTAGGCTATATTAATGATCCTTTAAGAACTCATTAGGATTAATGACTACATAGTATCACAGCTGTGACATAAGCAGCTGTAGAAAAATCACTGAGCTGAAAACACCAATTCTATTATCCTTGCTTCACAGAAAGTTCCAGAATACATCTCTCAGCTTGGAGTTCATCAGCCTATACAGGCACTGAACTCGTCTTGGGCTTTCCCAAGATAACAACTGCATAAGTTTTCCTAAAAGAACTGCTCCTAGGACTACCCCTGGGGCTATGCTATGCCAACGGGGGGAACGGCTGTCTTCTATGTATATATTTATTGTCATCCCTTTTCTTGCCAGAATTACACATAGCCTGTGCCAAGTCATGCAGGATGATGGGGACTAGAAGGGGAGAGTCAAACATGCTGATTAGATTGCCTCCGGGGTATTCACTTGGCTGCTGAAGTGGGGAAAGGAAGGTCAGTCACAAGTGGGTCCTGGTGGTTGAGTGGCCCCATCTTAATCCTTGGCCACTCAGGGAAACACTTTAGGGTGGTTCTGTGCCAGCACTGTAGAAGGAGAAGATGAAACCATCTTTCTAAAAGCCTGACTAAAAAGAAAAGATTATTGCTGCTCTGAAAATAAAAGCCCATTAACTGAAATATCTGTTTTGGTTGCTAGAATCATGATTTATTTTGAGGGACTATCTCAAATGTTGAGTTCTAAATATTTCCAACTGGTAACATCCTAGATACTAGGACTGTCACTGAAGTAAAATTGTCATTGCAATGGGCTTCGGAGAAAGAAAACCTTCTAAATTAATGCTGATTCCTCTACTTTCTGTGACTAGCACCACTGAGTTTATAATGGCACGTGTGGCAATGTATGTACATCAAACCATCACGTGTACAATTTAAATAATTACAATTTTATTTGCCAACTCTACTTCAATAAAGCTGGGGTATGTGGGGGGGAAATAAAGGTGCTTCTTTCCATAATAAAAAAAGGTATACATGGATTCATTTTTCTTTCAATTAGAAAATAACTTACTGATTGAACCCAGCAGGCAATATTCCAAACTGCCTGCCCGATACCCTTAGTTTCTAAGGAGACTTGGTTTAGCATATCAAGGGCAAAGACAAAATTGAACAGAAGTACCAAAAGTAGTTAATCTATTTTTTAGTTCAAAATGTGAAATTGGCCTTACCCACTGCACCCAATGACTTTATTGTACAGATAAGATGGCAAGCCTTTCAGGTGAATGTTGTTATCCACGTATACATATTGTAGTTCTCGAGATCGACCTAAATCTGGATTAGAAAGAAAAGTGCTGTAATTCCTATATACAGGCACCATTATAATGCGATATAAAATGTAATACATAATATTAGAAATACTCAAAAATTTCTATTCTGGAAGAAAACCATAAAAAGTGTTATATAAAGTAAGCTATGGCTCAGCCTAAACAAGCCTAATTCTGCCCCTTGATACAGATTCTTTGCTTGGCCAAACTTTAGTCAGGCTCCTAAACCTTCTTCTAGGTCCATGTGTGTACCTTGTAAAATCCAGTTTTAGCAAATAACTCTGCTAAGTCAGTTTAGCAAGAACCCCTCACTTGGGATATCTGATTGGGTTCCTCCATTCTCCCCCACCTCCTAGGTCTAATCACCCTGGCCTGTCTTTAGCAAGAATTCTACTTGGTCAGTCATCCCTTTTCTTGCCAGAACTACATATTGTCTCCTTATTCCTGACGTTTCCTCTGAGCAATTTTCCATCCACTGACCACCTTGCTCCTTGGCTGTAAATTCCTACTTGCCCATGTTATATTCAGAGCTGGCCCAATCTCTTTCCCCAACTACAAGACCCTGTTGCAGCGGTTGCTGTACCTAGGCTGATGGTCTCAAATAAAGTCTTCCATACTATGCTTTAACAAGTGCCACTGAATCACTTTTTCTTTGACACCTTATACAGAGATTTCCTGTGTCTCACCTCCCATGGGCAAAGGTGGATGGAGGAGAGGATTAGGGATCAGGCATTGGCTAGGCAGGAGTCTTAGGATCCAGGCAGATGTAGGAATAGAGAGAACTTCCCCGTGAGGAAGAAGTGAAGCAGAACCCAAACCCCAGTCCCGTGAGGTGGGACAGTGGCATAGACAAGACTTAAAGGCCAGAGAGCAGGGGTTGGAACAGGTATGAACCTGGAAAAGGAGGAAGTTGAGAAAGGGGGCCCCAAAAGAAAGGTCTACAACAGTAACAAGAATGTCAGAAAGAGGCAGATCTCAAGTATTTCCCAGAGGTAGCAGGGCAGTGAGAAGGCAAAGAGTGGAAGAGGATCCAGTGAGGAAATAAGGCTGAAAGTACAGATGGAGATTCCCAGCAAGTACAGGTGGTAGAGACACTTCTCAGATATCCAGGCCATCCCTTCCCATGTGCCTAGGAATGTGCAACTAGCTCTCCTCTCCACTTCTAAGCACTCACTGACTAGGGCTATTTGTCTTCATTGTCACAGAGGTACACAACAGAGTCCTCAGCAGTCTTGCTAGCCATCTACTCTTAAGAAAGAACATAATATAGCGGGGGTGGGAGGTGGTGGTGCTTATGCCTGTAATCCCAGCACCTTGGGAGGCCAAGGCAGGTGGATTGCTAGAGCCCAGGAGTTCAAGACCAGTCTGGGCCACATGGTGAAACCCTATCTCTACCAAAAAATACAAAAAAAATTAGCCAGGTATGGTGGCATGTGTCTCTGGTTTCAGCTGCTCGGGAAAGGTGAGAGGATTGTTTGAGCCTGGGAGGTTGAGGCTGCAATGAGCCAAGATCATTCCACTGCATCCAGCTTGTGCAATAGAGCCAGACCCTGACTAAAAATTTTAAAGAGAGAGAAAAAAGAAAGAACATAGTCTTTGAAAGGTGTTCTAGGGTTCTGCTTACGAAAACAGAAGATGGGCTGAAGGATAGCTCTTCCTCCTAATCTTTCTTTAGTTTAGGAAAGTCAAAGGCCCAGATAGCTACATTAGGAGGCTTTTAGATTCATTTACATTGCAAAAGAAAACCCATTTAACCATTAAGGACCTTTAGGCCTATGCTAGGCCTTGGAAATACAGCTATGAATACAGTATTAACCTATGTGGAAACAGGAAAAATGATAACTGTAATACAATACGATCACTTCTATTAGAGAAGCTGGTTGAAGGTCTTATGGTTTACAAATGGGTTCTGGATAATTTGTCCCAGAAAGCAGGAGGAGCGTAATATAAAGCTAAGGTAAGAAAGAGTTCCTGTGGGAGAGGGTAGGGTGGGTTAACATTACTTCCTGCTGGTCCTATTACAATCATCCTGCCCAGTTACAAAAATGAACCACAATTTCCCTCAAAAGGGTTACAACAATTTACACCCCCACCAGCCACGTATGAGAGCACCTGCTTCCTCATAGGAAGCAAAACGTCATGTTTTAAAATTTTTGCCATCCTTATAGGTAAGAAAAGGTATCTTGACATTGTTTTAACTTGCATTTTTCTACTTATGAGTTTGAACATTTCAAAACTATGTCTGAAGGGCATTTATATACATTTTGTAAATTGCCTGTTCAAATATTTTTCTCATTTTTTGATCAGGTTTTTGGTATTTCACCCCTTGTTTTTTATGAGTCCTTTATGTATCAGGGACATGAGTTCCACATCGGTGGTTTATGTTATAAATACTTTCTCTCAGTTTGTCAGCTGTCATTTAACTTAGTTAATGATGTATTTTTGTCATGCAAAATTCTGAAAAGTCTTCCAATTTCTCTTTTTTAAAAATCGCCTCCAGATTTTGAGTCGTAGTTAGAAAACCTCTTCCCTGTGACATCCAAGTTTAAGCAGAATTCACCCATATTTTCTTCTAGTGTTTATATGGTTTCATTTTTCTCTTCCCCCCTTTTTTTTTTAACAAATTGAGTCCTAATTCATTTGGAGCCTATTCTTATACATGGCATAACAAGTACAGCTAATAATTCCTTTTTTCAAATGGTGATTCAGCTGTCTCAGTGTCATTTATGAACTTTTTAGTCCATTGTTACTCCAGTACACCAAAAAGAAAAACAGTATCTCTAAGACTAGAAGATAAAAACAATTATAAAGTGTACATATTCCAGAAGAGAAAAACTGTGGTGCTAATTGAGCTGCAAATATGTAAAAAAATAAGAGACGAAACCCCAAAGATTTCACAAAAAAACTAGTAGAACTTATAAATGAATTCACTATAGCTACAGGATACATTTCAACATATAAAACTCATTGAATTTCCATATACAAATAACAACCAACCAGAGAAAGAAATCAAGAAAACAATCCCATTTTTGATAGTATTTTTAAAAAGTACCTAGAAATGAATGTAACTAAGGAGGTGAAAATGTAACTAAGGAGGTGAAAAGATACACTGAAAACTATAAAAAACTGATGGGAGAAAATTAATAATATACAAATAAATGGAGAGCTATCCAGTGTTCGTGGATAGGAAGAATTAATATTGTTAAAATATCCAAACTACCCAAAGCATTATACAGATTTAATATAATGTCTATCAAAATTCCAATGGCATTCTTCACAGAAATAGAAAAAAAATCCTAAAATTCATACGGAGCAATAAATAAAACAACAATAACAACAACAACAACAACAACAACAACAAAAAACCCAAATAGCCAAAGCAATACTGAGACAGAAAAATAAAACTGGAGGCATCTCACTTCCTGATTTAAAATTACTTTACAAAGCTATGGTAACAAAAACACTATGATGCTGGCATAAAAACAGAAACCTGGACCAATGGAACAGAACAGAGAGTCCAGAAATATATCCAAACATATATGGGTACCAAGAGGACATAACAGGGAACAGAAAGTGTCTTCAATAGATGGTGCTGGGAATGCTGGATTTCCACATGCAAAAGAATAAAATTGGACCCTTACACACAATACACAAAAATCAACTCAAAACTGATTAAGAAACCTAAATATAGAACCTGAAACCATAAAGCCCCTAGAATAAAACACAGGAGAAAAGCTCCCTGACACTGGCCTTGGCAATGATTTTTTCGATATCACACCAAAAGCTCAGGCTACAAAAACAAAAATAAAGGAGACTACATCAAATTAAAAAGCTTCTGCACAGCAAAGAAAACAATTAACAAAATGAAAAGGCAACCTACTCACTGGGAAAAAAAAAATAACTGCAAACCATGTAACTGATAAGAGGTTAATATCCAAAATTTACAAAGAACTCTTATAACTCAATAGCAGAAAAACAACTCGATTAAATAATGGGCAAAGCATCTAAACAGACATTTTTCCAAAGAACATATACAAAAGGCCAACAGGTATATGAAAAGGTGCTTAACATCACTAATAAAGGAAATGCAAAGTAAAACCACTATGAGATTATCACCTCACACCTATAAGGATGGCTATTATAAAAAAGATAAGAGGTAACAAATGTTGGTGAGGGTGTGGAGAAAAGGGAACCCTAGTAGGTGTTACTAGGACTGTAGATTGGTGCAGCCATTATGGAAAACAGTATGGAGGTTCCTAAAGACATTAAAAATAGAACTACCACATGATTCAACAATCCCTCTTCTGGGTATATATCCAAAGGAGATACAATCATCGCCTCATAAAGACATCTGCACTCCCATATTCACTGCAGCATTATTCACCACAGCCCAAGATATGGAAACACTGTAAATGCCCATTGATGAATGACCAGATAAAGAAATGTGGTATGTATACATAACGGAATATTTTTCAGCCTTAAAAAAGAGATTTATGCCACAACCTGGATGAATCTGGAAGACATTATATTAAGTGAAATAAGCCAGACACACATTATTGCACAATCTCACTTATATACAGAATATTTTTTAAAAAAAGAGCTCCACGCCTGTAATCCCAGCACTTTGGGAGGCCAAGTCGGGCACATCACGAGGTCAGGAGATGGAGACCATCCTGGCTAACACGGTGAAACCGTCTCTACTAAAAATACAAAAAAATTAGCCAGGCATGATGGCGGGTGCCTGTAGTCCCAGCTACTCCGGAGGCTGAGGCAAGAAAAGGGCGTGAACCCAGGAGGCAGAGCTTGCAGTGAGCCAAAATCGTACCACTGCACTCCAGCCTGGGCGACAGCGTGAGACTCCGTCTCAAAATAAATAAATAAAATGAAATAAAATGAAATAAAAAAGAGCTCAAGTACACAAGAAGACTGAAACAGGGGTTATCCTGTGGGAAGAAGGTAAGGATGGAAAATAGCAGACATGTAGGATGAACAAGTTCAGAGATCCTAATGTACAACATGAAGACTAAGGTTAATAAACTTGTACTGTATTACAGAATTTTGTTAAATACATTTTTAGCTGCTCTTGTCATGAAAAACTATGTGAGATGATAGATATGTTCATTTGTTTGTCTACAGTAACCACTTTACTGTTTATTTGTATCCCATAATATCATGTTATAAACCTGAAATATACATAATAAAATTTACTTAAAAATATATACACACACACACACACACACAAAACCTTCTTCATTGGAAAATAACACTGAACAGAGGTCATACAATTTGGAAAGGAAAAATGTGTACCACGTATACAGGTTTTTATGTATTTTTTTAATGGGTAATGGTTGTAATGAAAATATTTTTGATAAGTATGCTTCCATTAAAGCTGGAGAAGTAAATTTACAATGAATTCTGGCTTTAGTATAAACAAAATATTTAAACTTAGAATAAAGTCAAGTTTTAATACACCTACTTTCAGTTTTTGATATTTTTTCAAGTACTTTAATGCCCTAAAAAATTAATGTTCTAGAAAAAAATCATAGGAGTGCACATTCTTCCTTTTGCCTTGGGCTTCAAATGTCTCAAAATGGCATTGCCAGATCCTGTCTTGATTCAGATTTTTGCTATTTTGTTTACCATGGATTTCTTTGCATTAATTTTATTTCTTAAAATATTGTATTAAAATGTAATTTATCTTAAAACAAAAGGAAACGAGAGTCATTTAAGGCCAGAAGTTTAAGATCAGCTTAGGAAACAGCAAGATTCTGTCTCTACAAAATAATTAGCTGGGAGTGGTGGCACATGCCTATAGTTCCAGCTACTCAGGAAGCTGAGGCAGAAGGATCACTTGAGCCCAGGAGTTCGAGGCTGTACTGAGCCACAGTTGCACCACTGCACTCTAGCTTGGGTGACAGAGCAAGACCCTGTCTCAAAAAACATGAATGAATGAATGAATGAATGAACGAATGACTATTAGCTGGGCATTGTGGCCCACGTCTACAGTCCCACCTACTCAGGAAGCTGAGGCAGGAGGATCATTTGAGCCCAGTAGTTCAAGGCTGCAGTGAACCATGACTGCGCCACTGCACTCCAGCCTGGGCAACAGAGTGAGACCCTGCTAAAAAAAAATAAAAAATAAAAAGAGAGGCGCTAACCCAGAAATAAGTCACTGAAGAGAATAATTTGCTCACCGTGTAAGAGGACTCATGTGTCTGACTATTCACTTACAAGGCATGTGAGCAGAGCTTCTGTTTGCTCATATGTTAAATGGGGTAACAGTACCTGGTCCCTCAATATTACCAGTTGCAAGGTCACTGAATGTTTAAAATAATTGTGATATTTAAATCACCATACAATATGTTTTTTAAGCATCAGACTACAGAATTACCAAAATATTGTATACTGTTAATTTAAGTAAACATTCATGGACATATCTATTGGTGTAAAAGGCAATACATGTATAAAATATAGATGGGAAAACTATAAATACCAGAATCCACTTGCATAAAAAAGGCCTCAACATGGCACTAAAAATGCCTATTTTAAATTTCTTCACTACTTCTCTGGTATACATAAAGAATTCTTACAACTCAGTAGCAGAAAAACAACTCAATTAAAATATGGGCAAAGCATCTAAACAGACATTTTTCCAAAGAACATATACGAAAGGCCAACAGGTATATGAAAAGGTGCTCAACAGATCGTACAGTCACAAATAGAAGACTTTAAAAGCACATAGAACACCTTGGAATTTTTTTTTTCTTTTTTCAAAATGAAACTGCGTTGATAAAATGCAAATGATCTCTGGTCTCAGATTTGTCTTTCAGAGACCCTAAGGGGCTCACAGAAAGCAGGAAATATTCTTTACTTGGGTATATGCAATGGTAAGGGGCATAGCATACTAGTTAAGAGAGCAGGAGCACAGACTTGGAGTCAGACACCCTGGGTTTGAATCCTTGTTCTACTTACTAAATGTGTGGCTTAGTTTCCTCATCTGTATAATGGGGAAAATAAAGCTGTCCTCAGGTTTAGTGAGAATTGCTAACAAGGTTTAAAAATTATCAAATAGAATTCTTGGCACACAACCTTCTCCAACATATGGCAGTTACTGTTCTCTTTATTAGTAAGTAACGTATTTGGAAGTACGTGCCTACAGTAGAAGAAGGCCAATTAAAAGAGAATTCTCTTTGGCATGTAGCAAATGGTAGTAACACTTTTCTATACTTTAATTGCACAGAAAAGAGTTGGAGGCAACAGCCTCTAGAGACAATGATTTATCCCCTCAAACCAAGGACACAAAATGAGACATGACAGAGGAAGCACCTCTTTTCTCTGTACTGCAAAAGAGCTTGTGCAAATTAAATGAGGTGACATGCAAAGATCACACAATAAAGTTAAATAAAAGCTGGCACTTGCTACTTCTTACATAGTTTAGTCTTCTTTCCCTATGTTAGTTTTATAGGAAAAAATGAGTTGATAATTTAAAAATGCTATTAGGTTCAGATCTTGTCTTCGCTTTTCAATATTCCAGATAATTCAGTTTGTACCTCCTGGCTACTTTGAGGAAGGTAATTTTTTAATATATGCCCACCATGAAACAGACTAGTTTATGTTAAAGCTGAAAGAAAATTAGTATCTGCTATGTTCAGATTATACATTAGTCAGCATAATGCCACATGGACATGAGTATGTAATACAGACACTTAAATTTTCCAAATACACAATCTGATAAAGAGCAGGGATTGGCAGTACTGAAATTAGATAATGCAGTGGGTGCTGGAGTCAGAACTGAGTCTGATTCCTGCTTCCCCACTTGCTAACTGCTTCCTGACATGAAGGGAAATGAAATGTTCTGAGCCTGCTTCCTCCACTGCAACAAGGGGATAAGAGTACCTTTCTCACAGACCTGTTATGAAGATTAAACAACATATATAGTGCCTAGTTTTATTCCTGGCAAAATAATTGGTACTCGATACATCTTAGTCTTTTACCTCTCACTTCTGAACACAAAGAGGAGATCACAAAACAGTGTGGGATGATGAAGAGAACCAGCAGGATGATGAAGAGAACCAGGCAGCTCTGCAGTTTTAGTTGGCACAGCACAGCCTGGTGGGGAGGCCAGGACACCGCAGCGCCAGGCAAGGTCACAGGCTGTAAAGGCAGTGCTGTCACAGCCTCTTGAGAGCGTGATCCTGGCCAGAAGGCAGTCGGCTGGCAAAAACCCCAAGCACAATGGAATGGCATTCGTAATCATTACGAGGCTGAAATACAAACATGTACTTCATGAAAAGGCTTTGAGATATTTCTTACATTCTTAAGACAAAAAGACCTTCATTTAATAATTAACTTTGGAAGATATCACTCATCTACTAACCACTGGGGTGGTTTTCTTCCTTTTATTAATATTAATGCACCAATATCTTACAATAGATATATCATGCAATAATATTTTTTAAAGTTCTTGAGCAAAAAAGGCTCAGTATGTAAAATTTATAAAGCAAGGAAGCTGTCCATCTGCACAGATGCTACAGCCACAAAGAACTTTTTCATGTGGCTTTTTAAAGTACTGTACTGTGTCCAAAATATTTCCTTTTTTTCTTCCAAACTTACAGATCAGAGTTTCTGACTTAGAAATTAGCAAAATCTAGGAGTCCTGCACAAACTCCAATTCTGTTTGTTTGTTTATTTGTTTGTTTTCAACCTCAAGGCTCTGGCATATGCAGTCCACATGGCTGAAAATGGAACAAAAAGCTCCTGTGTATTCAGACTACTACCCTTTTAACCATACTGTAAAAGCGAGCATGGAATGACAGCACAGGAGAGGACAGAACAGGATCTGTGTTTACTCTATGCTGACCAGTATGAAACCCATTTATTTTATCAAAAGGTGAATGTATATTCTCATCAACAAAATGATGGGCCAAAAGAAACAACAACATCAAAGCAATCAACCAAAATAAATTGTTTGGAATGCTCTATCAATGTTAAACCAATGATCATAGTTCAATAAATCAGAGATACTATTAGTCATAATTACAATGCTTTAAATACTATAAAATGTGGGCTTCTTAGTAATAAATTCAGAATAATTTACAGTGTATTCCAAAATAATTCTTAAAATGAATTTAAATTACCTACATGATGCTTTTTACAAAGAGAACCCTTCAACCACTTTCTCAGAGTAATAAATTTTTAAGTGCTAGCTTCTTTAAATACACACAAACACACAGACTCCATTAACTCTCTTACAAAGTCACTGTCTTTCTAGTCTATTCAGCTTTTACAAAATAAGACCTCACAGTGAATTATAATTTAATAAAATAACTTTATACATGGTAGATCATCATGTATTCATTAAAATAAACAGATTTTAATGAATTTGAATGACTGCAGTCTTCCTTTGCTGTTGGTTTAAATATTCATGCTGCAGCATCTCTATTTCTGTTGCACAGTTCAGGTAACAAAGAGATGACAAGCAGTGGGCTGGGCACTGTGCTCAGTGCTTGGGATCCAAACATGAAGACACACACTTCCTACACTTCCTTACAGTCTAGTTACAAAGTAAAAACAGTTCATATTGACTGTATGCTTATGTGGTATTTATAAGTGATACATATTTTATGGATCTTATTCTCACAATCGTGCCATGAAGTAGGTGTTAATATTACTTTATTACTGAGACTTAAATAACCCTCCTAAGTCCAAGATTACACAGCTATTAAGTGGTAGAGCTGGGATTTAAAGGCCTGTTTCACCATGATGGAAGTTAGACAGCCTCCCCCAACACATTATTTCTATACAAGCAAGGCACTCCCATGCAGGGCAGGGAGTGGTACTACCTAGCAGGATGCCCAGGGGCTGAGGGTGAGAGAGCTGGTTCTTGCCCAAAGCATCCAGGTATAGTATCGGAGTTAGATCTTGAAGCAGACATTGCCAAGGAGATAAGTGATGAACCAAGTTTCTCTTTGCTTGCTTTAAAGGACTAGAAAGCTGGTGGGTTAGTTCTAACTTACAGATTTATGGCAGAAATACCAAGAATTCCTTCAGAGAAGATCCTAGAGAAGGAAACTGGTTGACTGTCCAGTATGGACTTGTAAAATACAACACCGCCATGGCAGCCTGTGTGAAGAGCAAAATGTCTTCACTGCATTGTACCTTGAACTGCTGCTCAGCTGCACTATGTACCTGTTTTTCTGGTTTGTTTGGAACTTAAAACTTTACTGAAAGCTATGACTGACGGAAACTCCAGATTCTTGCTTTTAAGTCAATTCATAACATCTTCCAGACTTCACTAGTACTGCACATTCTTGTCACTATTTAAAAAGCTGTGAGTTCTAGAACCAGAATAACAAAAAATTCCTGGCAAACATTCTGCTCATGGTGCTAGCCCTCATACTACTATTTTTCTAAGCTTCACGTTGTGCCCTAAGAATGAGCAGCATTTCTTTTTCTTTTAACTGATATTTGGGAGAACAGGGCTCACTTTCTTCACATTAATCATGTCCCACCCCCTAAATCCTACTCCAAAACTTAGAGAAAAATACAAATTTGTTCACTTAAAGCCCACCTAATCTAGGTGTACTTTTCTCTTCATACATTAGCATAGTAAGTCAACATCTGGCTCTTGCTGCAGAAGCCACATGAAATAACCCTGTTAACTTCCTAAGAAAACCTAAACAAGAGCAAAACCCTTATGCAATGAAAGAAAAACAAAGCACTGTCAGAAGACAGTAGAATAGGCTGGGCGCGGTGACTCACGCCTGTAATCCTAGCACTTTGGGAGGCTGATTTGGGTGGATCACCTGATGTCAGGAGTTCGAGACAAGCCTGGCCAACGTGGTGAAATCCCCATCTCTACTAAAAATACAAAAATTAGCCAGCCGTGGTGGCATGTACCTATAATCCCAGCTACTCAGGAGGCTGAGGCAGGAGAATCGCTTGAACCCGGGAGGTGGAGGTTGTAGTGAGTCCATATCGCGTCACTGCACTCCAGCCTGGGCAAGACAGCGAGACTCCATCTCAAAAAAAAAAAAGACAGTAGAATCGGCTCAGATGAGTAAGCAGCACAAGGATAAAGAAGAGTTTTTGTTACAAATACTTACAAAAAGACAGAGCTCAAAAAGAAGCATTGCACATCCATTTCCTTGACAAAATTTGCATTCCAGAGTTCTAACTTTTCTCCTGAAAGATCTGTATGGATTTTTGTTAACAGACTCATTCTCTCATTTCTTCCCACTACTAGATTTTGAACCTTGCTTTCAAGACTTTCTTTTCTCTGTTTTCGTTAAATAGAGACCTGCACAAAAATTACTATAGAACATCATTTTGTCACAAGCTTGGGTCCCCTTTTTGAAAGCAGCTATCACACCTTCTACTCAAACACAGAACTCACTCCAACTTTTGGGACTTTTTGTCTGTACTAGAATAAAGTTCTTCACTGAAATTTACTTAAGGTCACAAATTCTGCAAATTGATCCCATTAAATAATGATGTCAAGGCCACAGTTCTTCAAACTGCAGATGAAATACATGCACAGTTCAGTACAGTACAGTTTATACTCATCTCTAAGTCTGAGATTAGGAAATTATTAACTGGTTTCCAACTAGTTTCAATACTAGATTGAAGTTTAAATAGTTTTATTGTGTGGACTTTAATTTTTATTAAAAAATAGTAAACTGTAATTATTTTCCTGACTTTCTAAGCAAATATAGAGAAAGTAGGAACAAGAGGCAAAAGAAAAAACAAGTACAGTTAACGGATTTGTGCCTTTTATATGCCATTTACAAAAAGAGAAGGGATTTCAGCATGTGCTTTGAAAATGCCTAGGAGCTAGTTTCTAAAACAGCACCATTACTTGCTATATATTTTTTCTACATAAGGCATCCAATTCCTACAAACAAATACAAGTACTACCACTACAAAAAACTGGAGTGTTCTCCTGTTATGTGACAAAGGGCCAGCTTTATACCCTTATCAAAGTCACAGAGTGTGGTCTGGAGGAATGGTAGAATCACGCTAAAACATGAATCTCTGCACTCACATGCTTGCTTGTCCACTAAAATTGTTCTATAAACAATTTTAGGTTAGTGCAGAGGTACATTCATTTTTAAAAATCTATTTACATTTGATATTTTTCAAACATCATTTCATTATGTAGCACAAGTCCTTGACACACAGAATAACTCTTCCCAATAAAATAAACACTACTAGAATCTCCAAGAGATAACTCTGGGGCTGGTTTAGAAACCCAGTTAATTTTCCTTAGTAGAAAGTTATTTTCTACTAGCTGTTGGGCTTACTACATGGTGGTTTATGCACAAGCTATTCTGTAAATCTCAATGTCCTGTGCCAAACGTTCCTGATTACGAATTCAATCCCTTTTTTTTTTTTCTCGCTCTGTTGCCCAGGCTGGAGTGCAGTGGTGCAATCTTGGCTCACTGCAACCTCCCAGGTTCAAGCGATTTTTGGGCCTCAGCCTCACCAGTAGCTGGGATTGCAGATGCCTACCACCACACCCAGCTAATTTTTGTATTTTTAGTACAAAATACAAAAATTAGACCATGTTGGCCAGGCTGGTCTAGAATTTCTGACCTCAAGTGATCCACCCGCGTCAGTCTCCCAAAGTGTTGAGATTACAAGAGTGAGCCACGGTTCCCAGCCCAATCACTGTTTTTTAAGTTAACATTCAATAAGAATTCCATCACTAATGTGGGTACAACTTTTGTTTTCTTGTTTTCTTAAACTACAGAAGTTACTGGCATTGAGTTTGGCTGACACGGCATTTCCTGGGAGCTAATTAAAGGATGCTCTTCCATAGTCAATTTGTGAATGGGCAACCTCACAATCCTTCTATCTATTATTCAACATTAAATAAGTTGTAAACACGCCTGGATAATTGGACTTATTAATTATGCAATGAAAACCAGAAGCGCATGGTTAAAAAGCCTTAGAGAAAAAAATCATTTTCTTTATATCTCCCTACACTTTCAGAAGCCAAGATATGAGTTGCAGTTGTCTGAGTTATTTAGTTAACGGAGCTATATTGAATCAAAAGCAAATATTCAAGTTTTGAGGACTCTATTAAATTTCATAGCACTAGGCTCGAGTGACTGCTTTCCCCTCCTCCTTGCTGATAGTCGCCACCGTGAACAAAGCTTCTATCTGTAGAATCTTCTGTCACTCAGTTGTGCTGGCATAGTAATAATAGGAACATCCTTTTCTTTTGATGCATCTTTTCATCTTAAGAAGAACATAGTCAAAGAGTCTTAATGGTTTCAACAGTATTACAAGTGACTTAGGGAAACATACTCAAAGACTGTTAATGGGTTAGACAGTATTATAAGTGATTTAAGTCATCCCTTACATATGGTGTCTTTAGTTACCTTTTGAAGAGGCTATAATCTTACATTTCTTTAAGAAGCCACTTAAAGACTGGTTTTCTCCTAAGTCACACTTCTTTGGCAAGAAACTGAATTCATTAAGTGGCTCCCCAAAATAAGATTCCCACCTCCCATGATAGGGAGCGATATCACAGCATTCAGTTCATAAAACTTTCAAGTTCCTGTATTATGCTTATAGAATCAAGGCTCTTAGAACACAGAAGCCTTCTAATATTTGAAAACCTTAGGGGTACATGTGAGTGTCTGCCTGTGTGTATGTGCAGAGTATTTCCAAACTACTGTAAAGAGATACCCCTATTTGCTAAGTTTCTAAGAACAGTTCAGTTCTCTAAAAAAAAGGCAGTACCAGAGGCTGCATGCTTTGTTTGACTCTCTCCCAGATAGTTCTTAGCATTAGATGGCTTTGGTTTTTCAGAAAAAGGTTCATGGAAAGGTTTTAAGTGTATAAATTTGTTTTCTTCCTAAAGACAGAACTGAATTCAATTTCCAAGTCGATCTTCATGATGGCAAAAAATACCCCCAGAAACAGAAAGACAAGAATGAGGAAACTGTGGCTATTTTGGTCAGCTTCAGTTTCTTCATCTCCGTGGATTATCCTGTCTCCAGTCTCCTGACGCCTTCCTTGAGTGACCTCACACAGAGCTCTCTAGCTGTCTCATCCATTTCTTACAAAGAATATCCAGTATACCAGATGCAGCAAGGCCACCAGGGCTTGTATTTGCTCCCTGATCCTTTCTTCCTGCTGTTCTCAAAGAATCGTTTTAGACCAGGGCAGAGCATTGCTTCAGGTAGCCTGCTTCTTTTATACTGGATAATCTTCATCAGCATCATCCTCTTGCTTGTATGCTTTTCTAAAGTAAAGTAAAACCTATTCACAGGCCCATGTTCTGCCAGGGCTGTAAGCCTTATGAGCCAGGATGGTGCCCAGAGCCTTGTGGAAGCTGCTTATTATCCTGGGCTATCTGCAGCCCAAGATTTGGGAGTTGTAGTTACCTCAACTGCCATAAGGCATCCTCCTCAAAGTGCAGAGTAGACCCTCTTGCCTCTAAAGCTGTTTGACACCACATTCACAAATTCACAAAGGAAAGTTGCTCCTGACACAAACGCAAGGCTTTGGAGTAACAAGAAACCTAGAGACAGGAGCTACTCTGTAATAGTAGTTGAACTCTGTAATAGAGTTCAACTCACCACTGAAGATTGTGTACCAAAGAAGAGATGCCCACCTCCCTAGCCACACCGGCCATTAGCATGGTGCATACAGAAGACACCCTAGTAAATAACTGAGGGTGCCAAGGCAGAAGAGCAGACTAGCCATGTGTATGCAGCACTCAGTTCTCTATCCAACAACCATTTCTTTCACCTTGCACCAGCCACTGCAAGTCAGATCCTCTGTTGCTGCAAGCATTCAGCATGACGCACAGCATCATTCCCAGTACCCCAAACATGACAGTGGTCAGCTTCCTATGGGAATGGCTTCCCTCTATTCTCCCACCACCACTGCCACCTTGGCACATACTCAGCTTGTGTCACTGCTGAAAGAAAGGCAGGAATGAGTGGCCAATGACTAGGGGAATGAGGAGACAGGGCTAAGGAGCCATAGTGAGGGAGGGAGAATAGGCAAGGCAAAGGGCACAGTAACCAGCTGCAGCAAACAAAAGTCATTCAACTTAAGGAGTTCGATTGTGTGCAGGAGTCTAGGCAGAGCTAGGGCTCTAGAACCAAGATGGCATTCTGGTAAGAGCACATCTGAGTATCAGACAAGAGAACAGGGCTGTGGATCAGACTCTGGCAGGCTCAATGTAGCCAGTAGTTGTATGAATGGTTTACAGCTGAGACAAAGAATATGTAATGGAATAACCAAGACAAGAGAAAAACAATTTATTAGGAGCACACCTCCAAATTAGGGAACCAGGAGCTCTGCTGAAGTTGCAGGGGCTGGGCAATGGAAGAAGAGTTACTAGCACCAAGACAGATCTAGATAACAGGGTTCAGGCCTAGGCTTTTATAAGATTTCTGTTGATGCAGAAGCTACTGACGCGAGGCCAAGTGGAAACAAGTAATTGGGAGCACCAGGTTGGTGTACAGAATGGGTAGGTGAGATAAAGCACTAGCCTCCAGCAGGTAATCTTGTTAAATGAATAGAGAGACAGATTGAATGAGGCCAACAAGAGTGTCAATAGGAGTATCTTGAGCCCAAAATGGTAGAGCCAAACTTTGACACTGGAAACGGCCACAAACAACTAAAAGATGCTCAATATGGTTCAGCCCTATTCCCAAATAAGGTCCCCCTGTAGAGAGACCATGTCTGAAATATGGAGACAGCATGTCAATGTGGCAATGTAGGTTTAGAATCAGACAAGTCTGAAATTCAATTGTCTCTTACTAGCTGTGACTCTGGCAGATTACTTAACTTCTGTGAGCCTCAATTTCCTTATCTGCAAAATTAGGTTGCCAATAACTTCTATAATAATAGATTTTGTCATAAGGTTTATAATAACTATAAATTAGTGAGCATATTAAACAGAATACCTGGCCGAAGGCTCAGTGCTCAATAAATGATAGCTATTATTATTCTTACAAATAGTCATAGTAGTATACATAATACCATTATTGAACATGGAAACACTCCTTTTTACGTATATTGTCTATAATAACAACAACATTATGAATAGTAGTATGGGCAACCCCAGACTTAACAAGCTAATCTGTTTCTGGTAACATCTGAAAATCAAACCACAGTAAGTTAAAGGCTGCTTACAACGAAATTTGCAACTTTACTCTGAATCTGGTGTTATGCCAGTAAGTTGCATTCTATGCCACACAAATAAAACCATCACATCCTTTATCTCCCTCCCTCCCTCCCTCCTTGCCTTCCCTCATGTATTGCCAGCACTGACTGCAACATCCTGGCAATCACTTGGAAGGGAGTTGGCACTGGTATAGGTCACATTTCCATCTCCATTAGGAAATGGTAAGTGCAAGTTTAGGTACTTATTACAAGGAGAGGAGGTGAATGTGAGGGGAGTAAAAAAAAAACTTTTTTTAGAGATGGGGTATTGGTATGTTGCCCAGGCTGAAGAGCAGTGGTTATTCTCAGGCACAGTCATAGCTCACTGCATCCTTAAACTCCTGGGCTCAAGTGATGTTTCTACCTCAGCCTCCTGGGTAGCTGGGACTACAGGTATGCATCACCATGCCTGGCTCAAAAGTAAAACTTTTTTAAGTCAGATATGGTAATCTACAAGTTGTATCTTCTCATTTGAGAGTCATCTACATTTGTACAGTGCTTTATAATTCTTATACATAAACTATCATATTCGACTTCAAAATAACTATAAAGGAAGCAGGATAAATATGATCTCTGGCTCATGGAAAATAAAATTTATGAAGCTCAGAGAGGTTCCGGTGACTTACTCCAGGTCACACACTGTGAAATGGTGGAATCAGGCTATAACCTGGATCTCTAGATTTGTAATTTGGTGCTTATCCACCATAATTGGTCTATGCATGACCTGTGGGGTTAGAGCAGCAGGTACATTTATTTTTAAAAATCTATTTATATTTGATATTTTTCTCACTTGAAAGAAGCTCTGATTTCTTAGAAAAGTAGCCTGCTTCTGAAACGGCCTCATTTTGTTAATTTTATAAGTACAAAATTTAATTATATTTATGGAAAAAATAATCTCCTTAAATTTGATTATCACTTCAGTTGATTTTAATGTATTCAGTATTTTAAAGTTACCTTGAACATATTAAATTGAAAATAGTATGTGTATTGTATTATGTTGGAAAACATTTCCTTTAGGGGCTAGTAACTTATTTACTGCCCTCAGAGATAAAGTGTTCACTATAAAAATGCTTTTATGAGTAAAATCATATGATGTTTATTGTGACAGTTTAAGGTTCAAAGAGGCCTCATATTTTAATTTTTTTAATGGCACTTTTGTTTCTTACAAGTTAACAAAATTATTCAGCTATCTATAAAATAAATGTACTGTTTTATTCAAGGCCCATGTACTTTGACATATATTATGTCAAAATGAGTCAGCTATAGCTACAGTGGATAATATGTTATTTTTTAGCCAAGCTGACTTTCTAGCTCAGCAGGAAGTTCAGCCAATTTTAAGGTCTTTAAAGTGTTATAATCTGGTTATCTGGCAATACTATTAGGATACCCAATATCAATTTTCCTAGGGAGAAGTCAATACCTAAGCCAATACTTGTACCAGTAACTATCTTTTCACATTGTTCAATATCTTACACACACACACACACACACACACACACACTTTAATTCCTTTCTCTGAGGAAATCATCTCATATATTTTGTCCCTAAACACAGCTTTAGCACAGATTTCTTTTTTAAAGTATAAAATCCCTCTCTGAAATAAATTCCATTTGTTAACTAGGAATGACACTTTGTTCACTGCAAAAACAAACTTAGAGAAGCAATCATCAAGATAAACAGAAGGAAGGAAACTAACTAATTGGTTCCACTCAAAGAAACAAAAGCTTTCCATCTTATTGTTTGGCTGTTTTATGTTAAACACAATTACTTACCAAGTGGCAAAAATGCAAGACGGTTTCCAGCCATGGAGAGCTCATTGAGGCTGGGCAGCTGGCAGAGATGGCGCGGCACATACCATAGACGATTTCGGTCCACAGTGAGGTACTGCAGAGAAAGGCACATGTGAAGCCTCTCGGGTAAAGTTAGCAAACGATTGGTAGAAATGTCTAGTGTCTGCAGCTCCTTCAAATCGCCAACCTCTACAACCAAAATCAAAATTAGGATAAATTGCATCCTTATGAACTGAAATAAACAAAATGAATCAATATTATAACAGTTTAACCAAATGAAATCAGTAGCTGCAACTATTTCCATAAACAGAATGCTGAAGTGCAGGAGTTTTGGTGAAGATGCAAATAATCCAGCCTAGGTGGGTGTCTTTAAATTACCCTGCCAGAATTTCTTAAATGGAGAAAAGGGCTGGCTGGCATGGAGAAAAAAAGAGACACAAAGTGGTGAATCTGAACCAGAAGTCTGTCACTATGGCTTCTGCATCTTGATGAGTCAAGTTTGTTGCCAGGGTGAGAAAAGAACAATTACAGTCACTTCAAGGAACCTGGTTTTTGCTACTTGTGTGATTTTACCATCCATCTAAGAAGAAAATAGACTTATGAATAATAGCAATGAAGTAAGTGCAACTCGTTCATATGAGCTAAATAGATTTCTGGAGTAGAAATTAGAATGTCTTTTGGAAATGTTCATCATGGTAAAGATTATAACAATAAAATGAGATACAGTTTAACTAACATTTTTAGATTTTGTTTAGGCATGTGGCACCTTTTAAGAAACCCAAAGTATACATACCCTATAAAGATTTACTTTAATTCCCAAATTAAATACTTCCATTTACTCCATAATTTCCTTATCATTGATGCCTACAGTTGTCATCTGTTCCATGGTGAGTACAATTAGGTCCTTTTCATACATCAAATCACTTAAGACTTGAGTGAAGATTAGGAAGTTCCTTACTAGGAACTTAGTCCCTCAGGGAAAATCACCATTTTAGGGGAAGGACATTTACTCTTTTCCAGGACAGTATATTATACTGAAGACCTACAGTCAGCATTGTGCAGGACAAGTCTACTTTCACATCATGGAGACTTAGATGTCGAAGACCACTCTTCCCCTTCTTTCATCCTGTCCCTATTCCTGAGCCATTCCTCCTAGGTTAAGATTTCCCAGGCTCTACCACTTGACAGTACCCTTCTGTGCACATTCCAGTTTGTACAACAGTTAGATTAGTATTAGCTATGTCTTCTCTACTGGATAACAGTCTTCTGCCATCTTGGATGCTCAACTGAACAGAGTAGCTTTTCTCATTGCTACAGACCAGGTGGTGGTAAACTATGGCTCACAGGCCAAATCTAGCCCGTGGCCTGCTCTTGTCCTGCCTGCAAAACTGAAACTGGTTTTTTTTTTACATTTTTAAAGGATGGTAAACAACAATAAAAACAAAGATCACGGATAGAGACCATATGTGGCTTGCAACACCTAAAAATATTTACTATCTGGCCATTTACAGAAAAGGTTTGCTGATCTTTGCTATAGACCTTTTGTTAGTAGGAGAATTTAAAATAATTGTTTTACTTTATAAAAGTAATACAAGTCCAAAATACCCTAACTCATAGTTATTTTTCTAATATTTACAAATTTGTGCTGGGAAGTTCATACATTACTGCTCAGTTTCCTCAATACTGAACAAAATATACACCTGCAGTGGAGCAGGCAGGTAGAATTCAGTATACAGCCTGTGACTCTGAAAGGGAGTTTTCTACTTGAACTTAACTAGTGCACAGGAGAGTCAATTTCATGCTTGGCTCCCCTGGCACAGTATTCCACCTTGCTAAGCCTGTCTATCTCTTTCACAAAACAAAAATGCTTCCGATTTTGGGTGTGTGGGGATAAAACATGAGGAAGAATCATCGTGTTTTATAAGTCATAAGAAGAAATACAAAGAAAAAGGGAAAAGAACTAAATTTAAAAATCAAAAAATGACTATGTGGGAGAGAAGAGCAACCAATCCCAGACTTAACATGGGCAGTGTCAAGACAAGAATGAGACAAAGCCTCTGCCATTGAGAAGCACATCACACACAACCAACAAGGTGCAAGAGGAGCTCAGAGAAGGTTATGTGAAGGCTTGGAGAAACTCTTCCAAAATTTACTGGAGATGGGAATTTGAATAAGGCACAAAGAAAACATATAAAGGATTCCCAGTAGGGCATGGGGGCGGGGTTAAAACCATGAAGAAAGGCATGCAAGTGAAAAACTAAATACAGCTTGCACAATGGGCTCTTTGGAGACCAACAAATGACAAAGACCAATGGGAGAAGAGCAGAAAACAAATTCAATACAGAGAGACAGAGTTTAGTGGAGACAGGAATGATAATAAATATTGGGTAGAGGAGTCTGGACTTACTATTGTGAGAATATGACATCTCCTGAAGAATCTTAAAGGATGAAGGGATGTTTTTTGGAAAGGTTAGACAGGCAAATATGCAGAAAGCAATGATATGGAAGGAGATCCTAGGCTGACAAAACGAGTAGGCATTTGACTAGAACAGATGCAGTGCGATAGAATTTGAAGACAAATTCCAGAAGTACTTTAACAAAAGCAAGAGGTAGGCTTGATTTAATATGAAAAATAATAAAATAGGAAAAAGTCAAAGACAGTTACAAGCTTCTAGACTATTACACTTTAAGTGTGCTGATGCCAATTCTAAGAATTTATTTTTATAGAAAAACAATAAAAATGTCATCAATACCTCTGAATTGCATTATTTACAAACCATCTACTTAAAGGTATTTGAAAAAAATCCATCAAAATGTACATGGAAGCAAGTAACATAAATGATTTTGAACATATTTCAAAAATAATTAAATGTGCAAAAAAGTGTTTTTACATGGCTGCAAAAATTACTAAGGCCTGCACTTTTTTTTCATTATTGTAAAATGGGGCAACAAGGTGTGATTATGAATTTAAATTTTGATGAGAAATATTAAAAGACTTAAGCTTGATAAAGACCAACTAGGATAAATACAAAGAGACCCACACCTATACACATCATAATCAAACTATAAAAGATAAAGATACATAAAAAATCTTGAAAGCATCAATAGAAAAATGGCTCATCATGTTCAGAGGCAACAAGAAGATAACTAAAAATATACAGTTAAAAAAAATTGGCACAGTAATTGAAATTGCACACTAAAAATATTTATCTAACATTAAAAAAGGCAATAAAAGGAGAGGTACAGGGAAAAAATACAAGATATGTAGACTACACATGGCAAAATGGTTGATGTATTAATAAACGTAATCATATCAATAATTACATTAGATGTGAACAGACTAAATAACCCAGTCAAATGGGAAGGCTGTCAAATGCATAAAAAACAATATGCTATCCATAAGAAATACACTTTAGATTTAAAGGCACAAATAGGTTGAAAAGTAAAAGGATGGAAAAAAATACATACCATGCAAAAAGTAACATAAGAGAGAGCAGCTATATTCATATCAGAAAAATCAGACAAGAAATACTATAAGAGGCAAAGAGGAATATTTCATAACAGTAAAATGGATAATACTTTAGAAAAATAAGTCAACTATAAATATATAGACATCTAACGAGAGTTCAGCATTATATAAAGTAAAAAACTGACAAAACTGGAAGGACAAGCAGACATTTCAACATGATAGATGGAGATTTTAATACATTACTCTCAATAAAAATAAAACAACCAAACAGAAAACCACCAAGAATATAGAAAACTTAAAACTACACAATCAGCCAAATGGGCCTGGGCCATAATTCTAACAGACACACTCCTGAGAACCATAATGCCAAATGTTGAAATCCTGAAAGATCCAAAATCCATAGAGTGTAAAATCTTGAATGAAAATCACAATCCTGAAAGATCAAAATCCCAAAAGTATAATTCTGGAAAGAAATAATTTTTTAAAATTCCTTTTTAAAAAAAGACATGTATTTATTTTATAAAGAGGGTTTATTTTAGAAACATAAAAACCTAACAATACTTGATAGGTCACTTTACACAATAAAATAGGCAATAAAAACATATATTTGTGCAAGTATAAACACTCAGATATATTAATCATAGGTACATGGGTATAATAGCTACAAGCAGAAAAATCATATTCATAAGGAAATATGTCAAAAAGCAAAATGCATAAATGAATACCACTATGCTTGGCAACTGTGTGCAGCCAGCTTTATAACTGCAGTCAGCTGCATGAAATACCGTGTTGAACAACCTAAGTCTTCTGAAGAGATCAATGAAAAACTATGACAGGTCAACCACTGAATACGCAGTTATCTATATCCAAAGAGCCAAGATCTCAAGAAATGTTATCTTTCACATATGCAGATGTACAAAATGGACATCTCTTCATTTACTGAGGAAGTTTCAACCTTTTTCATACATGCACAGTGCTTATACCCAAAGTTAACATTGTAATAATGCACTTTCGTGGACTCAAATTTATAAAAATGCAAATTAGAACTCTCGAAATGTTTACACAATTTATACCTCCTGTGTTGGAAATTATGCGAAGATGAAATGCTCAGCATAACAAACTGGCACTATGTGTGAAGGCGCAGAAGTTGTACACCACTGAAAAATTTGGCAGAGGAGATTTCTTGTATTTTTTTGCTTGCACTTTCACTTCTAATATCTTCAAAACACTCTCTCTACTTGTATTTGGAGGGTGGTTGTGGTCTACAAATTTTTGAAGTGTATGCTGTCTATTTGAAAGTCTGGTTATTGCTTGACCATTACAATTAGGAAAGTGATTTTCTGTATTCATAGCACCAATTATATTTTAAAATTTATCCTTTACCATTAATTAGCCGCATACACTTAATTTATCACAGCGTTTTTGCAAGGGAACAATTTCACTGATCCCTTCCATTGTGTTAGAAGGAATATGGTAAGAAGGAATGATACTTGGCTTCCCCAATACCAAATCTGTATTAGAGGTTTTCAAAAAGACAGAACCAATGAGATACGTATACAGATATATGAGAAAGGATTTATTAGGCGAATCAGCTCATGTATGAGAAGTCCCATGACAGACTGTCTGCAAGCTGGAACCCTGGGATATCCACAGTGTGGCTCAGTCCCAGTCCGAAGGCCTCAGAACTAAGGATGCCAATGATGCAATTCTCAGTCTGAGATCAAAAGCCTCAGGACCCGGGGGTCTGCTGGTATAAATCCTGGAGTCTAAAGGATGGTAAGCCTGGAATTTTAATGTCTAAGGCAGCAGGAGAAAAGGCTGTCCCTTCTCTGAGACAGAGACCAATTCGCCCTCAGTATTTGTTCTCTCTGGGCCCCTGGCCTATTAGATAGTGCCCACCAGTAATGAAGGCAGATTTTCCCTACCTGGTCCACTCAGACTCATGTGCTAGTCTCCTCTGGAAACCACCTCACAGACACACCCAAAATAATGTTTTACCAAGTTTCTAGGTATTTCTTAATTCAGTCAAGTTGACACCTAAAATTAAGTCCACGAGTCCACTCCTTGTCAACCTGGCACTCATATGCATCTCCTTAAATCACACCTAATTTCCAAATAAAGACAATAACAAGGTAATAGTTCCACCTAACATGATGCAACTATCCTGGTACAACCAAAATGTACTAAAACTCCTTCCCTAGAATTAGGCTTTCAGGATTTCAACATTCAGGATTTTGATCTTTCACGATTGTGACTTTCAGAATTTTATATGTTAGGAGTTCTGATCTTTAGGAAATTTGATCTTTCAACATTTGGGGTTCTCACATTCAGGATTGTATCTTTCAGGATTACGATCAGCACTGCAACCAAACTGACCTAATCTGACATCTAAGAACACTACAGCAAAATACACACATTCTTTTCAAGTGGACTTGGTATATTCTGCAGGACAGACCACATGCTAGACTATTAAGTCTCACATTTAAAAGAATTCAAATCATACAAAGTATGTTCTCTGATCAAAAGGTAACTAAATTAGAAATCAACAACAGAAAGAAATTTGGGAAATCCCCATACTTGGAAATTAAACAACACACTTCCAAATAACTCATAATAATAAAATAAATCAGAAGGAAACTTTGAAAATATTTTTGCCAAACAGAAACAACCAACACAAGACATCAAAATTCATAGAATGTAGCCAAGGAAATGACTAGGGAGAGATTTAAAGCTTCAAATGCCTATATTGGAAAAGAAAGTTCTCAAATCCATTTCCTAAGCTTCCACCTTTAGAAAGGAGAAAAAGAAGTAAAAACTAAATCAAAATAAGTAGAAAATAATAAAAATTATAGTAGATACCAATGAAATAGAAATCAGAAAAGCAACAGAAAAAAATGTCAATGAAAACAAAAGTTAGTTCTTTAAAAAGATAACAAAATTGACAAACTTTTAGCTAGACTAACCAAAGCAAATAAATACATACACAGAAAAAGAAAACTGACTTGAATTACCAAAACTGGAAACAAAAGATGAAATATCATTATTAACTTTACAGAAATTAAAAAGATTAAAAGGACATACTATAATATGAACAAATGTATTTCAACCAATTAGCAATTTAGATAAACATACTTCTAAAAAGATACAAATTACCAAATTCAAGAAGTAATTAAAAATCTAAACAGATATATCACAAGTTAAAAAACTGAATTAGTACCCTGGTGCAGTGGCTCACGCCTGTAATCCCAGCATTTTGAGAGGTTGAGGCAGGTGGATCACTTGAGGTGAGGAGATTGAGACCAGCCTGGCCAACATGGTGAAATCTCATCTCTACTAAAAATACAAAAACTAGCTGCGTGTGGTGGTGTATACCTGTAATCCCAGCTACTTGGGAGGCTAAGGCAGGAGAATCGCTTCAACCTGGGGGGCACAGGTTGCCATGAGCTGAGATCGCGCCACTGCACTCCAGCCTAGGTGACAGAGCAAGACTCTGTCTCAAACAAACAAACAAACAAACAAACAAAAAAACTGAATTCGTAATTTTAAATCTTTAAATCCTCCCATAAGAAAGACCAGGTCCAGATGGTCCTTGTCAACCTGCTTTTCTGTTCTATCAACTATTTCAATTCTATTATATGTTTAAGGAAGAAATAATATCAATTGTTCACAAACTGTCTCAGAAAATAGGAGGAAAAACTTCCCAATTCATTCTATGAACATTACCCTGATACTAAAACCATACAAAAACATCGTAAGAAATCTACAGACCAATATCCTTCATGAAAATAAGTGCAAAAATCCTTAACAAAATATTAGCAAATGATAACTAGCAACACTGAAAATAATTATTTATCATGAACAAATGGGTTTGAGATGTTTCTGAGTGTACAGTTTTTTTAAAAGGTGGGAAAGAGAATCCAGAAAAGCAATAAAAAAAATACCGGCAGGCATCATGAACCAGAAATTGTGAGAAATTACTGGATGACAGAAAAGAACAGAAATTAAGTTAAATACAGAAATACCACAGAAAAGTCAGCAGCATCAACAAAGTGGTCAAAGCCTCTGTTAGCCACCATCCACCCAAGCTACCTCAGTAGCCTGGTTCTTTCCACAAAGTTGAATAGTAACTTAGCTGTATATTTGGCTTTTTGCTTTGCGCCAGCACATGACCTTTTAAAGGGCAGGGACTGTCTTGCCCATCTTTGCAGTAACATGCCTTAGCTCTGTGCCTGGAACACAGGAGGCACCATTATCATGTTGCTGAAAGAATAAACTAGAATGTGATTAGCATACTGTAAAATGGCATCTGGACCTTAATGGGGGTCTGAAGTTAATTTTCCAGTTAAGAAAGTACACCTTTTAAAACCTTTCAATCATTTTTTTTTAATTTTTTAAAAAGCAAAGAACATAACCTTATTTTATTGATATTTTATGAACTGGGTAATGACCAAATCTGGGAACACCACTGTAACTTATATCCTCTACAGAATAGAGAGAAATAGGTAGGTGAGGTCCCCATAAGAGGCCACACTCCAACATCCATACCGAGTCTGTTCATGTCTCCACCTCCACTATTGACACTGAGCTCAGCCTATTACCATCTCTTGCCTGAACTCATCCAACAAGCCTCGCCATTGGTCTTTTTGCTTCTATTCTCACTCCCTCCAATCTATTTTCTATACAGAAGCCAAAGTGATATTAAAATATGTGTCAGATCATGGTCCTTCCCTGCCCCAAACTCTGCCCTGGCTTTCTGCTGCACATCAATAAAATCTCTAACACCATCTTACTAGTAACATGGTCTCCAGATCAGCCCTGGCCCACCTCTCTCCCCTACAAGTGGGTCTGATGCTAGAAATGTAAGGTTGGTTCGACACCTGAAAAATCAATGTAATATACATGTTCACAGAATAAGAATAAAGCATTTCACAAAATCTAAAATCCACTCATGATAACTACTCTCAACAAAATAGGAACAAAAGGCAACTCCTTCAACCAATAAGGGGCATCTACAAAACACCTCGAGCTGAGAACACTAGGTTAATGGTGTCAGGCTGAGTGCTTTCTTCCTTAAATCTCCCTTGTGCCTACAAGGCAAGGAAGCTGAGTGTTTCCATTGCTCTCCAACAATATACTGGAGATTCTAGCAAAGGCCGGAAGGCAAAAACTGAACAAACAAAAAGCTTCAAGAATGGAAGAGAAGAAGTAAAACTTTCTTTATCTACAGATAAAATGATCCTTAGTAGAAAATACAAACTAAGAGATCCACAAAAACTATTAGAACTAATAAACAAGTTTTAAAGAGTTGCTAGATACAAAATCAATATCAGAAAATCAATTGAATTTCTACATACCAGGAAAAAACAATTTCAAAATTAAATTAAGAAAATAATTCCACTCACAACAGCACCAAGAAAAATTATATACTTGGTAATAAACTGAACAAAAGTAGTACAAAACTTATATGCTGCAAACTGCAAAATACTGCTAAGAGAAGTTAAAGAAGATCTAAATAAACAGAAAGATAGTTCATGTTTATAGGTTTGAAGACAACACTGGTGAGATGGCATGCTCCCCAAACTGATCTGCAGATTCAACACAATCCCTATCAAAATCCCAGGAGGCTTTTTTTGGTAGAAATTGACAGGCTGATTTTAAATATTTATTGCTGTGTCATGCTGAAATTAATGTTGTATTACTGACATAGAGTTACAGTGCATTCTTTTTGGAATCCTGAAAGATTCCTTCTCCTTTCACACCACTCCCAATCCTTTCTACCCCTTCCCTGGGAGCAAACATAAGTCTGTACACCTTATTTCCGTAGTGTCTCTAACTTTACAGTTGTTTGCATTGTTTACTTTTGTGCTAAATATACAATACCTTGAAACTTTTCAGCTACTTGTAGAGTATCCTGAAAATGATTTTATTATTGCCACATAGTAATTACTTAGATTAGGCATAAAAATAACATTATGGTGGTCAATTTCAGAAGAAAAATCCAGTAAGTCCCCTTTAAATCATAGTTCTGTGCTGATGCACAATGACCTAACCTAAAATTTAAATGGGAATGGGAAGGAAGCCACCCACTCCACACCAAGCTAGTGACCACAGAGAGTCAATAACAGGCTTGCTATTTTTAAGCACTTGCTTTTTCCAGTACCACTAAAAATAGCTCTAAGTTGAGCTCCAGAGCACACTGGGCTGAGAACATATAGAAATTCCTCTTTATCCACGGTTTAGCTTTCTGAAGTTTCAGTTACCCGCAGTCAACTGTAGTCTGAAAATATTAAATGGAAAATTCCAAAAATTAACCATTCATAAGTTTTAAATTTCATGCCATGTTGAGTAGCGTGATGAAATCTCATGATGTGAATCATCCCTTAGTCCGGTGTATCCACACTGTCTACCCTCCTCGCCCATTAGTCACTTAGTCATTTAGGTCATCAGATCAAGAAAACGTAGTGTATATAAGGTTCAGTGCTATTTGAGGTTTTAGGCACCCACTGGGGGTCTTGGAACATACGCCCACAGATAAAAGGGGACTACTGTACAAATAAATAAAAGACAACATTTCAATGCCAAATTTCATTTGGTGTACAGTAAGTCTTCCTTTTCATATCCATTTTCTTTCTCTTGACTGAGCTGTGGAATGTACATACTCTGGTATGTAAAAATAGGTTCAAACCATAATCCTGTTACTTATTGGCTATGCAACTTTGGGTTATTTACTCAACTATTTAGATCATCAAATTGCTGTTAAAGAAAAAAGAGTAACACCTAACTCAGGAGGTTAATAGTGATTAGAATATCCCATATAATTCAATAATACATAACAGAAAAGTTAGTGTTTATAATTTCAGTTCATCATACTACAAAATATTCTAAATGTAAACTCAATATAAATATGTCTGTAATTGATGTGGTTTTTTATTATGAAAATAACTGCAAACACAAATATGTTTGTTAACTCTAACACAGAGAAAAGTGCTCTTTATTGGGAGATAGATGACCTTCAGAAACTGGGAAGCACTACCTTCCTTAGACAATAAAAAAATTAAAAGCAATTCAGATTCACTTGAAATATTAGTCCATTTTTAAGGCTAAGAACAGCATTCAGGATGTCCCACACCCTTAATTTAACTGCAATTATCAAACAATGCAATTATCAAACAATGCAACCTCTTAGACATTCCTTGTGACAATTGGGATCGAATCCTAGATAGAGTCTAAAATCATTTTTTAAAATGATTATCTTCCTAAGAAGGAGTTCAACCCGATTCTCTGATATGAGGATTAAAATCCTTTCACACTGAATTATCATATTTATGTTTTTAAATCCAGACTGGTCACTGCAAATAAGTAGCCTATCTAGAAAGGACCTGGTCTCTACACGTGAGCTGAATCATGCTCACAGACCAGGGAGCCAAAATCAAATTGTGGTAAATTATGCTTAATAATACAAACAAACTTTGATACTTCCATTCTGAGCTGTTTCTGAGTGTACATTTTTTTAAGAGGTGGGAAAGAGAATCTGCAAAAGCAGTAAAAAAAATACTGGCAGGCATCATGAACCAGAAATTGTGAGAAATCACTGGATGATAGAAAAGAACAGAAATTAAATTAAATACAGAAATACCACAGAAAAATCAGCAGCATCAACAAAGTGGTCAAAGCCTCTGTTAGCCACCATCCACCCAACCTAACTCAGTAGCCTAGTTCTTTCCACAAAGTTGAATAGTAACTTAGCTGTTTATTTGGCTCTTGCTTGCTTTGCCCCAGGACATGACCTTTTAAAGGGCAGGGACTGCCTTGCCCATCTTTGCAATAATATGCCTTAGCTCTGTGCCTGGAACACAGGAGGCATTATTATCTCTTTGCTGAAAGAATAAACTAGAATGTGATTAGCATACTGTAAAATGGTATCTGGACCCTAATGGGGGTCTGAAGATAATTTTCCAGGTAAGAAAAGTATATCTTTTAAAACCTTTTAAAACCTTTTAAAAGGTTATACTTTTAAAACCTAATGGGGTCTGAAGATAATTTTCCAGGTAAGAAAAGTATACCTTTTAAAAGCTTTTAATCATTTTTTATTATTATTTTTTAAAAAGCATTTTATTATTTTATTAATTTTTAAAAAGCATATTATTTTAATTTAAAAACATTATTATATTTTTAAAAACACACCCTTATTTTACTGATATTTTATGAACTGGGTAATGATCAAATCTGAGAACACCACTGTAACTTATATCCTCTACAGAATAGAGAGAAATAGTGAAAAAAGGTAGGTGAGGGCCCCATAAGAGGCCACACTCCAACATCCATACCGAGTCTGTTCGTGTCTCCACCTCCACTGTTGACACTGAGCTCAGCCTATTACCATCTCTTGCCTGAACTCATCCAACAAGCCTCGCCATTGGTCTTCTTGCTTCTATTCTCACTCTCTCCAATCTATTTTCTACACAGAAGCCAAAGTGATATTAAAATATACATCAGATCATGGTCCTTCCCTGCCCCAAACTCTGCCCTGGCTTTCTGCTGCACATCAATAAAATCTCTAACACCACCTTACTAGTAACATGGTCTCCAGATCAGCCCTGGCCCACCTCTCTCCCCTACCTCACTACAATCTAATTACCTTGTCCTTCCTTCTGTCTGGCCCAATGAAGTATCAAGTTATTTCTTCCCTCGGAGCCTTTGAATCCATTATTCCTCAGTCAGGAATGCTCTTTCCCAACTCTCCAAACTGTAGACTCTTTCTTGTCTTTCAGAACGTTACTATCACATTTTCACAAAGGCCTTCCCTGACTTTAAGCAGATTCCTTATTTCTCAATTGTAGCATCCTATTTATTCCCTCCCTGCATTTACTTATTTAATTACTTATTCATTTATTTACATGTCAAACCACAGTGTGTACCTCCCACTCATAAGAACAGGGGCTTTGACTTTGTTTGCTGCTATATTCCCCATATTCCTAGCACCTAGCAGAGTCTAGCACATGGTAGGTGCACAGTAAATATTTTTGACTTAATTAATGTATTCCTTAAACTGCCTCACTTGTTCAGTGGCCACAGATCAGACTTGCAGCTGCACACAAACGTCACACTTACGATTCAGATTTGTTGCTTAGCAAAATTACAACAGTTGTGGACTTTTGAGGAAACTCACAAATCCTTAGAGGAAAAAAAGTGAAATCCAAGACTGCTAGAGGTTTGTTGCACATTTAACATAATTTAAGTTTTCCTTAATGTCTTATAATTATCTCTGTGAATGCAAGTGATGGGAATATTCTATAAGACATTACTGACAGAAGACCAGCTGCCCACAAGCTAAATAGCCCCAGTCTGTTATGCATTTTCAAATGTGCATGTGTGATCTGCTAAATAGCTGACACAGTTTTACAGAAATAAATGTAATGTGCATAACTTAGAGTTGACTATAAAATAATGTAACTAAATTTTCAGCAGGCATGTCAGAAGTCATGTAAGCAAATAAATATTGCCCTTCAAGATCATAAGCCAGCAAAACCAATCCAATGATATGTGTTCATTCACATTTTTGAAATTTCTGGTTTGAAATTCCCTTAAGATCTTGATATAGAATTTTTTCATGGATTCTAGGGATCAAATCTACCCCCAAAATGATAAAGATATGATACCATCAATTATATTGAGAAGAACATGCCTCAAACTCTGAAGGCAGGTCCAAAAGAAAACATTTTTTTCATGTTTAAACAAGATTGGCATCCTCTGAATAACATACTCAATGACAGCTCAGAGGCATTCTTCTAACAATGATGTTCTTTTGTTTTTGGAACTATTTAGAAACTCAATTAGATCTTATTTAAATTTAAAAACCATGAAGTCTTGTTGGAATAAATATATCTTCAAGATCAACTAATCTGAAGGAATTAACAATGATCTGACTTTATAAATTTGGAATGTGGGTATATTTGTTTATTACATCATTTTCACATTTGGGAAGGTACAACCAGATCTACCCAGTTTGGCAAAACCAAATCTATGCCTTACCTGGTCTATTTGATGGGCCAGAAATAGTTTGATTTTGGTTCACATTATGATCCAGTAAGTCTGAAGGAGTGACTGCCTGTATGGCTCAAACAGCACCAGCATATTTCTCCATGCTCTTATTACACTCCATTATAACTGAATGCTTACTAGCATGTGTTCCCTCCTATAATTCCAAGTGCATAACATGTTTCAAAGGCACCAGGAGTTAATCAGGTGTTGGGAAACTTGCTTTGGAACCTACCCAGCAATTATTTTGGCTCTAAAGAGTGATGGTCTACAAATTTAAACATGAACTCATGTTTTTTTTTTATAAGCCTTAGTAATACATTACTTAGGATCTGCCAGTATAGGACACAACTGTCCATATTATAAGAGGCTTGCTATATATTCATAACTTTTGAATGTGTGGCAGGTTATATTTAGTAACAAATGACCATAACTTAAAGTTCACAGTACCAGAAAGCACACCGAGAAAATCTATTAATCATGCATTTGCCTAATATAAACAATATACAAGAACTTAAAGTTAAAAAAATTAAATTAGCAATTAAGAAGACCTCTTAACAGAATGTCTATTATATTTATAAAAGATAATTAAATATTATTTGGGAGCTTTAAAATAAAATACTCCCAGCTGGGCACAGTGGCTCACACCTGTAATCCCAGCACTTTGGGAGGCTGAGGCGGTTGGATCCCCTGAGGTCAGGAGTTGGAGACCAGCCTGGCCAACATAGTGAAACCCTGTCTCTACTAAAAAGTACAAAAAAAATTAGCTGGGAATGGTGGTGGGCACCTGTAGTCCCAGCTACTTGGGAAGCTGAGGCGGAGAATAGCTTGAACCCAGGAGGCAGAGGTTGCAATGAGCCGAGATCGCACCACTGCGCTCCAGCCTGGTTCTGTTTCAAATAAAATAAAAAATAAATAAAATAAAATAAAACGTCCCCAAACATATGACATCTGACAAACATAAGAAAAATGAAATTGATTTAAATATTTATGTCTAGGTGTCAAGCTTGCCAATTAATTCCCGGTAAAATTTTTTAAATGTTAAAAACAGTACTTAAAAAAAAATCACACAGTTTTGACATTTTACCTCATGCTTTGTGTGTGACTAAATTATGCACTAGAATTTCATTCAGTATTCTTCCAAATAAGTTATTTCCCAGGTGTTCACTGGGTATCTAACCAATTAGTCATTAAAGTATTCTTGCTAAATGACAATTATAATATAACTAACTGCTAGAGAGAAATAGCATTTATCTCTTTTTCAGATATATTGTCTTTGATTTTTAAAAGCATTTATTCTAAAAGTTAGCATCTTTGTTATCACTTTGTGTCTGTACATGGATTTCTATTTGGAAAAATCCTTTATCTTCCTCATTCTTCAAGATTCATGGAGATCACATACGCAGATTTTCATTTCATGTTTTATTTTAGTGATGGTCAATTTTACAGACTTCTTCTAGGTAGGCTTTTTTCTCTTTACTGAGTTAGCACAATGGGGTTTTTAGGCTTTGACCTGAATGAGGCCACTAGGTGTCTATTGTTGGTATAAAACTATTATAATCATTGCCTCAAGAAATATCACAGCATCACAGTCCAGAATAAAAATTTATTTTTTAACTTTACTACTTTGCACAGAATAAGTAAAAGTAATCTCTATTTTACTTGCTAGAAAGAATGATATAATAATGATGACTGCTTTCATCTCACTTTCTTTTTCTTTTTTTGAGACTGAGTCTTGCTCTGTCGCCCGGGCTGGAGTGCAGTGGCTGGATCTCAGCTCACTGCAAGCTCCGCCTCCCCAGGTTTGGGACTACAGGCGCCCGCCACCTCGCCCGGCTAGTTTTCTGTATTTTTAGTAGAGACGGGGTTTCACCGTGTTCGCCAGGATGGTCTCGATCTCCTGACCTCGTGATCCGCCCGTCTCGGCCTCCCAAAGTGCTGGGATTACAGGCTTGAGCCACCGCGCCCGGCCTCATCTCACTTTCTAAATTCAAAACAGGAAGAAATTTTAATGGAAAACATTTTAGTGTATATATATTTCAGATTACCAAATTGATTCATTCCAGCTTATTTCTTTGAAATTCCCATAAAAGAATTACCATGAAAAATAGAAAGCAGCTGACGACCTCCACTGATGGAACACTTGGAAACCACTGGAAAAACACATGCACAGCACATAAATTATCTTGTTTAAAAAAAAAACACTTCTCTATTAATTAAAAGAATTACATGTTAAATTCAATATATAATTCTGATTTCTAAACCTTAATATATAGCCTTTGTAAGAAACAATAAGAAACTCACATCACAATTTACATGAAAAACACTGCGTTAGAGATTTCTGAATATGCACGTATTGGTTATTAATCTTAATACAAAAGCAAAGTCTCTAAATTTACTGCCTGCTCTTGTTTAGAGTTCTCAGATAACCACCTACAGAGTAAAAAAAAAGACTCAAAAATGATTAATATCAAGCGTAGAAATGAAATGTGGCACAGAAAGATGTTATCTTTCCATTTCAAAATTTCCTATGCTGTTTAAACTTTTATTTCTATTGCAATGAACTACTTCTACAATAAAAATTAATTATTTAATGGTGCCTCCTCACACACTTTGGGATTCCTTAGAACAAGAAATACAACAATTCTAAGCACCTGCTACATTTTTATTTATTAGTTGTATTTACTTTAGCTAAGAATTATCACACTGAAATCTGATTACAATTCTAAAAATTTGGGTTTCCTAATGATATTCTAGTTCACTGCAACAGAACACAAAAATTTCATAAATGTGTATACATAATGCTTTTATGTAAATCTATATTGCTGAGGGTCTCACAAGTTCTGTCATTATAAAATTCTTTTAAATCTCAAATTTCATACAGTTTCTTTCAGTTACAAGTATAGAAAATTGTATGATGCTTCTAATGAGAACACATAAAAACATATTTCCTCAGATGTCTGTTTATTCCCAATCTTTGCAAAAATACTACAAAGAGGACGACTGCTTTGCTGCAAGGCAGTCGGTACACACCAGAATTCAAAATCTTTTATTGTGTTCTATAAATCTTTTGTTGTGCACTGCATTAACAAAGCTTTTAAATGCTCCTCAATAATAGCAAGTAACAACACAGTGGAAAAGAACAATAAAACCTGTATGTTTATAGAGAACAGCAAACACTTCAATGTTGCAGAGATGACGTGTGTTTTATAAGTCATATTTTTTTCAGAAATGCTTTAATTGCAAATAAAATTTCCAAGAATACTAACATTTTCCAAATTCATTTTATGTTCGACTCTCCTACTATTTGAACTGGCAGGTTAGCAAAATGTAGGAATTATTTCAAAACAACACCCCAAAAAGCAATTTAAAAAAAAGAACAAAAGAAAGCTGACATTTAATTTTTAAATTAAGTTTAAGAAAAACCAAATGTCTATAATAATTTTTACTACTGACCTTATGGAACAACACACATCTCAAGTAGTGGTTAATCCAACTGTGTTCACAGGAACACCAGTTCAGAGCAATGTTCTCATGGTCTAGTAAGTTTAGGAAAAACAATATACTATACTGTTTACTGTAATACACATTAACCTATCACAGAGCATTATTCAGTCAGGAAACCCACTTAATTGTGATTCACCAGGAGGTTCCCATACATTTGGCCACTGCACACTTTTTCACAGAACATGTAAAGAAAGTTTGGAAAAGGTCGGTCATCAACCTTTCCTTTTTTACAGGAAAAATAAAAAGGAATTATTTTGGACTCTGCTCAAGAGAAACAAAATGAAAAGGGGATGCTAAACCCTAGTCTAATACTCGTGGTCCTTGCCGTACTTGTGTACATGCAACATTTATGAGGTTCTGATTATTATAACTTTAGGCTGTGCTATTAAAAAAAAAAAAAAAAAAAGGCCCAGTAGGTGGCTCACACCTGTTATCCCAGCACTTTTGGAGGCCAAGGAGAAGGCTTGACGGAGCCCAAAATTTTGAGGCTGCAGTGAGCTATGATCATGCCACTGCACTCCTCCAGCCTGGGCAACAGCAAGACCCCATCTTTAAAAAACAAACAAACAAAAACCTTCCCTGGTGTCCAAGCTTGTATCCGCCGTGGTCCTTTCAATAGATACTGTTTTATTCTTGTAGTTCTCTGGAAGGATGTTCAAAGAGTTTTTTTTTGAGAGTTTTCTATTTAAATCCTACCTCAAATTTCTCTTTGTATAATAATTATCTCCTATCATCCATTAATTTTCTACTTTCTTCCCTATAGGCAAAAACAGGCCTTCAGCCCCTTATGGCAGATGTTCCCAATACAGTAATAGAATTTAAAAGTTTCTCATAAAATATGGAATGAACTGTATTCATAATCTCCTTCAAATCTTTCCACCAAAAAAATGACTTTCCTTATTCCCTAATTCCTATTTCTCTGAAGTTCCTTATCAGAGGCAAGTGGTTTCTACCAGAGAAATTCTTCACAAGAAATTCTTCACAAGAAAATAAAATTACAAGGAAAAAAAGACCACTCTGTTTTGAAATGAGTCTACAAAAAATATGGATATAACTACTGTTCAAATAATTATTATTTCCTTTGTATTCACTTTCATTAAGAGATATTAGTATATATAACAAATTATATTTAATGAGTAACCAAAAGTATGGATGAATTGATTTTTATATAACCTTACATTCAGAAATACTGTCAACACAGATACAACAAACTTTATAAAAGGCTTACTGGTTAAGCCAATATAGCATTAATATCTAAATGTTTTATTTAAGTTAAAATTTCTAGAAAACATGAGCAGATTCCATTAATAGCACACAAAAATTGTTGATTTAATGCTTTACTCAACTTTTTAAAATGTGTGATGCTTTTTGTTACGAATTCATAATTTAAAATAAGAATTTCGTGAGTGGGAAACAGGCTTCTAGTAGGTGAAGATAATGTTTCTTTTTCTTTTTTTGGAGACAGGTTCTCGCTCCGTTGCCCTAGCTTGAATGCACAACTCACTATATCCTGGAACTCCTGGCCTCACACTATCTTCCTGCCTCAGCCTCCAGGTGTAAGCCAGATGCCTGGCCTGAAGATGGTATTTCTGATACCTTATCATAATTATGACTATTATCATAGTTGATATTTAACAAAATTGGGGCCACAGAGTAGCAATCAACTTCAGACCTCTCTATATGGCCTCTATCATTACCCACAAAGTAGCATTAGCTAATTTGTACAAAACCAGGTAATAGCTGGAAAAAATTAAAAAGAAAAAAATGATTGGTTCAAAATATATGGACTTATAACAGCATAAGAGTTTATAATTGTTTCAAAATTGAGTTTAATCAACAAACAAGCATATGGACTGTCAATAGCACTACTGGCATGACATCCTAGAATTCTATTTCCCACCATAAAAATTTTAGGATAGTAGTAGTGACTTTCCACTGGAAGTTCATTTTAAGCCTATAATAAGAGAATAAGAAAGTTCGTTTGGTTAATGATTCAAAACACCAAGAAACTTTCTATCACAGAAACAATTAATACAGAAACAGTACCTAAACAATGACAGTATCTAAACAGCACCTAAAACAATAAAATGAATTTACTTTCCTGTTACCTAGATATTGCTGTCTGTTGATCTGCTGTTGTCCTCAAAACTAAATTATGTTTAATATTTTAAATAAATAATCAACACTGAAATTATACTGTGCTCCTCTGGGAATTTTTACAAGAACTGCATGATTACTTGTTTGATGATAAAAAAATTTTTCATCCTCTGAAGAGCTGAAAATCTATGAAAAACTTTTTTTAGCTTTTACTATTTTATTCTTTGGAGTAAAGAGAATAAAAATTGATGTCAAATAACACCCTATGCAAATAAAATCCAAGATTTAAAGTTGTATATACATCTTATTGCTTTCTGAGAAAGCTATAACCAAAGATTTACATTTGTCTTTAGCTATGTGAATCTGCAAGAATGAAGTAAACTTCATTGTCCTGCATGAGCCACACTTCAAAAAAAAGCTAATACCAGAAAGATTTCTAAATGTATACTTGCACTAAGAATAATTAGCTAAAATGACAAGTTAAATCAAACATCTTATAGAGGAACTTAAAACCAGGTTAGGTGAAGGGGGTAAGAAGGCTTTCATATACTTTAAAGCAGTTTACATACCCAGACAAATACCATCTCAGTAAATGAAAGAACATAAAAACATATTCCCAATGTTTTTGTCAATAACTGTGAACACAAGAACCTACCCAGTAACTTTAGAAGTGCTACAGAATCAGAGATGATAAAATATTGTTACAAATTCATGACAAAAATATGGATTTTGCAGCTCTGTGAGCTCCTTATATCTTTTAAAAAATTATTTATTGATTGATTCATTTATTTGTTTATTTATTTAGAGACAAGGTCTCACTCTGTCACCCAGGCTGGAGTGCAGTAGTGTGATCACAGCTCACTACAGCCTCAACCTCCCAGGCTTAAGTGATCCTCTCACCTTAGCCTCCCAATTAGCTGAGGCTACAGGCATGTGTCACCATTCCTTGCTAATTTTTTATAAGACAGGGTTTCATCATGTTCCCCAGGCTGATCTCAAACTCCTAGATTCAAGTGATCCACCTGCCTCAGCCTCTCAGAGTGCTAGGATTACAGGGATGAGCCACCACACCTGCCCAATATTTTTAAATAGTTAATTAAATAAATTGCTTGAGAATATTTTGGAAGAACAGCAGCCTAAGGCATGTGAAAAACTCAGTTTCTCCACCAAAAACCAGCATAACACTGGACAACACTCTGAAAAACAACTATTTCAGAACTCTAGAAATCAACCAAAGGCAGACAATAAATTCAGTAGTGTTGTTCTACAAAACCTTCATTCAAGAACAGTGGAAGTCTGCAGCCTTTTCTTGGTTGGGATGGCTCCTATCACATCCTACCTCCAGCCCAGACTACAAGAATAGTAGTTTATCAAAACAGGACTAAGGAAACCAAAAGCTTGGCTACCAGAGAGAGCACCCTCAATTTGGGGCAGGGTACAAAATCTCACAGCTTTGTCACCTAAAAGTGGCAAACTCTGTAAGGAAAAGAAAAAAAAAGTCAACCAAGAATTCTACATACAGGAAAACTATCCTTCAGCCATAAATTCAAAATAAAGGCATTCTCAGATAAATAAGAACTGCATGATTACTTGTTTGATGATAAAAAAATTTTTCATCCTCTGAAGAGCTGAAAATCTACGAAAAATATTTTCTAGCTTTTACTATTTTATTCTTTGGAGTAAAGAGAATAAAAATTGATGTCAAATAACACCCTATGCAAATAAAATCCAAGATTTAAAGTTGTATATACATCTTACTGCTTTCTGAGAAAGCTAGCAAACCTGCCCTATAAGAAATATTAAAAGGGCTGAAAGAAAATGATTATCAGACGGTAATTCAAAATAACAGGAAGGAGTCAAGTTCTTTTGAATTTATTAAGACTTGCTTTATGGCCTAGCGTATGATCTATCCTGAAGAATGTTCTATGTATGCTGCAGAAGAATGTTCAATGTGTGCTGCTAAAGAATAACGCGTTCTGCTCCTGTTGAGTGGAGAGTTACCTTACTTCAAGTTGGTCAACGAAATTGTTCAAGTTTTCTATATCTTTACTTGTTCTCAGATGCCAAGAGAGGACTACTAAAATCTTCAACATAATTGAGTTGTTTATTTCCCCTTTCAATTCTGTCATTTTCTGCTTCATGTATTCTGGGCCTCTTCTGTTAAGTGCATCTACATTTATAATTGTTATATCTTCCCGATATACTGATCCTTTTATCATTATAAACTGTCCTTGTTTAGTTCCAATATTTCTTGTCTTAAAGTGTATTGTGTCTGCTATTAAAATAGCTACTACAGCTACTATTTCCTGTTTGCATGGTATATCTTTTTCCTTCTTTTTATTTTGGCCCTGTTTGTGTCTTTGTTCCTAAATTGTAGCTCTTCTGACAAAATATAGTTTGGATCTTGCTTTATGATCAAGTTGGAAAATCTCTTCCTTTTGATTGTAGTGTTCAGACCATTCACATTTAATGTAATTACTGATGTTGTTATATTTACATTTGTTATTCAGCTATTTTTAAAATTATGTCTCATGTCTTTTTGTGTCTGTTTTTCCATTACTATTTTTTATCTCATACAGTCATGAACCACATAACTATGTTTTGGTCAACAACAGACCGCAGATGAGACAGTGGTCCCATACAATTATAATGTAACTAAAAAATTCCTATCACCTAGTGAGAATTGTAGCCATTGTAACATTGTAGCACAACTCATTACGTGTTTGTGATGAATCTGGTGTAAACACAAACCTACTATGCTGCCAGTTGTACAAAGGACAGCACATACAAATCTGTACATAATAATTGATAATAAACAACTCTGTTACTGGTTTATTAATTATACTATACTTTTTATTTGAGTGTACTCCTTCTACTTATAAAAAAAATTAACTGTAAAAGAGCGTTAGGCAGGTCTTTCAGGAGACAGTCCAGGAAAAGGCATTGTTATCATAGGTGATGACAGCTCCATACATGCTACTGTCCCTGCAGACCTTCTGGTGGGACAAGATTAGAGGTGGAAGACAGTGATATTGATTATCTTGACCCTGTGTAGGCCTAGGCTAATGTGTATGTTAGTGTCTCAGTTTTTAACAATAAAGTCACATTGTGTTATAATTGCCTATAGTATTCAGTATAGTACCATGCTGCACAGGTCTGTAGCCTAGGAGCAATAAGTTATACCATATGGCTTAGTGTGTAGCAAGCTATAATATCTAGGTTTGTGTAAGAGTACTCTGTGATGTTCACACAACAACAAAATCACCTAACAACACATTTCTTAGAATGTATTCCCATCATTAAGCAGTGCATGACTGTAGAAACATTTGTGTATTGTTTTAATTTCCTTTATTAATTTTTTAGCTATACTTCTTGAGGGTTTTTTTAGTGATTATTCTAGGAATCACAATATATATCATTAATCACAATATATTTCAGGTTAATACTGGCTTAATTCTGGTAAAACACAGCAACTTTGCTCCAATATACCTGTTTCCACTTTTCTCATTGTTATGACTATTGCTTTAAATAATCTTTAGGGTTTTTTAAAAGAAATTAAGAAATATACATATTCAGCCCTTTATGTTTCACATACATTTACCATATCTGATAGATCATATTCTAGAGGAGGGGTGGCAAATTTTTTCAGTAAAGGGCCAGATGGTAAATACTTTAGGCTTTGTAGGCCATGTACAGATTCTGTTGCATATTCTTGGCTTCTTAAAGTACTCTTTAAAATTTTTAAATCATTCTGAACTTGCAGGCAAATAACAACAACCACAAAAAGACCACTGACCAGATTGGGTCTGTGTGTCATAGTTTGCCAACCCATGTTAGGATATAAAACAAGTCTTACTAAATTTCCTTTTTAAAACTGAAAACATACAAGAATATAGTCTGACCACAACATAATTAAATTGAAAATCAACAACATGAAGAAACTTGAGAAATGTCCAAACACTTGGAAATTGAACAATACACTTGTAAACAACTCATGGGTAAAGAAGAAAATTAGAAAATATATTTGAAATGAATGAGAACCAACACACAACATATGTAAAGCAACAAAAGAAGTACTTAACTGAAATCTGAAATGCTCTAAAATCCAAAGATTTCTGAGTGCTAACATGATGCCACAAGTGGAAAATTACACACCTGACCTCACGTGACAGGTTGCAGTCAAAATGCGAGTACATAACACACAGTTTATTCCATGTCCCCAAGACAGAAAAGACCCTCCCAGTCCCCTTTAGCTGAAATATATCTTTTTGTGCACGCCCAGATACCCCCACACAAGCAAACCAACAAAGGGTAGTGAAAGGGCATGTGTGCAGGCTAAGGACACCAACAGCATGCTCCCAACCAAGACCCACACAGGGCCAAGACCTACGTGCATTACTCACTGTGGTTTTTTGTTTATTCTCTGCTTTGTGGTGTAAATACATTGCTGAAAATATCAAAAAGGCCTGCAAATACCTCTGTGGGTAACAGTGATAAGAAAAATAGGAAGCATTTGTGTTTATCTAGAGCACAGAAAGTCAAACTGTTGGAGAAACTGGACAGCCGTGTTGTGTGAAACACCTTACAGAAGAGTATGGTGTTGGCATGGTCACCATGTACGACTTGAAGAAATGGAAGGATATGACTCTTAAATCTCTTAATTTATAACAGTGCTCCCTCTCCCTTCTTCATTTTCAGGTCTTTCATTTACTTACACGGATTTTTGTCTTATAGAATTTTCAACATCCTCAATTTGGATTATTGTGCCTTCGTTGTGTCATCAAAAATACTCATTTATCCCTTGTTCACTTTGCTTTGGCATGATTACATTATAAGGAGAGGGCTATACACTTCCAATTTCATCACACAGGGTAGTAGAACATAATGTCTGCTTGTCCCACTTTTAGTGAAGTTAAGATTAACTAGTAGATTCTAGTGTTATCAGCCTGATCCATTCAATACAAAGCTTCCTATCAACTTTTTACCTAATGGTTCAGGAAGCTATTAATGATTTTGCCAAGATATTTCATTAGAAATTAAAAATGTTGGTTTTTAAAATTCCATCATTCCTTCTATATGTATTAACTGTAATTATTCCATGTAGAAAAACTCTCCCTTCTTCAACTATTCAGTTACGCTGAAAAATAGTTGTTTTAGAAAAGGCAGAAAAATGTTTGATTCTTTCCCTTTAAATTTTGAAGAACAAGTTGGTACTACAACAACCTCCAGAGTTTACCAACAAGTTTTTAAGAGCACCCTTACAAACTCATAGATGTTTCTATATCTGATATGTTTCAATACATTTCAGTCATTGCTTTTTACGCTTCAACAGTCCACTTTTGACTTCTGTACGATTTTCACATGACCCTCAGTAGTCTCTGACTGATTCTGTTTTCCGGCACAAGATGTCCGGAGGGTGCATCTTCGACAAGTTGTGCCTCAAACCCAGCAACCTGGCTCATTTTAGTGGGAAATGGTGTTTAAAGGTTTTAATCTCTTTGACCTGGAATTCTTCACCACCTTATTAGCTCACCAATGCCTTCAAAACAGATTCTCCCAGACTCCCCAATCCGCACTGTCCTCAAGGGAGGGTTGGTCTGAGTCTTCCAATTCTATAAGCAGAAGTCCTAAGAGAAGAAACTGTGGAAGAGAGTGCCCAAAAGCCTTTAAAAGACACCTTCCTGGCTGGGTGTGGTGGCTCACACCCGTAATCCCAGCACGTTGGGAGGCCGAGGCAGGCAGATCACGAAATCAGGAGTTTGAGACCAGCCTGACCAACATGGTGAAACCCCATCTCTACTAAAAATACAAAAATTAGCCAGGTCTGGTGGCATGTGCCTGAAATCCCAGATACTCAGGAGACTGAGGCAGGAGAATCGCTTGAACCCAGCAGGCAGAGGTTGCAGTGAGCCAAGATTGCACCACTGCATTCCAGCCTTGGCAACAGAGTGAGACTCCATCTCAAAAAAAAAAAAGAAAAAAACAAGACATTTTCCCTCAGTTATATGTCATACACACAAATAAAGACTAGTTCATAACAATCAACTACGCTGAGGCAGAATTCAGAAAGGCTTCAGGAGTGGAGAGAGTCAGATCACAGTTGAGGGTCACTCTGTTTTTTGAACCCAGGGGTTGGTTCCACAAATTTTCTTAATTCATCAGCCAAAGAATCTGCAAAAGATCACCCTGACAGTGGATTAACAGCAAAAGCAGAATTAGGAAACTAAATGGAAAATAACCAAGCCTAATTAGGATATTTACTCATGGCAGCAAAATGAGGATAACACCCACAAACATAGAGTCTGCCTTCCAAGATTCTTATAGAATGGAATAAACAAGCATTTATACTCCAACTGCTAAGTTTACATATCCAAAGCTGAGGTGAGAAGGGAGTGATACTATAGAAAAAAAGACAAGGGCACTGTTCCTTAGTAGAATTATTTCTCTTAGATAGCAAAAACAATTAAGAATTCCTTTATTAGTCTGCAGTTGAGCCTCAGATGAGACTGCAGCCCTGGTCAACCTAACCTTGACTGCAGCTTTCTGAGACCCTAAGGAGATCTAGCTAAGCTGTGCTTAGACTGCTGATCCATAGAAATTGAGATAATAAATCTGTGTTGTTTTATGCCACTAAGTTTGTGGTAATCTGTTATGTAGAGATAAATAATATAGTATTATAAGCTAGTACATGATTTTTCATTTATTTATTTATTTATTTTGGAGACAGGGTCCCACTCTATTGCCCAGGTGGAAGTGCAGTGGAGCATTCATAGGTCACTGCAACCTCAAATATTCTAGACTAAAGCAATCCTCCCACCTCAGCCTCCCAAGCAGCTAGGACTATAGGCACATGCCACCACGCCTAAGTTTTTTATTTTTATCTTTTGTAGAGACAGGGTCTTACTATGTTGCCCAGGCTGGTCTTGAACTCCTAGCTTAAGCTATCCTCCTACCTCAGCCTCCCAAAGCGCTGGGATTGTAGGTGTAAGCCACCATGCTCTGTCACTAGTACATGATTTTACTTACTTCAATTATATAAAATATTTGAAACAGACTTTTTTTTTAAGATTAAGTATTTATGTTAATAACTTGGAAAAAACACTACTGAGAATCACAAGACCTAGCATTAAGTCTCGATTCTATCTTACTAAGTCACATTGTGTAAGGTTCATAATCTCTCAGACCCTCGAGAGTTCTTATTTATAACCAGGGACAAAACCTGCCCTGTTGGTAAAAGAAAGTGAGTGAGACACTGTGAAAATTATAAAGCACTAAATAAGCCAAAATCCAACTGCTTCTCATCAACAGTTCTGCTGCCATTCTAGTGCAAGCCATTATCATTTCTTGCTGGGGTTATTTTGGCAGATTCCTAACCCATCTCTCAGTTTTTGTTGCTGGCGCCTCCTTTTTCATTACCGGCCCCTCTTTACAGTTATCTGAGTCATTATTTTAAACATAAATGAGATCATATCACTTCTCTGCTCAAAATCCACCAGTGACTCCCCCTCACATCCAGAATGGGATCCACAGTGACCAAGGTCACACATAAGTAAGTCTTTACTGTTAACAAGTATAGAATATTGCACCTTAACAAGATTTTCAATTGCAGGATCTTTATAGTTTCCCTTTAAAACTGAGATGAGTGTTGGAAGTTAGGAAAACAAGGCAAGGCTAATGACAGAGGAACTATGAGCCAGTCTTCATGGAGTATGGACTCTAAGAGGATAGAAATAAACCGGGAAAGCAAAAAAATGAGATGAGGAAGAGGGTAAATTTATTGAGTACATACTTTTGGTCTGATAACTTTTCTATATGTAACAACTTTTACATTTTAAAAAATGAATGAACAGGATTAGAATCTTTGGTCTCTGATGCTAGGACTGGGCATCTATCTGCCTTATTCAGATATTCAAAAGGAGAGGAATAGATCTTTCTAAGAATTATTTTCATAGATTAGTAATGTTCTGACCACTTCAGTTAAGAATTTTTGATATTTACACTTTTGGATGGCATTTATAGGATGGGAAATCTTACTCGTCCTGAAGTCCATGGGATTTGACAACTTAAATTTATATTAAATCCACTTTGCTCCACACTGTAACCAGTGCTGCCTTAAGCATGATGTGGACCCTCCACACTGTATCGTTCTCCATACCCAACCCACAGTGTCCCATGTATTAGAATTGTTCATTTCTATCCGTCAAAAGTCTAGTAAAAGATGAGATAAACTCTCTCAATGAAAACATGCTTCAGAATTACCTGCCTCTAGGCTTTACATACAGTCTAATTGCAATTTAACAAAGATCACCAGAGTGAACAGCTGGCCCCATTCTGACAATGAATGGCAGAGGCTGAAGCAACACATAATGGCTTGAAGGAGAAAAGGAGCAGGCTAATCCTCAGGGCTTCAAGGCTTTTCTCCAAATTCAGAGGCAATGGACCTTAAAAGGACCAAAGATGTGCCAGACAAGATGCACCAGCAAGGAGGAAATGTGTCAGGGGATAGGAAAGCAGCCTGTGCTCAAACACTCAGCAAAGAAACTGCTGCAGACCAACCTAAAGTGTTAGCATGACGCAGAACACTCATGACACTCACAGTGCAGGACAGACAATAGGCACCAAGGTCACTCAGCCAAGCTGGTGCCAGAGCCAAGGAATAAAACTAGGCTTCTTTTAAAACCTGCCAGAACTTTCTTTCATTTCCTCACACAGAAGCACAAGGCATATGTACATTATCAATTCCTTTATATTATGCTATATGGAAGGGTATTGCAAATACATAAAATAATTTAACAAAATTAACAATAATTTTCATACATTATTTAACCAAGAGAGAGCTTTTAAACGTTGACCAAAAAAATGTGAAATTAAAAACACAAATATGAAGCATAATTTTTAATTTTGGAAAAGGAAACAATATATCATTTTGTGTGTATGTGTGTTTAAACAAAACTGACTTTATTTAGGTATCAGAGGGTTAGCCGAGTTCCTTTAAATAGTTAGGGATTTGCAAAGTGCAAAGCTCATGTAACATAATCTGTGTTTTCCTCAAATCCCCAATGGTCCATTTGCTTAAGAAACCAACGCTTCCTGGCAGGGCGCCGGCATACCAAACCTGCCCAGTCGTGCATAGTTTTATTTCTGTTACTAAATTAGGAAACCGAGTGGGCAATGTCTGGGCCAACAGCGAAGAGAAATGCCTCGGCATCATTAGCCTGCAAGTCTCCCTAAAAGCTACATAATTATAAGATATTTAATTTTTAATTAGAGATACCAAGGTAATTTAGCCTACTAATGTACAATACTAATAATTAAATGAAGACAAAAGGGAAAAACCCAAATGTTTAACAAAAGTATTCTTCTGAATAGCCTTAATCATGTTGTTAAAAATAAATGAACTACTACCACTCAAGGCTTAATTTCTCAATGACTGATACTAAAATACTGCCCTCTCTTTCTAAGTGATGAAGGAGAAATGTGAACTTATGCATCACAATTCTTAAAAAGATATACTAACATACTTTATGTGGAGCTCAGTTTGAACATTCAAGATTTGAGTGGAGAAACACGAAGAAGGATTTCAAGAAAACACAGCCACTGTTTTTATTTTCAAATAAATTATAAATGACAGAAAAATATAGAAGGAAAAATATATAATATTCCTCTTTCCAAATTTTACTGACCCCTAATTAGCATATCACAGAGCTTTTAACAAAAGATAGTAGCTATTCATTAACATTCTTTAAATAAACAAACCCTGATATTTTATGGAAAGCTAAAGCTTGAATCCTGAAGGTGTTAGGAGAATTTTAGTTTCAGCGATTTCAGAAACACTTTTTTCTCATAGACATTTTGTTAAATCCAAACATTATAAACATTTTCTTAATTAATTTCAAAGTAGCATTTATTTTACTTTGTAAAAGAATAAAATATTAAATGAATATGTGCTAGAAAATCTACATCTTTATATAGATAATTTATGTATTTAAATATCAGATTTCAGAAATTACAGAAAAATTAAACCAAGTTTCGGTGCTGCAAAAGCCCTGAAAGACTCGTCAACCATGACTCTATAAAAAGATGTTCAAAATATTTACTACCATTTAGCAAGACAGAAAATTCATACATATTTATAAAAAAGCCTGAGAGATGAACCCTTCCAATAACCATCCTGGCTGTCGGCATGCCTTCTTCTAGTCTCCTTTTATATATATGTATTTACATGATCTCTAGAGGATAGCAAAATGCATCTAGCTGATCTGAAGTGTGCCAAAACGAAGAGCCTTTCACTTGTTTGGCTCAACTCCTACCACTAAGATCTGGCCATCAAAGACGCACGTGAGCAGGTCCACAGGACTGGGGTGGGTCACACAGTCTCAAGTCTCTCCCTATATTGTTGATAAGAAGCACATTGTTGTGGAGGCCCAACAAAATTAGAGAAGCAAGGTTAAAGCCATAAGTATTTTTACATAAATAAAAATACAAGCAAGAAATAGACCAAATGATTAGAAATTACACTGAATAGGGTCGTGATCCCCATAAATCACGTTAGTAAATAGTCTTTCAGACCCTCATCCTTGTTAATATTGCTACCCATACACACATAAAGAAATACGTAAGGCTGGGCATGGTGGCTCATGCCTGTAATCCCAGAACTTTGGGAGGCTGAGGTGGCTCACTTGAGGTCAGGAGTTCAGGATCAGCCTGGCCAACATGGTGAAACCCAGTCTCTACTAAAAATATAAAAAAAAAAAAAAAAAAAAAAAAGGAGCCAGGCATGTTGGTACGCACCTGTAATCCCAGCTACTCAGGAGGCTGAGGCACAAGAATCGCTATAACCCAGGAGGCAGAGGTTGCAGTGAGCCAAGATCACATCACTGCACTCCAGTCTGGGTGACAGAGTAAGACCCTGTCTTGAAAAAAAAAAAAAAAGGAATATATATATATATATATATATAAATGAATGGAGTGCCAGAACAAAGGAAAATAAGTTTTGCTCTTCAAAAGACACCCCAATTTAAAAAAATACACAAACCACAGACTGAGAAAAAATATTTGCGAATCATATATCTGATAAATGACTTGTATCCAGATAATCGCAGGGGTTGACAAAAGTTTATAAACTTGCTGTAAAGGGCTATTTATGTAAATATTTTAGGTTTTGCAAACCATATGGTCATTGTCACAACTACTCAACTCTGCCACTGCAGTATAAAAGCAGCCACAGACAATATGCAAACAAATGTGTTCAAAAAAAAACTTTATTTAGTAAATCAGATGAAGTGCCAGACTTGGCCCACGGGTCAGAGTTTTCTAACCCTTGGTCTCTAGCATATCCATACAGGTTATCTGACACTGAGTCTCTGACAGTAATTTTACAATTCCATGAACTACAGATAACTGATAACAATGTAAATAATTCTTGTTTATAAACATACACATAAATTACATCCACTGGGGGGACAATGCTCTGTCCTTATTGAGAAAACCAGCTTTGCCTCCATTTGAATATTCATTTTTATATATATTTAAATACAGTATTATACTAATAACGTTAGTATTAATAGTATATACACACATATATACACTCTATCTCCTTAAGTACAATAATTTACAAATTGTAATAATGATACACATACACATTAATAT
>NW_012112253.1:2435887-2445257 GCF_000951035.1 Colobus angolensis palliatus
TGGAGTTTCACTCTTGTCCGCCAGGCTGGAGTGCAATAGCGTGATCTCAGCTCACTGCAACCTCTATCTCCCGGGTTCAAGCGATCCTCCTGCCTCAGCCTCCTGAGTAGCTGGGATTACAGGCATGCGCCACCATGCCCAGCTAATTTTTGTATTTTTAGTAGAGACAGAGTTTCACCATGTTGGCCAGGCTGATCTCAAACTTCTGACCTCAAGTGATCCTCCTGCTTCAGCCTCCCAAAGTGCTAGGATTACAGGCGTGAGCCACCGTGCCCGGCCCATTTTTATATTCTTGATCTATAAATGTGTTTGTTCTAAGGATTCTCCTTGAACTGGTTATAACACCTCATCAATTTACTCATTAATGAGTTAAATAAAAGCTTTACCACATTTTAAATTTTTTATATCTGTATGGGAGTCACGACGCTAGCTTTTTTATGAAAATTATCCGTTAACACCAGTATACATAAAGAACTCTTACAACACAATAATAAGAAAATAAACAACTCAATTTAAAAATGGCCAAAAGATAGAAATAGTTAATATTTGCCAAAGAGATGGCAAATAGACACACGAAAATGTACTTAGTCTTTAGTTATTAGTGAAATGCAAATTTAAAACACAATGAGATACCACCATACAGCAACTAGAAGGGCTACAATAAAAAAGACTGAAGATACCAAATGTTGGCAAGGATGAAGAACTGGAACCCTCATACACTGCTAGTGGGAATGTAAAATGGTACAGCCACTTTGGAAAATAGTTTGGCAGTTTCTTTCAAAGTTAAAAATACATTCAGCAATTCTACTCCTAGGTATTTATCCAAGAGAAAAGAAAACATATGCTCACAAAAAGCCTGTACACAAATGTTCATAGCAACATTATTCCTAACAGCCCAAACTGGAGACAGCCCAAATAAACAACTGATGAATAAACCAAATATGGCACATCCATAAAATAAAACATTACAAAGCAATAAAAGATGAGGTTATATACATTTAAACTACTAAAACATAAGGTTATATACATTTACATGAAATTTCTGGAAAGTCAAAACTATAGAGACAAAAAGCAAGATCAGTGGTTGTGGGTGAGAACAGAGGCTAGCAATAAACAGGCACTAGGGAACTTTCTGCAATGATAGAAGAATTCTAAAACTAGACTGTATTGAGGGTTCCTAAACTGTGGACACTGAATAAAGTTAATAACTGTACATGTAAAATGATGAATTTTATGGCATATAAATTTATACTTCAAAAAAGCTGTTAAAAAATCAATAGCTTGGTGGCACATGCCTGTAATCCCAGCTACTTGGGAGGCTGAGGCAGAAGAATTGCTTGAACCAGGGAGGCAGAGGTTGCAGTGAGCCAAGATTGCGCCATTGCACACCAGCCTGGGTAACGAGAGCAAAACTTGTTTTCCATCTCAAAAACAAAAACAAAAACAAACACACACACACACACAAAGAATATCAATAGCTTAAAAAATTATTAACTCATACCAAGAATAAAATTATTGACACTGTCATAAAGTTTAACAAGATATTATTTAGATGGCATTTATGAGTGGTATGTAGGAAAAAAAGTGATGTACAGAACACACATTGTAAATCAGTATAGATAATGCCCTGAGGATAAGGAAATATAGGTTCTCTTTCTTGTCATACTATTATATATCATAATTTTACATATGTTTCTGATTTAGAAGTTGTCAGAAATTTAAACTACGGATAGGAAACAAACACTGGTAATATGTAAACTCTCACACCTTATTATGTCATCTCTTTAAGCAGCAGAAGCAAATTTTCAAAGGCATCATTTTAGGTCTTCCATAAAATCAAACCTGCTACAGCTAGTATAAATTTCAAAATGTTGAGTTTTAGTGGTAGAATGAACATCAGAATCCATCATGTTAAAATTTACCTACCACATTGGATAAGAAAATAGAGACATAGAGGGATCAAGTAACATTAATTTTATAGGCTTTTGCTTTATTGAAAGTTTATAGTACTTAAAGCTCCATGGAATTCCGTTGTGGGTGACTTAAATAGTTTTACCTATAAAGTTCAAATGCAATTTCACAGGCTATCATAAGCAAACCAAGAATATACAAATAAAATAGATATGGTGGTTGGCATTTTAGAAAAAAATTAAGAAGTACAGAATAGATACAATTATTATTAACTTTGATTTATGAAGCTGATTTTATTAAGAGTCTCAAAAGAAAAAGGTTAAAATGTTCACTTCCCTTTTACTTAAAAATTAATAGTATTCTATGGTCTATATTTAATATAACACGCACTTAAAAACAATACAAATATTTGACTCTTAGATTGCTAAATAATTTAGGGATTTGGTCTTTGTAAAATACATATTCAACTATGCTATTGGATCTTCTCACTTAAAGAGAAGGAGTTACGGAAATTTATCTCTGAACGAGAATAGCTCCTCTGATGGATAAAAATACTGCAAGACAACACCCTGTATATATAAAACAGTAACGGTGATTCTTCCTTCACTGGTTATGTACACAGAGCTGTACAGAAAAATTATCTCACATTCTTGAACACGTAGTAATCAGTTTCCTAGAGATATCAGGTAATAGAAGAACAGCACCACAGAAATCATAATTTTGGTTCAGGACATATACAACAATATGCGTAATTGTGCACACCTTTTATTTTATTTCATTTTCTTAGAGTCTCACTCTCTCACCCAGACTGGAGTGCAGTGGCACAATCTTGGCTCACTGCAGCCTCTGCCTCTTGGGTTCAAGCGATTCTCATGCCTCAGCTTCCTGAGGGGCTGGCATTACAGGTGCACACAAACACATCCAGCTAATTTTTGTATTTTCAGTAGAAATAGGGTTCACCATGTTGGCCAGACTGGTCTCAAACTCCTGACCTCAAGTGATCTGCCCACCTCGGCCTCCCAAAGTGCTGGGATTACAGGCATGAGCCATGGTGTCTGGCCAATTGTGCATTCTTTTAAAAATATTCTCCAATGTACATTTGTTCTGCTTTAGATTAAACACTATTTTCATAGCCTGTAAACAAAAAATTATAAAAATAATTCTTTGATTACTCAAGTGAATAGTTTAATAATTGAAATTTTAATTTTATATAAGAGACTTGTACTTTCATTTATAAAAATATGCATTTATATTTTAAAACTAGGTAAAAATAGATACAGAAAAATTCTAAGATTTTATATTACTATAAACATCCATATATATCTTTCAGCATTTTGTTCTCAACATTTTAATTATTTCAACATCTTATAATGACTACGAAATTACAGTAAAAACTATCCCATTTAAGAAAAATGGATTCATGCTAGGACCTAAATATATAAGAAAATAATATGACTTCCACAAAACCTGCGGTTATTCAAAAAAAAAAAGAAAAACTAAGTCACTAATATTAGTACTGTAAATTCACACTAAAATGAAGAATGCCAAACTTCTCAAATTTAACAAAGTCATCAAAACAGCTATGTCAGGCTTTAATTCTCTTTCAGATTATGTTAGGAGCAGAGATGTCAGCAGATCCAGTTAAGAAGTAGATCAGACATATAAACAACCAGTGATATTTGCTATAAGCATATAAAGATATTCATTTTTTGAGCCCTTCCTCACTTCTACAGCCAGTTTTGACTTCATGTTTTCCTACTACCTACAAAAAATACACAGTGAAAACCAAAACTTCTCAAAAACAAAGTATCTGCTTAAAATGGCAATTTTTAATAAAAGCATTAATAAAAAGGATTAAACAAAGAACTATTATGCACATTGAGTGGGGGGGGTTCATAACAAACAATATCAAACAACATTGTAAAAATTACTTCTCATTACATCGACCCTTGGCAAATCATAAAGCTTTTCACTCATTAAAACAAGCGTTAACTCTAAAATTACTTGCATAACAGAAATCTGATTTAAATTGAAACCTTTAACAAGTTAAAACGTAATTTACAGATGAAGTAAAGCAACGGCATGTTCAAATAAATGAAAAATAAAACATTTTGCATATTAAATACATTAATTTTTAAGAAACACTTATTTTGGTATTTATATTATGTGAACCTATATATGAAACCTATATTATATCCATCTATATAATACATGTAGATATATTAGCTATATTAATTTTTCTTCACAATTTACATAAAATCATAATTTTCTGATCATGTCACAAAATATATTGAAATCAAGGTAGAAAAATCAACTGAATCACTTCAATATATTGAAATCAAGGTAGAAAAATCAACTGAATCATTTCAATATATTGAAATCAAGGTAGAAAAATCAGCTGAAACTGTAAAATAATTATACATGAAAATGCTATCTTTGCTAATGTATTTATCTAAAACATACTTTTGCCAGAGTTTGGTTAACAAATGCAATATGTCAAATCACTATTCATATAATATTTTAATACTTGAAAGTTCTTTAGTAAAAACAACTATTAAACCACATTTTGCCAAGAAAGCAAAAGGTATGGTAGAAATTACTCCATGCCACCTCTAAAATATTGCAGGCTGATTTAGATACAAAAATAACAAAGACAGGTGCAGTGGTTCACTCCTGTAATCCCAGCACTTTGGGAGGCAGAGGCAGGTGGATTGCCTGAGGTCAGGAGTTCAAGATCAGCCTGGCTAACATGGTGAAACCCCATCTCTACTAAAAATACAAAAATTAGCTGGGCACGGTGGTACATGCCTGTAATCCCAGCTACTTGGGAGGCTTCGGCAGGAGAATCGCTTCAACCCGGGAAGTGAAGATTGCAGCAAGCCAAGATCGCACCACTGCACTCCAGCCTGCGTGACAGAGGGAGACTCCATCTCACAATTAGATCTCTGAAGTCTCATTAATAGGTTGTTGTCTAAGAAAACACATATTCTCAAGAAAATTCACTTGAAAAGATTGAAAACACTTCTATACTTGTCAGGTTTTTTAAAATGTCCCCAATTCCTGGTATTGATCATAAACAAATGGTTATGAACTCAGTATAGGCTTCTATCATGCAACCACAACATTTTCAGCAGTTTATTTAAATGAAGGGTTTTAAACTGGGGAAACAGTTGGTCAAATCTGTATTTGAGAGAGAGAATCCTGGAAGCAGTGTGTATGATGGATTATGAGATGGATACATTTCAGAGATAAATAGTGGAAAATACCTAAACCAAATCATTTGCTCCTGCATACCACTTTCACACCAGCTTAGTTCCCACACGTCACATCTGCCTTCTCCTTAAGCCCTCCTTAACTGACCTCAGTGCTGTCGTCACTGTTGCCATACAGCACCAAGCCTATAATACACCATACTGTCATAAATTAATTCTATAAGAAGTACTGCATGTGAAGCGAATTTGGATCACTTGGGTTATAGTGTTAGTTGCTTTCAAATCTTTTCACAAAGGAACGGGCCCTGGAAAGGAGTTCATCATGCCTTAGGCGTTAAGCATGATTGATGGTAGAGGCCTTCCAAGTCTGAGCAAACAACTTTTCTTCTTTTGCCTTTTTTTTTTTTAAGTATTGTAGCAATGAACTTTTGTATTTTAGACATCTGGCAAGTTTTCTAACATTTCCCTTTACACCTTTCCTAAAAAGGAGTATTTTCTGTATTTATTTGACACTGAGAAGGACACATGGTCCAGAAAACAAAACTTTTTTTTCTTTTAGAATATTTTTAAGTCATTTTTATCCTAAGGTTTTGCCAAATTTTCAAAGCTTGTAAAAGTTTGTAAATAAAATCGAAGAGCCTTAGCTCCATTTGTAAGAAGATTTTACAATAGCTGATAGTTTATCTGTAGTAAAAATATTTTTCTGAGAAATCTGTTTTATCTATTATACCATAATTTTATGTAAAAATCTAAATTTAAAATCTCTATGTTATTATAAAGTTTTTAATATATGTATATTTAATTATACTATAAAGTTACTTTACTAATAAAGTACTATATCCATTACAAAGTTACAATTAATAATAAGGTACCTTCAGGTTCATAAAAGTCATTGAGGGCCAGGCATGATGGCTCACACCTTTAACCCAGCATTTAGGGAGGCCAAAGCATGAGGATCACTTGAGGCCAGGAGTCTGAGACCAGTCTGGGTGACATAGCAAGACCCCACATCTATTAAAAAAAAAAAAAAAATTAAAGAAAATTAGCCAGGCATGGTGGTACATGCCTGTAGTTCCAGCTACTCAGGAGGCTGAGGCAGGAGGATGACTTGAGCCCAGGAGGTCAAGGCTGTAGTGAGCTATGATTACTCTACTGCACTCTAGCCTGGGTAACAGAGTAAGATCCTGCCCCTAAAAAAAATAAATAAATAAAATAAAAAATAAAGTTACTGAAAGAACAAGTTCTTAATATGAGTTTAGGGCTCTGGTAGATCATTTTTTTTTATTTTATTTTATTTTTTTGAGACTGAGTTTTGCTCTTGTTGCCCAGGCTGGAGTGCCATGGTGCAATCTTGGCTCACTGCAACCTCTGCCTCCCGGGTTCAAGTGATTCTCCTGCCCTCAGCCTCCAGAACAGCTGGGATTACGGCACCCATCACCACACCCAGCTAATTATTTCTGTATCTGGTAGATAATTTATTCAGTGTTCATCTAGCAAGCTGAGGTAGATTGTTAGATTTTTGCCCCTCCACCCATTAGTTGTCAAAATGGGTATTTCAAGTCTCAGCACTGTGTACCAAGATAATCACTAGTTACAATAACACACTCAATACTTCTTTCTCTCTCCTCTCTAATTCCTTCTTTGCAAGTACTACATGCAGTTTAAATATTAGACAATAAAATATTATAAGTGCCCTTGAAGTCTGGGTCCAGATTTTGTTTTCCTTCTTAGTGCCCACTTTCTCTAGCACATAGCATGGTATACTTTGCAGCAGTAAAACTATTTTGTTAAGCAGATGAAATAGCAAGTCCCCCTCCAGTCATGTAGATAACCCCACAAAATAGAGAAAATCTATTAATGTATATTGCTGACCACACATATATAGCCTGGTGACACCAGAAGGATGCTCTGCCAGAGATTAATTTTTTAGATTCTTTTTTAGTGAGAGAAGTGCTAGCTAGTTATTTTACCAGACTGATGTGTAATCAGTGAAAAGCTGAGTCTCCCAGAAGAGTAAATCACCCAAAATTACCATGGTATTCGCCTAAGGAGGGTAATATGGGGTGAAGAGCCTTGAATATCTGGGGACAGGAAGCACAATAACACACTTTGTGTTTTGAGGATTCAAAATGAGAGCTGCTTTGTTCTCCTTTTGAACTGATCACATAGTATGTAGGCACAATGAAAGTGATGAGGAAACCAGGGCTGACCCAGCGTTCCTGGGCCACTTGTCATTCCTAGAAACTGTAACATAGAGAATTCAAATATGGAGCACCTGTGCCAAGGCTTGTAACTACAAGGTGGGATCAGCACCTCTGAAAAATCAGCACCTCTGTACTGCATAGGCAGTACAACATGAGATGGTACTCCTCTTCGCCTCCACATGAGATGAATAAACATGGAGGTTTCACGACAATTCAGGTGGCAATGGGACAGACCTAAGAAAGGATACTAAATTTCATTCCAATAAACCTACAGAGGTTCAATGGGAGAAAAAGTAAATTTTAAGAAAAAATGGTAATAAATTTGACTACACTTGAAACCTGGGTTTTCGGAACAACACATGCTGGTTACATGTGGTACACATTTCTGTCTGTGCATACTTTCAGCCATTAAAACACAACAGAGTCATGCTTTTAACTTGGGCTGAAAATCCTGCCTTTTTTGGTATGCAAAACAACTTTTCAAGGATAAAAGTATTTTTTAAAAATAGGCTGATTTATATGCCAGATGTAAGCAACATCTTTTCTGACTGCTGGTTATTTTTTGTTGTTTCTTTGTTACTATAACCTTCTCTCGTGGTAATTCAGAGTGTTTACAGCAAATCACAAAGGTGTCAAGTTTCTCTTGACTATCAAAGATTGGCTGTTCTTTCTGTCTCCTCGAACATCCATTGGACTTTGTGACGTTTAGCAAGGTTTAATCAGAAAGGGGCCCTGCACTGATGGAAGCCTTTCCCCAACAATCCTTTATTTCTAGGTACACAGTAAAATTCTCTTCATAATAGATTATGTAATTTTATATGATCAAATTACAAAATATCATTGGAAGAAAATTAGTTTAAATATGTTCTATGACAAATAATGTTATAGTTTTGATGCTAGGCAGAGAGAAAAGCAATACATAAATGTTTAAGTGGTACACACTTAGCAGCAGCAACAACAACTACAAAAACATATATATAAAAGAATGCAGGGAAGCACTCAGATGAGAAATCAAAGGACATCTAATAGGACTTCCACTTCCAGACATGACAGGGTAACTGATGCCAGACCTGCCTCCCACCAAAACACAATAAACTACTCAAAAAATATGAAGCAATTGTTTTCAAGCAATGGACAGGCAACCCAGAACTACAATCCTGAAAATCTGGGCAACACAAGAGATGAGCCCCATGTTGGACCTGAATTTCTGCCATGGGGCTTATTTTGGGCCACAGCACAGGGAAATGGAACCTAAACAGAGCTGCAGTCTTACAGAACTGAAGAGGCACAGATCAGAGTGGCGGGCAACTGAAGCACCTGGAAGATGCAGGACAGGGCACCAAAGATGAAAAGGCTGTGAGGAGGTAAAGAGGGTGCTATGATCTGAATGTTTGTGTCCCCACCTCTAAATTCATATGTTGAAACTAAGTCACCAATGCAATGGTCTCAGGAGGTAGGGCCTTTGGGAGGTCCTAAGGGTGAAATCCTCATGAGTGGAATTAGTGCCCTTACAAAAGATGCCTCAGAGAGCTGCCTTGCCCCATTCCACCACATGAGAACATAGTGAAAAAGTGTCATCTATGAATCAGAAAGTAGGCCCTTACCAGATACCAAATCTGCTGGCACCTTGATCTTGGAACTCCCAGCCTCCAGAACTCAGCAATACATTTCTGTTGTTTATAAGCTACCCCATTTATGGTATTTGTTTACAGCAGCCTGAATGGATTAAGACAGAGGAGCATAAAAACAAGCACACTGGAGAGCATAAAAGAAATGGTAAGTAGAAGTCAGATCAACAGATATCTTCTAATCTTGAGATAAGGGCAAGAAAAAGATTACATTAAAAAAAAGAAGAAGAAGAAGAACAAAGTTCAGTGACCTGTAGAAGAATACCAAATTATCTAATGTGTGTAACCAGAATTCCAGAAAGAGAGGAAATGTGGAACAGAAAAATATTTGAAGAAATAATAACAGGAAACTTGCCAATTTGGAAATAAAGAAAACCCCAAGAAAGGTAAATATAGCCGGGCGCAGTGGCTCAAG
>NW_012112253.1:2445548-2457741 GCF_000951035.1 Colobus angolensis palliatus
GTAAATATAAAAAATCCTGTATCAAGACACATCATATACAAACTGCTAATACCAAAGATAAAGAGAAAAGATTAAAGACAGAAATCTTAATGCAGCCATAGAAAAAGATACAGGGTAACAATGATACAAATTACAGCTGACTTCTCATCAGAAACAATGACAGCCAGGAAATAATGGAAGATCTTCCTTAAAGTGCTCAAAGGAAAAAAATCTTGTCAATCCAGAATTTTATTTCCAGAGAAAATACTCTTCAAAAGTGAAAATGAAATAATATTTTTGCATAAAGAAAAACTGAGATAGTTCACTGCCAGTAGAACTGCACTAAAACAAATACTAAAGGAAGTACTTCAGGTTGAAGAGAAATGACAGATGGAAACTAAATCTAGAGGAAAAAATGGCCAGGTGCAGTGGCTCACACCTGTAATCTCAGTGCTTTAGAAGGCCAGGATATTGAGATCAGCTTGGGCAACACAGCAAGACTGTGTCTCTTAAGAAAAAAAGAACAGAAAGCACAGGAAATGGTGAATATTCAGGAAAATTTTTTTAGGTGTTTTTTTTTTTGAGACAGAGTTTCGTTCTTGTTGCCCAGGCTGGAATGCAATGGCGTGATCTCGGCTCACCACAACCTCCGCCTCCTGTGTTCAAGCGATTCTCCTGCCTCAGCCTCCTGAGTAGCTGGGATTACAGGCATGTGCCACCATGCCTGGTTAATTTTGTATTTTTAGTAGAAACAGGATTTCTCCATGTTAGTCAGGCTGGTCTCAAACTCCCAACCTCAGGTGATCCACCCACCCTGGCCTCCCAAAGTGCTGGGATTACAGGCGTGAGCCACCATGCCCAGCGTTAGTATTTTAAAGACAACTGACTTGCAAAAATAATATTATCTTAAGGAGTTTATAACATACATTGAAATAAAATATATGACATAGTAGTACAAAAGAAAGAGGGTAAAAGGAAGTATACTGTTGTAAAATATGCACAATAATATATAAATGCATATAATTTATATGAAATGGTACAATAATCTAAATGTAATAAGTTAAGGGAGCATATTGTGAAGCCTAGAGAAAAGTCAATGGAGGAAATAAAATAGAACACTAAAACATACTCAAGTAATCCAAAAATAGAAAGGAAGCAAAGAGGAACCAAAAACAAATTGTGGAAGTCAGTTGGGAAGAAGGAGGACTTAATTCCAATTTGAAAATAGAAACTCCAAAGAGGTCATCACTCTCACCCTAACAACTAAAACAAGCTGAATAAAAACCCATCAGAGACTGAGGACATGGGGAAATCTATATCAGCTCCAAAGAGTGAGAAGCACATTTTCAAAGAGAAGAGATCCCCGGCTGCTATCATCCCTGACTGAAATAGAGGTGGGAAAAGAAATCTGCCACAGACAACAGTTAAAGAGAAAACAGTCTAACTTTGAAAGCTCTATGTGAACATACCCGTGTAGAACCCAGAGGATCCATAGGTATAGAAAGACTGTACTATTAATAAATCCCCCTGCTCAACACAGATACACAAGCCACTCTGTCCCACCAACCTTTACCAAAAATGAGGGCAAGGAAAGAGAGCAAGAACTGAGATAATCTCCTCAGTGTACTCCAGGCTTCCAGCAAGGGGAAAACCTGGAGGATAGGCGGTAACAGAAAAGCCAAGAGAAACTTCTCAGAGGCAAGAGCCACCGTCACAGAGTACAGGGAGATGATAGTCAACCTTTACAGGCCAAGGATGGAGCAGCAGGATTCAAAGAGCTCTCAAGGCACAGAAAGCCAGAAGCCAAACTGGAGAGCAAAGAGAATTCCTCAGCAACTGAACCTGCTGGCAGCTGGTCTTTAAAGCAGGGAGATATCTCCTATAATTCAAAAAGATTTGGAATAGCCCATAAATACATGAGAAGGTGCTAAATAACATTAGTCAAGAGAGATATGCAAATTAAATAGAATTTTTTAAAAATGCAATACTACTTCACACCCATTATGATGGCTAAACAAACAAATAGACAACACCAAATGTTGGCAAGAATGTGGAGTAACTGCACCTCTCATACACTGCTGAGAGAACAGTGTAAAATGGCATAACCACTTTGAGAACTAATTGGCAAATTCTAAATATTGGATATAAAATTATAAAATTATATTCAAAGGCTTTTCAATGACAACAAAGAAACATGGTAAAATGTTAAGTCTTTTAAGAGAATGTAACATGTGACAAGTCTTGGCATGGACTATGGACTATGGAGAAGGGGCTTACTAAGCAGATATCAACTGGTGCCTACTGTGGTCAAACAGAGACAAGATCACAGTCCCTCACATTTCTTTCTCACATTTAGAATGCCCTCGCATAGTATGTCTCCAAACATAACCAAGCATTTAGGGGATGTATGCTTAGCCCCTTACATACGTAAATCATAACATCTGAAATCACCTCATGAGATGTATAAAGTGAATCAAATAATTGGTAAAACTTAGTTCATTGCTGCTCATGGTGGCAAGAAAGAATAAAGTCTATGTACATGGCTCAATCAAAAGTTCCTATCCAACATATATAACTGTTAATGTATATAATTTTGCTCAAAACAAGCACAAGCAAACACAAAGAGAAACAAACCCAGGAAAATAAAATCACAAGTATATGCCTCAAATTTCTTGTGTAACAGGAGAGATATAAATAAATTATATGAAAGTAGTCACAAAACATATAGCATTCACTGGTTATTAAGAAGCAGTCAATGGTATTAGAAATACATCCTTAACCTCTAACATATACAATGGAAGGAGATGACCATATTCTACCACATCATGTTTTTATATTACAGGAAAAGACAGAATAATACAACACCCAGAACAATGGTTTATCACAGAATTGTTTTTTGTGGGGGGCTGGGGACAGAGTCTCACTCTGTTGTCCAGGCTGAAGTGCAATACTGCAATCAGAGTTAACTGCAGCCTTGATATCCTGGGCTCAAGAGATTCTCCCACCTCAGCCTCCCAAGTAGCTAGGACTAAGGTGTGTGTCACCATGCACGGCTGATTCTTTTTATTATTATTGTTGGATTTTAGTAGAGACAAAGCCTCACTATGTTGCCCTGGCTGGTCTCGAACTCCTGGCTTCAAGCGATCCTCTTGCCTCAGCTTCCCAAAGTGGTAGGATTACAGATGTGAACCACCATGTCTGGCAGAATTGTATTTTTTGTATATTCTTTAAATGTATGTAAAAAAAAGAGTTCATAAATACAGCATTATATTTATGCATTTTGGTTGTATATCTTATATAAGTTTCATATATGAAAATGTTAGGAAACTGTAAAGTATTATCTTTACTGATACATTTTCTAGGCAATCCTCAAAAGAGTATCTCATTTTCTGGGTATCTGAATGTACAAACTTGATGAAAGCTCGAATGATGAAACACCATTGGCCTGATGATATATAATAAAGGAAAGACCATATTCCTGTATTGTGTCAAAAATTTTTATATTAACTATAGTTAGAAAAAATAAGACATTCATTATATGAGGGTAAAAAAATATTTTTTAAAACACAGTCACTGCTGACTGGTGCCATTTTTTTTTTTTTTTTTTTTTTGAGGTGGAGTCTCACTCTGTCACCCAAGCTGGAGTGCAATGGTGTGATCTCGGTTCACTGCAACCTCCGCCTGCCAGGTTCAAGCAATTCTCCTGCCTCAGCCTCCCAAGTAGCTGAAACTACAGGCACAACACCACCACAACCGGCTAATTTTTGTATTTTTAGTAGGGATGGGGTTTCACCATGTTAGCCAGGCTGGTCTCGAACTCCTGACCTCAGGTGATCCACCCACCTTGGCCTCCCAAAGTGCTGGGATTACAGGTGTGATCCACTGTGCCCAGCCTGACTGGTGCCATTTTTATATACAGTATTGAATCTATATATTAAGGCCAGAACATAAAGTCTAAAAATTAATCTGTTAGTATGTTTTAATTTAGACATTTCTGGACTTGAAAAAACAAAGAAATATCATAGACTTTTTCATTCATGGGTTTAACATGCATAATTTTTAACATTCTCATGTTACCCTGAAGTTCTATGACAGGTAGTAATTTGTAATTTTGTTTGAGTCACATATTTCACCTAGATACACTAAAAGGCTGGTTGGTACTCTCGAGTTGGTTTTACTCAAAAGAGTAAAAATAATCTCAGACAAATTAACATCTGTATCTTTCTCTGCTCATTCTTGAATACACAGTAACTTTCATATAATACCTGAAGCGTAAGTTTTTTTATTTTTTAATTATCATGTTTTTTAATACATGAAATCATATATGAGAGTGGGATTTGCAAATATGTGTATTCACAAAGCAAGGTCTCTGGATGCTCCTCCCAAGAAATCAAAGGGTTTAATGGTGGCTGTCAATAAAATGCAAGATTTTAGTACTGCCTATCTATAAGGTACATTCATAATTTACTTACATGTTCAGCAGGCAGAACAGACAATCTTAAGTCTCAAATGTAAATTGTTCTACTAAATTTTAGCATGATTCCTTTTAAAATCAAAGTTAACATACATTAGGTCAGGCGCGGTGGCTCACACCTGTAATCCCAGCACTCTGGGAGGCCAAGGCAGGTGGATCACTTGAGGTCAGGAGTTTGAGACCAGCCTGGCCAACATGGCGAAACCCTGTCTCTACTAAAAATTCAAAAATTAGCCGGGCATGGGGCCACGCACCTATATCCCAGCTACTCAGGAGGCTGAGGCAGGAGAATCGCTTGAACCTGGGAGGCAGAGATTGCAGTGAGCTGAGATTGTGCCACTGCACTCCAGCCTGATGACAGAGCAAGACTCCGTCTCAAAAAAAAAAAAAAAAAAGTTAATGTACATTAGTTACCTCATGGGAGAATAAGAGAAAACACTGCATGTATTTGACTTTTGGATAGTAAAATGATTATATCATGCAAAGCTCACCTAAATTCTCTTATGTGAGCTGAGATTGTGCCACTGCACTCCAGCCTGATGACAGAGCAAGACTCCGTCTCAAAAAAAAAAAAAAAAAAAGTTAATGTACATTAGTTACCTCACGGGAGAATAAGAGAAAACACTGCATGTATTTGACTTTTGGATAGTAAAATGATTATATCATGCAAAGCTCACCTAAATTCTCTTATGTGAAATTCAGAATTGAAGTAGCTCTTTGTACAAATATTTTGCCAGAGCAGTGATTCAAAGGGATATTGGTTGCAATGCACAATTGTAGTAATTGTAGCTGATGCTACCTTCTTACATTTGCATCACAAAAAAGACTCTTAGTAATATTTCACCCACATTCCTTAAAGTTTCATCTTCAAACAAATGGACAAATACTTACAAATACATCTACAGCCCATTGCCTAGACATACAGTGAGAAATATGAAGAAATATAGATTTATAATAGACAAGAAACTATTGTGTTCTATAGACTATGATTACCTGGAGGTAGGAATTGCAGTTGGTTATTAGCTAATCGAAGATGACGTAAAGCTCTCAGACGACCAATTTCCGGGCAAACAATTTCTAAGGCATTGTCACTAAGATCCAGACATTGGAGTTTTACAAGAGACCCAATGGCTTCAAAGAGAAAAGGAGAACCAAAATGAATTTGATTCAAGTATTACATCAAATCTTTAATGCAAGTATTCCAAGTTAAAATATTTTACTACTTAATATTCTTGTCTCAGTTGCTCACAAAACAGTAAAAACACGGATTAAACTAAGTTCATGAAAGTGATAAATACTTCCAGCTCAAGATAAAATATAACTCAAAATACAGCACAAATAAAAACATTAAAACTAAAATAATTCAAGAAATGATACACAGGGCCTTTTTTATCTGACCAGAATTCTTAACTAGATTCATTAAATTTAGAACTTATTATCTACCTAACAGGAATTTATCTAATAATAGTTTACCTAACCATTATAACCATTTTAGACTTATTTATTTAATTATAGTTCTTAACTGGACTTACTAGAAGAAAAAAAGTTTTGAAGCTAAAAAATTAAAGTGTCTTAAAATTAAAATTTGTTCTATTTATAAAGGAAAGCTTAAATTATATTATCTTCTAACTAAAACTTTTAAGTAAACATACCTTCCGGAACCACAACTATGTTATTTGAGTGCAGGTATCTAGGAAGGAAAAAGAAAAAAAACAGCTATTGTCATTAAGTACTTTTGTCAGATAATCAGTTTATAAAATGCTCACTTAGAAATTTATCAAATATAAATAGGCCACAACTTTCACACCCTACTCTAATGCATCAACATACAATAATGGTTTAAATCTGTTTACTGATTTAGTTGTTATTTTAAAATAAAAGCATACATAACAGATAAACTATAAGGTTTTTTTTTAACTTCATAACACAAATTACTAGTTTTTCCAGTTCATTTTATTCAGGCTTTAAAAAACACACTTATTGTGAGAAAAAAATCAACACCTATTGTGTAAAGGAAGATGAACTTTTCATTTCTAAAAAAGAACTTCACAAAATAAAGATATTTCTAGCTAGCATGCATACTGAGAACCAACAACGGAGAGATTACTCTTCATTTACAGTGTCTGTAGAACTACTCAACTGTCAAGGTACAGAATTTATTTCATGGCAAAATAAATTTTGTAACAAGAAATCAAATGCTTCTCTTAAAAAATTTTCTTTTTCACAGAGGCTGAGAAGTCAGGGTGAGCGTAAGTAACACTTTTCCCACTACAGTGTCTTGAGCACACTCTGGTGGAGACTTCCTGCAATAAATAACCAACTATTCAGAGCAAAACAAGTGAATGCTGGAGATCATACAGCAATAATTGAAGAAAATAAATTTATATCATTGATTTAGAGACAACAGAACTAGATTTTAGTAAACTTTACTTTCAAACCTATGGTTTTATGTATTGTACTTTAAAAATAAATCTTATAAAGTACTTTTAAATAGAATTTAAAAGTTTTCTTCTGCATTCTTAAAGTCTAATATTGAATATTAAAATGTCAATAAACACAAAATAAGACAGAAAATTAATACTTTTATGAAGATTATTTTATGTTGAATTAAATCAATTTTGTAGAAGGTTAATTAATCTGCTGGGTATAACACAATCTAAATAAGCCCACCATTTACTCTATGACATACTTCATTCCTTGCTTTCTATATATGAAATGATTATAAATTTTAAAATCAATAATCTTTAAACATTAATTTTAGGAAGGAATACACAAATCAAAATAGAGAACTGATTAAAAACATTTTTTTCAACAAAATACTTGCCTCACTTCAAGCTCTACCTATAAAAAAGACATTAAAATGTCCAAATCAAAATATGAACTGAAGTACCCACTATTATGATTAGAATTTTTCAAACAGACTTTAAAATATTATCTACATATAATGAAGATGCTGTATGAAACAGTACACAGTGGCTGCCTGTGGATGCTGCTGAAGCAGCATCGTTAAAGTCTCTCCTCCCCCTGCCATCATGTCTAAGTCAGTCTCCTCAAGAGCCCGAACAGCTATGGAAGCTCTTCATTGGAGGCGTGAGCTTTGAAACAACCGATGAGAGCCTGAGGAGCCATTCTGAGCAATGGGGAATGCTCATCGACCGTGTGGTCATGAGAGATCCCAACACCAAGCGCGCCAGGGCTTTGGGTTTGTCACTATGCCACTGTGGAGCAGGTGGATGCAGCCATGAATGCAAGGCCACACAAGGTGGATGGAAGAGTTGTGGGACTAAAGACAGCTGTCTCACGAGAAGATTCTCAAAGATCAGGTGCCTACTTAACTGTGAAAAAGATATTTGTTGGTGACATTAAAGAAGACACTGAAGAACATTACCTAAGTATGGAAAAACTGAAGTGATTGAAATCATGACTGACTGAGACAGTGACAAGAAAAGGGGTTTGACTTTGTAACCTCTGATGACCATGACTCCGTGGATAAGACTGTCATTCAGAAATACCACAATGTGAATGGCTACAACTGTGAAGTTAGGAAAGCCCCATCAAAGCAAGAGATGGCTAGTGCTTCATCCAACCAAAGAGGCTGAAGTGGTTCTGGAAATTTTGGTGGTGGTCGTGGAGGTGGTTCTGATGGGAATGACAACTTTGGTCGTGGAAGAAACTTCAGCAGTCATGGTGGGGTTGGTGGCAGCCATGGTGATGGTGGATATGGTGGCAGTGGGGATGGCTACAAGGAAGCAATTCTGGAAGTGGTGAAAGAATGATTTTGACAATTACAACAGTCAGTCTTCACATTTTGAACCCATGAAGGGAGGACAATGGTGGCAGAAGCTCTGGCTCCTATGGTGGTAGAGGCCAATACTTGACCAAAAAATGAAACCAAAGTGGCTATGCCAGTTCCAGTAGCCGCAGTAGCTATGGCATTGTCAGAAGATTTTAATTACTGTCAGGAAACAAAGCTTAGCACGAGAGGAGAGCCAGAGAAGTGACAGGGAAGCTACAGGTTACAACAGTTTTGTGAACTCAGCCAAGCACAGTGGTGGCAGGGCCTAGATGCTATAAAGAAGACATGTTTTAGACAAATACTCATGTATATGGGCAAAAAACTTGAGGACTGTATTTGTGAATAATTGTATAACAGGCTATTTTAGTTTCTGTTCTGTGGAAAGTGTAAAGCATTCCAACAAAGGTTTTAATGTAGATTTTTTTTGCACCCATGCTGTTGATTGCTAAATGTAGTAGTGTGATCATGACGCTGAATAAATGTATCTTTAAAAAAATAATACAGAGTGTTGCCAATCCTAACTGCACATTAGAATCACCAGGGGTCTTACTGGTGCCCCAAACCATCCTGTAGCAAGTGAAACACCATCTCAACTCAAATAATCCTGATGTGCAACCAATTAAGAACCATTACTGGTAAAGTGGATCAGAGAGCGGGCTCTGAAGCCAAACTGCCTGCACCTTAATAGCCATGTGACTATGGAGAAATTACTGAACTGCTCTCTCTCCTAATCTATGATGTTGCAGGGACTAAATGAATTAATAAATGTAAAGCTCTTAGAATAGCGCTTGACTCCCAGTAGGATTTAAATGAATGCTCTTGTTATTGTTGTTATTATAGTTATTATGAGTCATTTGTAATCATAGGCTTAGCACTTTCAAATTTAAGTCCCTTCCTTTTACTTAATTTTGGTAATTTCAGAGTAGTTGAAATGTTGATGTTTCAACGTTCTTATTATGTTCCTCTTCTACTCAAATAATGCAGGAACTCTCATTCATTGTTGGTGGGAATGCCACTTTGGGGTATACACACTTTGGAAAATGGCTTGGCAGCTTTTTTAAACAATGTTAAATATAGACGTTTACTTAATAGGAATATTCCAAAGTCAGCTTCTTTGTTTTGACAAATGAACCATGGAATTCTTTTTTTTTTTGAGATGGAGTCTCCCTCTGTCACCCCAGTTAGAGTGCCATGGCTCGATCTCTGCTCACTGCAACCTCCGCCTTCCCGGTTCAAGTGATTCTCCTGCCTCAGCCTCCTGAGTAGCTGGGATTACAGGTGCTTGCCACCACACCTGGCTAATGTTTTTTGTATTTTTAGTAGAGATGGGGTTTCAGCATGTTGGTTATCAAGCTCCTGACCTCGTGATCCGCCCGCCTCGGCCTCCCAAAGTGCTAGGATTACAGGAGTGAGCCACCGCTCCCGGCCTGTACTATGGAATTCTAAGGTGTTAACAACAAGACAAACTGGGTAAGGGGTATACCAGAATGCTCTGTACTATGTTTATAACTTTTCTATAAATATAAAATTGTTCCAAATTAAAAAAGTTATTTAAAAAAATTTTTTTAGTTTGGGTGCAGTGGCTCACACCTGTAATCCCAGCACTTTGGGAGGCCAAAGCAGGTGGATCACCTGAGGTCAGGAGTGTGAGACCAGCCTGACCAACATGGAGAAACCTTGTCTCTACTAAAACTACAAAAATTCGCTGGGCGTGGTGGCACATGCCTGTACTCCCAGCTACTCGGGAGGCTGAGGCAGGAAAATCTCTTGAACCCAGGAGGCAGAGGTTCTAGTGAGTTGAGATTGTGCCACTGTACTCCAGCCTGGGCAACAAGAGTGAAATTCCGTCTCAAAAATAAATAAATAAATAAATAAAATTTAATTAAATAAACAGGACTTCTACTTTCAGTCAGGATGAATAACAGCAATGGAGTAAATGGGATTTACCCAACTGTTATAAACAAGAAAACTGGATGAAATACAGTCACGTGCCACTTAATGACTGGGATATGTTCTAAGAAATGTGTTATTAGGTGATTTCCTTGTTGTGCAAACATCATAGGTGTTCTTGTTTTATTTTATTTTATTTTATTTTATTTTTATTTTATTTGAGATGGAGTCTCGCTCTGTCTCCCAGGCGGGAGTGCAGTGGCGCAATCTCATCTCACTGCAAGCTCCGCCTCCCAGGTTCACGCCATTCTCCTGCCTCAGCCTCCTGAGTAGTTGGGACTACAGGCGCCTGCCACCACGCCTGGCTAATTTTTTGTATTTTTAGCAGAGACAGGTTTTCACCTTGTTAGCCAGGATGGTCTTGATCTCCTGACCTCATGATCCGCCCACCTCAGCCTCCCAAAGTACTGGGATTACAGGCATGAGCCACCATGCCCAGCCCATAGGGTGCTCTTACACAAACCTAGATGGTAGAGCCTACCACATGCCTAGGTTGTAAGGTGTAGTTGGTCTTAGGCTACAAATCTGGACAGTATGTTATTGTACTGAATACTGCAGACAACTGTAACACAATCAGACAACTGATATACAATGTATTTGTGTATCTAAACATATGTAAACATAGAAAAGGTACAGCATAGAAGTATAGAAAAGGTACAGTAAAAACACAGTATTATAATCTTATGGGACCACCATTACATATGTGGCCTGTCATTGACGAAGACATCATTATGCTGTGCATGACCATACATGAAACAATTATTTTCAGATATTAACAAAGGCAACTAGGACTACATTCCCTAAGAGAAAGGAAGTAAGCCACACAATCTCCCTAGCTTTCTTCCTAGAGGCAAATTCTGGACTGTAGAACAGGAAGGAGAGCCCAAACAAGGTACAGAAGTCTCACTGAGTTATGGAGACACATATCAGAGTTCAGGGGACACATATTAGAGTTCAGGGAACCTGAGGCAACTGGAAGTTGTGGGGTAAAGTTCTGAAGAAGAGAGAGCCACTACTACAAAAAACAAACAAACAAAAAAATTTACATAAGGAATCCCTTGGCCTCACTCATAGCTGAATTCTAGTACAAACACACAGAAGAGAAACTCTAGCAGGGTACAGTGGGTCATACCTGTAACCCTAGCTACTTGGGAGGATGAAGCAGGAGGATCACTTGAGGACAAAAATTCAAGACCAGCCTGAGCAATATAATGAGACCCCCATCTCAAAAAATAATAGAAGAAAAATAAAAGGAACTCCAGGCAAAAAGCAGCTGAAAATCAATCAGCTGAACAGTCTGCAAAACTCACATAGGGTTGAGAGACATTCAAGTTCTGAGCAAGTGTGCCAAATCCTTGTTGATCATTTGAGGTATTCAAGAAAGACTCTGGAAAGCTCATACTTTAGTAATAGGGCTAACCTACCCACCTATCCTAACAAAGTATAAAAATAAGCCATAAAAGGATCAAAATAAACTGCAAATAGCTGCATGCCAGAAAAAAGGAGACAATAAAATTTAAACTCTCAAAAATGCAAACTTTATAAGGTCCATCATCCAATAAAAAAGTATTAGACATTCCAAGAATCAGGAAAATATGACCCATAACCAGGAGAAAAACCAGCTACTACAAATAAAACCAGTATGACACAGATGATAGAATTAGCAAACAGGACATTAAAATAGCTATAACAACTATATTCAGCTATGTAAATGAAAATATGAACATTGTAAGAACTGTAAGATATAAAGAAGCATAAATAGAACTTCCAGATATCATAAATATAATAACAGGCTGGGCACAGTGGCTCACTCCTATAATCCCAGAGCTTTGGGTGGCTGAGGCAGGAGGATCACTTGAGACCAGGAGTTTGAAGTTATAGTGAGCCACGATTGCATCACTACACTTCAGTGTGACTCCTGGGTGACAGTGTAAGACCTTGTCTCAAAAACACACACAGAAAGCCAGCCTGGGCAACACAGCAAGACCTCATGT
>NW_012112253.1:2460421-2487068 GCF_000951035.1 Colobus angolensis palliatus
TTGAGACTAGCCTGACCAAGATGATGAAACCCCGTCTCCACTAAAAATACAAAAATTAGTCAGGCATGGTGGTGGACGCCTGTAATCCCAGTTACTTGGGAGGTTGAGGCAGGACAATTGCTTGAACCTGGGAGGCAGAGGTTGCAGTGAGCCAAGATCATGCCACTGCACTCCAGCTTGGGCGACAAGAGTGAAATTCGGTCTTAAATTTTTTTTTTTTTGTAAAGAAAGAAGACGAGGATGTCCACTATCTCCAGGACACTTTCACATTCTCTGGAGGAACTAGCCAATGCAATAAGACTAGAGAAAGTAATTAAAGGGATAACAGTTGGAAAAGAAGAAGTAACACTATCTGTATTTTCCAACGTAAGAGTACATCTAGAAAACTTTATAGAGAATCTATCATGAAAACTAATTGGAACAATAAATATTTCAGCAAGATACCAGGATATAAAGTTAACACGCAAAAATCAATATTGTTCATATATACAAAACATAACCAGTTAGAAGATATAACACATGACAAAATTCATTTACAATAGTAAAAAAAAGATTAAATAGTAACAGACTTTAGAAATTTTCAAAACCTATTTTAAATAAAACTATAAAGTACCTAAAGGACACAAAAGTAAACTAAAAAGATGGAAAGACAGCCTTGTTCCTAGAAATACATACTTGAGTATTTAGATGAAAAGAAAAAACCATGATGTACATAACTATCAGACACTTCAGAAAATAATACACATATACACACATACAAAAGGATGAAAGCAAAAACTTGATAAAGCAAGTTTTGCAGTCAAACACCATCAAAAATGTTTACATCAATGTAATCAAGAGGAAATAATCCAGTGAATTCAGACATCTACTTTTAAAATACATAATTTTTGAAAAGTTGCATAATTTAAACATAAGCTGTGTATTAAATTATAATGAATATTACTTTCCTTAGGTGTGATAATGACATTATGTCTGTAATTTACTTTCAAATCATTCAGCTTCTGGGGGGCAGAGGGGTAGGAGACAGGTAGAAAAGGGAAAGAGAAAGCAAATGTGGCAAAATGTCAAAACTGGTTAAATTTAGGCGAAGGGTATATGGGTGTTCTTTCTATGTTTTCAACTTTCTTGTTAGTTTGAAATTTTTCAAAATAAAAGGATGGGACAAAGGACATGACAGAAAAGATGGCAGGTATAAGGCTAGATTTCCTTCCTTGACCTCTTGAAAATCATGCCAAACAACAAAGAGTACAAGAAATAGCAATGCAAACCCTCCTGCAAAAAATTAGGAGGCAGCTAGACAGAGAGGGAAATATAAGATATCTAAATTTATCTTACTTAGTGGTAAGTTAACAGATAATTAACACGGGTGCATTAACAAAACAATGGTGTAAACATAGTATTTAGCACTTGGAGGTAATCATAAAAAGAACTAAAACAAATGAAGCGTGGAGGATGCAGGAAAAGAGACTTTTACTGTATATTTTACACATTTTACACTATCTGTTTATATGAAGTATTATACACAGTAGTAGTAATAACAATAATAGAGTTTCCCAGTTACATGGACTATCCAGAAAGATTCTGTGACAGAAGACACTGTACCCAGAGAAAAGGCATTTCTCATCATCTTCACTACCTTGAAGTGAAATATTTAAAATACAATTGTAAATGGTTAAATACTTTAAAATACTATTGGGTTTAGTAGAATCACAGGTCTACCTACATGGGTACCATGACCATGATACCAAAAAATAACAAATTAATACATTAAGATGACATATCCTATTATTTCAAATAACTTAGAATTATGTTCATTCTGGTTTTTAAAAAATTTGAATAAACAGACTCACAGTTCCACAAGGTTTGGAAGCTTCTGAGCAAGGTTTTCTGGCTGAAAATTAAAAACTCAGAATTAAATTTTATTTTTGAAAAATGTCTAAACATTTCTAATTTATTTAAATACAAAGTACTACCTTTTTGAGGGGTGTAAATTTTGAGAAAATGTGAAAATAATTAATCAGCAGGTCTGGGTTCTATTCTTACAGAGACCATACTACAATTTAAATTTATAAATTCGAACAATAAAAAGCAATATCTCTTAGAGCAGCAGTCCCCAACATTTTTGTCTCCAGGGACTGGTTTCCTGGAAGACAAATTTTCCAGACAAGGTTGTGGGGGGTGGTGTGGGGATGATTCAAGAGCATTAAGTTTATTTTGCACTTTATTTCTATTATTATTACATTGTAATACATAATGAAATAATTATAGAACTCACCATAATGAAGAATCAGTGGGAGCTCTAAGCTTGTTTTCCTGCAACTAGACGGTCCCGTCTGGGGGTGATGGGAGACTGTGACAGATCATCAGGCATTAGATTCTCATAACAAGTGCGCAACCTACATCCCTCGCATGTGCAGTTCACAATAGGGTTTCTGCTATGAGAATCTAATGTTGCCGCTGATGGGACAAGAGGTGGCATTCAGGTGGTAATGCAAGTGACAGGGTGTGGCTGTCAATACGGATGAAGCTTCGCTCACTTGCCTGCCACTCACCTCCTGCTGTGTGGCCCCAGTCCTAAACAGGTACCAGGTCCATAGCCCAGGAATTGGGGACCCCTGCCTTAGAGAAACCACAAACCTCAAAATCCATGGTCATGGAAGAAATGAAAATGTGCTTCACAGACACAGACAGAGGGAAGAACCAGAAACTGAAGTGACACAACTGGAAGCTGAGGAACACCGAAGGTTGCTGGCAACTCCCAGCAAGGAGAAACGCAAAGAGCACATGCTCCCTCAGAGCCCTGAGAAGGAACCAATCTGAAAAGGAACCATTTCGTAGCATACCTTGATTGCGGAATTCTTGTCTCAAGAACTGTCAGACAATACATTTTTGTTGTTTTAAGTCACCCAGTTTTTGACAATTTGTCACGGCAGCCCTAAAAAACTAATATATCCTCTAAATTCTCAAATCATGCTCCTCAAGAGAAAATAAGGGAAATCTGCAGGGCCCCCAGGTACAAGACCCGACTAAGCTCCAAATGAACAGGGAAAGCTGGAGCTCATGTGGTCCACGGGAGTGTCAGACCTGGCCACAGGTCTGGAGATCAGAGTAGAGGTGTGATGTGGGAGGGACAGGAAATTGGCCATTGGCAGAAGAGAGAAAGGCAGACAAACCTAGGTCCCTTACCCAGAAAATGTCAGAGTCCTGAAAGGGCTGGCCTTTCCATGAAAAGAATCCTAGAACAATTCTACTCACAGACTGAAAGCAGGCTTCTCTCTGCTGGAGGTACTGGGTAGGGGAGAAAGCCTCCTGTAAATAACTGAAAGCCAGTCTGCATACACACACACACACAGATATATGCATATATACACATACAATATCTCTCTCTCTCTCTCTCTCACACACACACACACACACACACACACACTCACACAGGGGGTTCAAATTTACACATACGAAAAGAAAGAGTCAAAAGGCTGGAGGAGCACACTGAGTCAAAACTAATTTTTTTCATCTACATTCAAGCATACTATAGGGTAAACTGTGTATCAGTAATAACGAATCAAGAATGGCTTTTTAGAAGACATTAGGTCTGACCCGAGTTCCAAAAGACATAAATTATAACAGGCTGACATGGAATGGAGAGGAGGGTAATTCTGTACAGCTTTCTAGGCACAAGAAGCAACATATGAAAAGCCAAAAGAAAACAGGGTACAACTGGGAAACTGCAAATACAATCCATTCTGCTATAACTACATAACAGCACTCCTGAAGAAATCTTACATTTTCAAAAATCCTGTTAGAAAAACAATCATGTCAATAGAAAAACTAATGTGTTAAGGACTAGAAAGTTGACTATTTTAAATAACCAAGAAATTTTTCATAGAGAAACTTGGATTTTTAACAATGAGCATGTGTCTTTTATAATTGAAAAAAATTAAAATTGAATTTTAAGATCTGCTGTGTGCAGCATAAGCTGTTATACAATTGATTATAATCAATTGTATACAATTTGAGATCTAAACATTAACTAGGACAAGTGACATTAGTTTGGTATGTCTGGGCCATTGGGTAAGATGTATGATTTTACAGAGAATGGCAAGGAACAGATCACTAAGGGCTTATATTTTATACTAAGGAATAGCTTTTAAAAAATCCTGAACACATTGGAATATCACTGGTTTATTTTAAACCAGAAAATGTCATTATTAATGTCATACTGGCATACTGATGTATTTAAATAGTTAGCAACAGTATCCCAAACTGTTTATATATACATATCCTTCCCTTTTGTGATAACCAAGTATCACTGAATATGAATATTGTTAAGAAATCAAGGAAGCATTTTTGAGTACCCACTCTTATCAGTATCATTTGTATTTCGTTTTCAAATGCTGAAAGCTGTGATTCTTTTTGCCCCAAGTTTCTATACTGATATATGCAACAAGGTCCTTCAAAACTAGTCATTTCTCAGATGTTCCTTGTGGATCCGTCTAAATCCCGGGAGTGTTTTGTTTTTATTATCAGTATCTCCCTTGAGACTATACACTTCCGTTTATGGGCATACATACAAAGCATCCTAGAAAAATTAGGGAACCAGTGGGTAGAGGGCCTTAATTATAGCTGTTCCTATAAAAAGGAAAGATTTGTCCAAAAAGAAATGCTGTTTGACTGTTAGACCTTCACCTAGTTTCATCTGCTAATATCAATACTTTATCTGGCTAATTCACACACTCCACGGCCATTCTTTCTGCATGTCTACTCGGCTCCATCAAATGGCATTCTAATCTTTCCATGACAAACTAGTTAGTACTTTTAGCTGTAGCTCTACACACAATTAAGCACTGAAATAATGCTTTTGCCGAGCATCTTTATGTCTTTATTAACAAGTAGGTACATTGTGTTTTTATTTAAAAACAAGCACATTCACTTTGAGAAAATTGCAGTTCATTAGAATAATGCCTTAAAACACACAGACACTTAGGAATAGATGCCCCAAACTCCTGGCAAATAATCAGCCCTTGAAGAGGCTGTGACTGACACCTACTGGTGTTCCATAATATCACTCTCTGTTTTCTAATGCCATTATTTTTAGCAATGTAGCTGACAAATGCTATACATTTCAATTTTTATACTTCTATAATTTAGATACAGCATGTAAGAGACTAGACAACTAGAAATTAATGTCAGAATTTTTGTTACTTTGTGGGTAACCAAGCTCTAATGTTGGATTATGGAAGTCACACAAATTAGTGTATCCTAATCCATAGGATTCACAAGCTATGAAGTGTTTTAATGTTTTTAAATTTAAAATCCTGATAAAAGCAATAGTCTTAAAGTGCTTCTCAAATCTATTACTATTATTGCCTTCTTGTTTCACTATTTGAAACAGAAAAGTTTATCAAATGAATATAACATGTACTCAAATGCCTCCTACTAAATTACCTAGAAATTGTTTTTCTAAATCAAGCCAAGGATTCTCTTCATTAAATCCCATTTACATTACTATCTAGCTAAACGACTTTTCTTTACAATAATGAAAAAGTAAACTTCAGCAAGCACAGTTAGTATAAAACCTACCCCAAATTCTGAATCAGTAATGCTTTACCATATCCTTTTACACTCTACTTAAATGGGAATGTTTTAAAATTTTTAAACTTGGAACAAATACGTCAAATATTTTGCAAACACCATCATGTTCAGTGATATTTTCTGGTGGGCACTGTGCATTACCTGCTTTGTTTCCTTCTCTTTCCGAACACCTGCTAGGACTGCACATCTTTCATCAAGCTGGCCACGGCTAAGTAACTTGCTTGGTCAGTGAAATTAAGCCAAAGTGGAAGCCTTGACATGATCGAACACAAAAGACCTCACCCCTTCCACAGAGACCGCCACATGCTGGACGTTTTGTCAGCTTCATTCCTGAGCAGAGGCTCCAGGCTCTGAGAGACTAGTACAGTGTAGACAAGAAATATGTGTGCTGTTATAAGCCACTAGGACTCAGGGTTCGGAAAAACCTGCTCCATCCTGGCTTCTAACAACACATTTCAAAGAAGTCACAGATTAAATGCATTTCAGTTCTTATAGAAGTTTTAAAAAGTAGAAGAAAGCAGAATGAATTTGGACCACTATCTCATACCACATACAAAAATTAACTCAAAATGGATCAGCAACTTAAATTTAAGAGCTAAAACCAAACTTCATAGAAGAAAACATAGGAGTAAATCTCCATAATCTTAGATTTGGCAATGAATTGATAGCTATTACATCAAAAGCATGAACAGCAACAGAAACAGTAGACACACTGGCCGGGTGCAGTGGCTCATGCCTATAATCTCAGCATTTCGGGAGGCCAAGGTGGGTGGATCATTTGAAATCAAGAGTTCGAGACCAGCCTGACCAACCTGGTCAAACGTCATCTCTACTAAAAATACACAAAAAATAGGTGGGCATGGTGGCACGTGCCTAGAGTACCAGCTACTCCGGAGGTTGAGGCAAGAGAATCCCTTGAACCCAGGAGGGGAAGGTTACAGTAAGCTGAGATTGTGCCACTGCACTCCAGCTGGGCGACAGAGTGAGACTCCATCTCAAAATAAATAAACAAATGAAAAAACAGGGCTGGATGCGGCAGCTTACGCCTGTAATCCCAGCACTTTGAGAGGCTGAGCCAGGCGGATCACGAGGTCAAGGGATGGAGACCATCCTGGCCAACATGGTGAAACTCCATGTCTACTAAAAATATAAAAATTAGCTAGGTATGGTGGCACGCACCTGTAGTCCCAGGTATTCGGGAAGCTGAGGCAGGAGAATCGCTTGAACCCAGGAGGCAGAGGTTGCAGTGAGCCGAGATGGCGCTACTGCACTCCAGCCTGGCAACAGAGTGAGACTCCATCTCAAAAAAAAAAGATACAGTGGATGTCATCAAAACATAAAAACTTGTGTGCATTACAGGACATTACAAGAAAGTAAAAAACACAACCTACAGAACGGGAGAAAATACTTACAAATCATGTATCTGGTAAGGGTCTAGCATTCAGACTATAAAAAGAACCCTTACAATTCAACAACAAAATGACAACTCAATTAAAAAATGGGCAAAGGATCTGAATAGACATTTCACCCAAGAAGATATGCAAATGTCCAAAGAGCACATGTAAAGATGCTCGCATTAGGGAAATGCAAATCAAAACTACAATGAGGTGACACTTCATACCCACTAAGACAGCTGTAACACTAACAAAAAATGGAAAATAACAAGTGTCAGCAAGGATGTGGAGAAACTGGAACCATTGTGCATTGCTGGCGGTAATGTAAAATGGTTCAGTCACTGTGGAAAAGTTTTGTGGTTCCTCAAAAAATTAAGCATAAAATTATCATATGACCCTGAAATTCCTCTCTTATTTATATACCCAAACGAACTGAAAACAGGTCCTTTAACATGTACATTCATGTTCATAACAGCACTACTCACAATAGCTAAAAGGTGGAAATAGCCCAAATGTCCATCAGTAGATGAATGGGTAAACAAATGGTGGTATAGCCATACAATGGGATCCTACTGAACCACAAAAAAAAAAAAAAAAAAAAAAATGAAGTACAGACTTATGCTAAAACTTGGATAAACCTTGGAAACACTTTGCTAAGTGAAAGAAGCCAGATACACAGTTTCATATTTTGTGATCCCATTTATATAAAATATCTAGAGTTAACCCAGAGAGAAAACAGATTGCTGGTTACCAGGGCTGGGTGTGGGAGCTGAGGGTGGGGGCGAGGGAATGGGGAGAAACTGCTTAATGGGTGAGGGGTTTTACTCTGGAGTGAATGAAATGTTTGGAACTAGACAGAGGCGGTTGCATACACGGTGAATGTACTGAATCCTACTGTTCATTTCAATAGGATTAATTTTATGTTATGTCAGTTTCACCCCAATAAATTGGTTTTCATTTTTAAAAAGTTAATGAAGTTTTGGTACTGAAGGAATAAAAAGTACTTCATTCACAAACTACCACAACACACTTAACAAACTTTTTAGTTGGATCAATAATTTGATGTTATTGCTTCTGAGCAGGTACACGGCATGAGTTAAGTACCACGTGTCCAGATTTTTTAAAACTGTGGTAGACTTCTTTTCAACTTGCCCATTCATTCTCCAGTATTTCCCTCCATTTGTATATATGTCATAGAGCAATATTTATCAACAGAGGAATTGGAAACCCTAGCAGGCTAATGGTACAGAACAAGGGAACCAGCATTCTTTCTTCTTCCGCAGTAGCATAAATGCCTTCAGGGTCCTAGTTACCATTACCTTTGTCTCTTGACTCACTTCATAATTATTACTCATTTTCCTTTGTTTCTCTCTCTGCCATGATGGAAACATTCTCTATCTGTGCTGTCCAATATGGCAGACACTAGCCACATGTGGCTATGAAGCAATTAAAATGTGGTTATGTGATGGAGGAACTGAAGTTTTAATATTATTTCACTTTAATTTAAATGTTAAGGCCAGGCATGGTGGCTCACGTCTGTAATCCTAACACTTTGGGAGGCTGAGGGAAGTGGATCACCTGAGGTCAAGAGTTCAAGACCAGCGTGGCCAACATGGTGAAACCCCGTCTCTACTAAAAACACAAAAATTAGCCAGGCGTGGTGGCGGGTGCCTGTAATCTCAGCTACTCGGGAGGCTGAGGCAGGAGAATCACTTGAACCCGGGAGGCAGAGGTGAGCTGAGTTCGTGCCATAGTACTTCAGCCTGGGTGAAACACTGTCTCCAAAGAAAAAAAAAGTTAATAGCACATGTGGCTGGTAAAGTGTGCAGAATTCATACCTTTATATTCACTACTGATTTTTCACTTAAACTCAGCTCTTTCAAATATAAAGCATAAAGAATAACTACTTAACTATGTGAATGATAAATGTTTTAGATTATTTTTCTTAGAAATAAATGAAAGTATTTGCTTCGCATTTATAGAGATTAAAATTGTCATCTTAAGAAATGTAAATGAAAATATTTTAAGTACCTTCAAAACTGCAAATGTTTTCTGGCAAAAAAACATAAAACAAACATCAAGACTGACATTTTTAACTTAGCAAAAACTTACAGAATGAGCTCAAAATAAAAAAACACTATACATCCAGTACATTTACAAAAATAAAATGTTTCTGAATTTGATAGAAATTTGATTGCCAAGAAAAGAATTTTCAAAAGAAAAAACAGGCATCAAAAATTGCTGCAATGCCTCTTGAAGTGTTTATCTTAAAAATACTTGTTAAAACTGAAAGTTATATAAATGTCAGAAACAAGGGTTGGAGGTTATAAGCATCAAGAGTCTTACCTAGCTTTTTATTTTTTAAAAATCCTATTTAATAAACATGCCATAAGTATGACTTTATAAGTGAAATTTTCAAAACAATATAAAAATACACACAAAAATAGAATACCAAACACATTCCCATTAAGCCAGATCAATGATTTAAGATTACACCTAGCTTGAACAATTCTGTAAGTTTATGACATAACTGTTTGGTTTGAGGGGGTGGGGTGGGGAGCATGTTCCAAGATCAGTGTACAAGTGCCTTACTTACATAACGTATGTATTTGTTGACTGATTCGATGGGACTAACATTTAGACACTGGCGTCTCACTTCTAGTACACAGGTGCCTCATTATAGTGAATGCCTGAAAAATGAATTTAAACTTGTGGAAACACACATATACCAATGGTTTTGAGTCTTTTGCTTGCAAATAATACCCTTTAAGTATACAAGAAAATGGTCTGTTCTAAGGAAAAGACCCCTAGCCCTGCCACCTCTTTCTAAACTGTCCCCCTCCTAACTCCCTAGGCAGAAACTACAAATTACAGAGTATATGCTAAGTCAGGTTCCCTATATTTTATTTAAAAAGCAAAGAATGATACATGCTTTAAAAATATTTCTAGTAAGCTAGACTTTTATTCACAGGAAAACTCAGACACAGGCTTTACAAAAATTAACTGGGAAAATTCACTTAACATGCAGCACTCAATTTCTACACAGTGGATAAACATGGTTAAATTTTAACAGCATGGTGGTGCTAGACTAGGAAGAGGTTATCAATAAATATCTGCAGAATTAAAATGAAGCAAAACTAACTGGACCACAAATTAGGAGACCTTATTTTTGCACTGAAAAGCCATAAAAGTGACTTTAGGACCAACCATTATCCTCTTCTTAGTTTCTTCAGAAAGAAAAATTATCTACATTATCAATAAAGCTTCTAGCTTTAAAATCCTGTGACTCCATAGATAGAGTTATGGAACAGACATTCATTTTCCTGAAAAATGAAAGTCTTTATGACATATGAGAGGCTTGAGTTTCCTAATTATTTGACAAGGAGTCACTGTTCCACATTACTGACAAGGAAGCGGTAACAATGACAGAAAAGCTTCTAACTCTGAAAATTCAACAGGAAAATAAGTTGTTGTAACAAAACTTAATTTTCAGGCACATGTGTATTATGAAGACAGGATAAATGTAATGGCTGTTTTCCAGAACAGTACCACATATTACATACAAACACTAAAACACTAACAGACCATTAGGATGCTTTACTATTTAATATACTCACATATTTCCACAGTCAATTTAAAAAACAGAGATGCTTTTATACAGAGCCAGCTCAAGAACAGTGCAATCATGGCGATTATGGAAGTCCTGCATCCTAGCAGCAGTTCAAGCTGCAAGGATCCAACAGACTGGAGAAAAACAAGAAGTCCTTGCTCTGGAATTCAAAATGAACCAAACCAACAACAAAACTTAATTCCCGCTCCCTGTTTTTCCTACCGCACTTGGCTGTATGATGCTCTTTTAGGCCATCTCCTTAACTTACTGTTTTTCCCCTTACGGTGCTCTGATCCTTATTTGATCCAGATCCTACTATTACCAAATTCAAGTAGGGGGGTGGCAGATACAGTTGTGACTTTCCTAGCCATCAACCTCTCTCACTCTCATCTAGCCCCCAGCTAAGAGAGTCATCTATGTCAATATGGCATAAACATATGCATCACTGTAAATCAAAATATTTAGACTCACTGATTAGAAAGCCTGATAAAACCTTAGTGGTACTGTATTCTAACCATCTTATTTTAACTGACTCTGAACTATAAAAATAAATATTTATTGAAACTAATATAAACCAAACTTATTAGTAGGGCTTTCCCTTTTCCTGTAAACACTTAAGTAAGGCTCTGTTTCTTTCAGCCTCCACCCCTATCCTCACACTCTCCACCCATCTACAACTGTAATCACTATCAGTTTGATGTACTTTCTATGCCTTAGTTTACTTGTCTATAAAATAAGGATAATAGTGCCTGTATCATAGGATTTTCCTGAGGATTAAATAATACATGCCATTTGCTTAAAACTGAGCACTTGGTACAGACTCAAACAGTGCCAGCTGCTATAAGATTTTAACTAATCCAATATTGATGAATATTGAGGTTTTAACAATTTTTCATCATATTCAATTCTGTGATGAACATTCTTGTTCACCAGACTTTTCTATTGGGTAGATTCTTGCAAGTGAAAATGCCGATTCAAACACATGTCCATGTACAGTTTTGCTAGATATGGCCCAACCACCCAACAAAAACATTAATTTCCATTAAGAGTATGTGACAGTATCTTCTCCCAACTGTACCCAACACTGGGTATTAATTATCCTTAACACTAGGTGTTAATCTTTTTTTTTTTTTTTTTTTTGAGACAAGGTCTTACTGTGTTGCCCAGGCTGGTTTCAAACTCCTGGGCTCACATGATCCTCCCACCTCAGCCAAGCAGCTGGTATGCCTCAATGCCTGGCTAGGTGTTAATCTTTGCCAATCTGATAGGTAAAAATGATTAGTGTTTTATCACTTCCTCTAAAAGTTGAGCATCTTTTTTTTTTTTTTTTTTTTTTTTTTTTTAAGACTGAGTCTCTCTCTGTAGCCCAGGCTGGAGTGCAGTGGCCGGATCTCAGCTCACTGCAAGCTCCGCCTCCCAGGTTTACGCCATTCTCCTGCCTCAGCCTCCCGAGTAGCTGGGACTACAGGCGCCCGCCACCATGCCCGGCTAGTTTTTTGTATTTTTTTTAGTAGAGACGGGGTTTCACCGTGTTAGCCAGGATGGTCTTGATCTCCTGACCTCGTGATCCGCCCGTCTCGGCCTCCCAAAGTCCTGGGATTACAGGCTTGAGTCACCGCGCCCGGCCAAGTTGTGCATTTTTTTATGTGTTTTTGCTATCTGTATTCTTTTTTCATTTGCCTGTTCATATTTGAAGCAGAAAGTCAGGAATGTTTTTCTCCTGGGCTAACAGGAAAGAAAAAACATCTCTGTCTCATTTCCCAGCCCAATTCAGGAATACGATTGACAGACCTCTCTTTCCTTCACTTGGTGGAATATAATTTTTAAGTTAAATTATCTCTTGTTGCATAAATTAACTGCTTAATCAGGATCCATCTACTCCTGTTGCTTAGCTATAAGCCAAACTCTCTCTTTCATTAAAATTTGGATACCTCTGGCTGGGCGCGGCAGCTCATGCCTGTAATCCCAGCACTTTGGGAGGCCGAGGCGGACGCATCACAAGGTCAGGAGATCAAGACCATCCTGGCTAACATGGTGAAACCCCGTCTCTACTAAAAACACAAAAAAAACTTAGCCAGGCGTGGTGGCAGGCGCCTGTAGTCCCAGCTACTCGGGAGGCTGAGGCAGGAGAATGGCATGAACCTAGAAGGCGGAGCTTATAGTGAGCCGAGATCGCGCCACCGCATTCCAGCCTGGGCGAGAGTGACACTCCGTCTCAAAAAAAAAAAAAAAAAAAAAAGATACCTCTTTCTTGTCCATTCATATTTATAAAATAAGCAAGTAGTAAGAGCTCTATCAGTATTTGGGCAAGTTACTCTTTCATTTCCTCAGGAAGGCCAACTGTTCCCATTAAGAAAAGAAGTTGACAGACTCATTAAGTGATTTTGCTTCCAGGTTGAGATTTTATACTTTCCTCAAAGTCTCTTGTGGCCTTTTTTGTTGTAAATAAAGGAACTGAGGTCCAAAGAGGTTAAGCCATAGGACTTCGATCTCTTACCTCTCAGTCCTGAGTTGTGCTACCAAACCATGAAACAGCCACTTTCCGGGACTGCAGCCCCGAAATGCTCCCACTACTAATTTCCTCCCTTGAGGAACTTCAGAATTTTAGAAAGGACTGGAGATTGTTGCTTCCAGGCTATATTCCTTCTCCTTCTTACAAAGACCACAGGTACCAATGCAGGGAAGGTTGTAAGGCCCTACCTTAGCCCCCTCCACCTTGTACATTCAGACTGTGTCATCATCAGAAACTTCTCCATGACCACAGTCTTTTTCTGCCACCAAAATGTCCCATATCCCAGATGGCTTACCCAATACAGCAGTTCTTCAACTTCAATGGGTACTTTGGCCCACCTCCATTCTCCGTATTCACTCTTCCTTTATTTGCCTCCAATCCAGCTCAGATTTCATGTTATATCACTCTCTTCGCCAAATCCTAAACCTTAGTCTCTCTGTACTTGTACTGCACCCACCTGGCAAAAACCTAAATCTGTATGAATGCCACAGTCTTCCTTCTCCAAACCTCAGACAACTGAGTACAGCAAGAGAAAGTTCCCTAAACAAGCAGAAGATTCCACCATAAGCTTAATCACCAACTGCTTATAAGTAACACCCAACAATTCTTTCTTTCTCTAGCCAAACTGCCATGTGAGTCTTCCAACCTGCCCTCTCCCCAAATGTTCATTCCCAAGCAGATGGTCTGACCTGGTAAACGCATCAGATAAAAACTCTCTCAACTGCCTCTCTCTCCCTCAGTGTACATCTGTCTTTCCACCTGTCCTCCCTTTCTTTACTTTTACAAAGGAGGAAAGAATATATTCCCAAGGTCAATCCTTCCATGTGTACTCTGGAGCCCATTCTTAGCAAACTTGGACTTTTAATTATTTCCTTTTTCCAGAGGTTCAACTCCTGTCTAATGGGAACTTCCTATCAGCATTTACTCTGTCCTCTTAGAAAACAGAAGAGAGGGGGGGAAGGAAAGGGAAAAGGGAAGAATAGAAGAAAAATCTCCTTTGTTGTCAAATTTCCTCCCACTATGCCCATCCCATATCACAGCCAAACTTCAAGACCTATCTACCCATCTGTTTACTAGAGGTCCTCTCTGCATATCCCATCTATGTGGGGGTTTCCATAGAGAACATCAATACTCAAACAAAAGAAAAGCTGCTTCCGCTTAAGTAGAGATAGACTATCGCTCGGTCCCCACCTCAGCATTGCTCAGTAAACCTGAGGTTCTGTGGAACTGTTAGATACAGCTAGGTTCCTCTTCAAACAGTTTGTCCAGTTCCCCTGTTATTTATTCCAAGTTCCAGCCCCCACTTCACCCTTTTGCTGAGCTTTAACCTGTCTAAATATGCCTAAACATGCCACAGCCCTGTTTCCTTATGTGGAAATAGGTTAGCTTTCTAGTCACCTGTAGGTGACCCCTTCCTCCCCTCCCTCTCTCCTCTATCACGTGCCTCCCTTGTCTAAGAAAGTTTAAATGTTTAGCCAATCGGGACTAGTTTAGATTGTGTGGTCCAACCCCAGCCAATTAGGGAAAGACACAGGACAGAATCTGCGTTGTTCTCCTTTGTTCTGTGTGTTCTCGTGGTGGCTAGGCCTATGAGCAACATCCTTCCACAGAAGAAAATTGGCCTTGCTGAGAAATTCTCTTAGTGCTCGTTTTCTTTGTGGCCCTGAGCTTTTACTTCCAATAGAACCTATTAAACCACTGCTCCAGGCAAGCGAAACAGGTATGTAGACCTGTCCCTCGAACATTGTGCCACTGAGTCTTAGTTCATCTTTTTCCCTTAAACTTGAAATGCCAACAAATGAAAATTCCATGAGAAGAAGAAGCTGTTCCATGATATATCTATCGTCAATGTCTTGAAGAATGATGGGTACACAGTAAGTACTCAACAAATACACACTAATTGAATGATGCTAGGGTTACAGGCATGAGCCACTCACTGCACCCGGCCCCCACAACTACTTCTTGTTCACCTATCAACTATGTAACTAGATTTCAATATAAACCAGCTTATGTTTAAAAAGAAAGTTCTGGCCAGGCACAGTGGCTCACTGTAATCTCAGCACTTTGGGAGGCTAAGGCAAGAGGATCACTTGAGCCCAGGAGTTCAAGATCAGCCTGAGCAACACAGCAAGACCCCATCTCTATAAAAAGTTGTAAAACTTAGCTGTGTATGGTGTGGTGGTGTGTGCTTGTAGTCCCAGCTACTCAGGAAGCTGAGGCAGGAAGCTCATTTGAGCTCAGGAGGTCAGGGCTGCAGTGAGTCAGGATCACGCCACTGTACTCCAGCCTGGGCAACAGAGCAAGACCCTGTCTCAAAACAAAACAAAAAGTTTTAAGGTTTCTCAGCTATACAAATAAATGATAATCAAATATTGCTTTCAAAAAAGTTTTTTTTGAGACCAAGTCTCACTCTGTTGCCCAGGCTGGAGTGCAGTGGCATAATCTCAGCTTACTGCAAACTCAACCTTGCAGGTTCAAGTGATTCTCCTGCCTCAGCCTCCTGAGTAGCTGGGACTACAGACGTGCACCACCATGCCTAGCTAATGTTTGTATTTTTGGTAGAGACGGGGCCAACCATGTTGGCCAGCCTGGTCTCAAACTCCTAGCTTCAAGTGATCTGCCCGCCTTGGCCTCCCAAAGTGCTAGGATTACAGGCATGAGCCACCATGACTGGCCAAAAGTATTTTGAAATATAAAACGTGTCTACCCTTTAGTCCAACAATCCTACTTTTTAGACTATCCTAAATATAAACATACATATACATACAAGAATGTACATATATCTACCGGCCTAGAGGTTAGTGGAATGAGAATATCATGAAATGAAAAAAGAGACTTCCAGAGAAATATGTATGATTTTATTTTTGTTATTAAAAAAGGAAAAATATAAACAGAATATATATATAATTACATAAACATAAGCAAGGTGGTGGAAGGTGGTCTAGTCTGAATGTCTGTGTTTCCCCAAATTCATACATTAAAATTCTAAACCCCAAGATGATGATGGTATTAGAAGGTGGGACCAGCTGGGCATGGTGGCTCACGCCTGCAATCCTAGTACTTTGGGAGGCCGAGGTGGGTGGGTCACCTGAGGTCGGGAGTTCAAGACTAGCCTGACCAACATGGAGAAACCCCATCTCTACTAAAATTACAAAATTAGCTGGGCGTGGTGGCGCATGCCTGTAATCCAAGCGACTCGGGAGGCTGAGGCAGGAGAATCACTTAAATCCGGGAGGCAGAGGTTGCTGTGAGCCGAGATAGAGCTGTTGCACTCCAGCCTGAGCAACAAGAGTGAAACTCCATCTCAAAAAAATAAAATAAAATAAAAATTAAAAAAAGAGGTGGGACCTTTGGGAGGCAATTAGATTATGACAGCAGAGCCCTTATGAATGGAATTAGTGTCCTTTAAAAGAGGTCGGGGAGAAATCCTTGACCCCTTCGACCATGTGAGAACACAGCAAGAAGGCACCATCTACGATCCAGTAAGGGAGACCTCACCAGACACCGAATCTGCTAGCACCCTGATCTTGTACTTCCCCACCTCCAGAGCAGTAAGAAATACATTTGTTTATAAGCCACTGATTTTATGGTGTTTTGTTATGGCAGCATGAATGAACCAAAGCAGAAGGATACAATCCAACTATTAATGTTGGTTGCTTCACAAACTGGAAGAAGAGAGGATTGCTTTCCAGATACTCCTCTATGTTGTTTGACATAAGGGCATATACCAGTTTTGTAATTGCAAAGTTTATTCTTTCAAATGTGCAAAAAGGCTTTTTCTTGTGCTTTAGTTCTAAATATGAGCATTCGCCAAGTTCTGGACTTTTGCCATGCAATCATCCTACAAATACAAGCCCACTACATGGCTCTGAGCAACTGAGGGGCAAAAGGGAGAAGGGTAGAGGTTGTGTATTAGCGACAACTTCTCTTCTCAGCAAGAGGCCTAATATGCTGAGGGGTGGGAAAGGAAAGGAGGAAAATGCTGAGAGAAGGCATTTAACACACATGCAAAAATGTAAACAGGAAACAAAAAAAACAATGTTAAGAAACACTAAAACAACATGAACATGGAAGTGACTGACAGATTCCCAAGCTTATTTAAAATCCGTAAGTAAAAGGCCAATTAAGCAATAATATATTCGAGATACTATATATTTTCAATAATGTTTTCCCCAGTTTTGGACAGTATTGCAGTTGTAAATAAAATTGCACATATTACTCTCTTTTAGGAACTGTATTTTAACATCAGCAAATATTCCAAAAGCCCTAAGAATCACTACTAGTTTTGAGCACTCTAGGAAAAGTAATGTTTTACCTGTTTCCAAAAACTGTGCTGTAAGCTGTCATGTATCTGATATAATCAGGCAATGGGCAGTCCTTGGGATGACTGCTACTATTCCCACCATCTCCTCATATCTGTACAGCACTTTATAGTTTACAAAGTTCTTTGATATACATAAATCAAATATTCCAGCTAAGAGAAAACAATTAAAGTAAAATACATACATCATTATAAACATATACAACAATTTAATCTTTGATGATTAAAAAGGTTGCAGAGAAATAAAATGTATTACCATGAGCTATTATAAACATCAATTTACTGGGCAGTATATTCTTATTTTCATAAATAAAAAACTGAAGCTGAGAAACTATGACAAGACCAAAAGTTTAACTTTTGGTGTGGGGGAAATCTTTTTTATTTTTATACACATGACAAGATTTTACATCAAGAATAGTCAGTTAAATAGTACAAATAAGGTATGTTTAAAAAACTCAACTAAAAAACCCACTTCTTCCTGTAACCCATAATCCCACATTTAACAGTGCAGGGAGAAGGGGACTGGTGGGGTGCATCTAAAACAAGTCTCTCCCAAAAGAAATGACTTAAATTTCACATTCCCTCTCCACACAGGATCCAAACGGTGAGAGTATAATTTACAATTCATCTTTTTCAGCTGTAGATTCCTTTACTGTTTCTTGTTCATCTTCATCTGTTCCCACATCCATGTCTTTGTCTTTGTCTTGCTCTGCGTCTTCTGTTGTCTCCTCAGGTTCTTCTTTGGGTTCTTCCATCTTTGCATCAGGATCAATGTTCAAACTGAAGCGAGGCATTCTTTCTATTCTATGTCCATATGCTTTAGTGTCTGGTAAAAGATATCCTGACTGGAGCATTGCTGTTTCAAACAAAACCACAGCAAGATCCAAAACTGTTTTATCATCTTCATCTTCCTTAATTCGTTGAAGCATGTCTCTGATCAGCGGATGTCTGGGATTAATTTCAAATGTTTTCTTCTGACTCGCATGGTAATTTGTAGAGATGTCCTTGCCCGTTTGGTATGCTTGTGCTTTCATGATTCTCTCCATGTTGCCAGACCACCCATACTGGCTGGCCACCAAAGCACATGGAGATTCTGTCAGGCACTGAGATACCACAGCCTTTTCAATCTTGTCCTTGAGGGCTTTATCTTTCATCCAATTGAGCAGAGGCTCAAATTCTTTCTCAACTGCTTCATGACTCTCCTTAGTTTTCTCACTTTCATCAAACTTCACTCCTTCCTTGGCAACATTCTGGAACTTCTTCCCATCAAATTCAGGAAGGGCCTGAATGCAGTATTCATCCACAGGTTCTGTGAGGTAAATAACTTCATAGCCCTTTTTCAGAAGTTGCTAAACAAATGGAGAAGATTCAGCCTCTTTTCTGCTGGACCCAGCCATGAGGTAGATTTTGTCTTGTTTTTCCTTCATTCTTTCCACATACTGGTGTAGGCTAGCAATGTCAGTTGGATGATGAGAAAACTGGAACCTAAGGAGTTTAGCAAGACGTGTTCGATTCGAGTGGTCTTCAATCACGCCAAGCTTAATGTTGGTACCAAATTATTTCCAAAAAGTATCATTGTATTTCTCATCAGCAATCTTCTTGATCATGCGCAGAGTTTTACAGACAAGTTTCTTCCTAATCACCTTAAGCAGTTTATGTTGCTGAAGAGTCTTGCAGGAAACATTCAGAGAGACCATCTGAGTCCACCATACCCTTGACAAAATTAACGTAATTAGGCATCATATCATGGAAGTCATCTGTGATGAATACACAGTGCACATAGAGCTTAATGTAATTGCTCTTTTTAGATCCATATTCGTCTAATAGGCCACATGGAACAAATGTGGGTACAAATGAAATTGATTTGAAGGTAACTTCCCCTTCAGCAGTAAAGTGAATATAAGCCACAGTGTCATCACTTTCCTTTGAAAATGATTTGCAGAAAGCTTTGTATTCATCTTCTACTTCTTTGGATGGTCTCTTCCATATTGGTTTGATATCATTCATAAGTTCCCATTCACAGACAGTTTTTTCAACTTTTTTAGTCTTTGGTTTCTTTTCTCCTCCTCTTCTTCTTCTTCCTTCTTCTCCTTCTTCTTCTTCCTTCTTCTTCCTTCTTCTTCTTCTTCTTCTTCCTTCTTCTTCTTCTTCTTCTTCTTCTTCCTCTACTACAGCTCATTATAAGATTCTTCTTTCTCTTCTTTTGCTGCTGCTTCTTCCTTCATGGGCTCCTCAACAGTTTCAGTCTTGCTGCTCCATACATAAATAGGAAGGTTTATGAACTGTGAATATTTTTGATAAGATTTTTAATTGTATCCAATTCAAGGTAATCAAATGCTTTTTCTTTTAAGACAAGGGTAATTGTCGTTCCCCATCCTAGAGTGTCTCCTCTTGAGTCAGCAATTACAGAATATTCACTGAAGTTGGACTCCCAGATGTCCTGGGTATCATTGTTGTGTTTTGAAGTGACAATAACCTTATCAGCTACAAGGAAGGTGGAATAGAAACCGACGCCAAACTGGCCAATCAATTCAGGAAGCTGACTGGCCACCTTCCTATGCTTCAGTCATTTGTTTAAAAACTCGTTTGTCCCAGATGTGGCAATGGTACCAAAGTTTTTAACCAACTCTTCTCTGGTCATTCCTACACCAGTGTCTGTGACACGCACTAGGTTCTTCACTTTATCACACTTAATTTTGACTGTTAGTTCCTCATTTCCAGAAAGAGCATTTTCATCAGTCAGTGATATTAGCCTTATCTTATCTAAAGCCTCAGAATCAGTTCTCTCAGGAAAATCTCTTTATTTTCATACAATGAATTGATGATAAGTTTCATCATTCTGTTAACTTCAGCTTGGAAGGCAAACTTTCCAGACTCTTATTTATGATGCATTTAATTCATTCAACTGAATAGCTTCTTCCTCTCTCTGTACTACTTCATCATCTGTCCTTGAACCTTCTCTACTTTTATCCAGATCCTCTTCTACTGTACCATCCACATCAACTTCATCATCAGCTCTGACCGACCCGAAGGTCAGCAGGACATGGCAGAGGCCCAGCACCCACAGGGCCTTCATGGCGTGCGGCTGGTGAGTCTCAAGTCCCTTTCAATCGCAAGAGCTGCCTCCACCCTCTCACTCCTGGGTTGATAGTCACACCTCCAGCCGCATGGTCCACCCACAAACTTAACTTTTATAAGCAAAGGTCAATTCTCTGAACAAAGTCTACCCCATTGGGCTATGGCAGATAGTTAATAAGTAATCCACTCACAAATTTTTCTTTATACATAAAGAGCAAACATGGGAAAATCTAGGCTATAATCCTTGTCAAAATATTTCTTATACCACTTCTCATTAAAGGGTTAAAAAAATACTAGTATGGTTTCATATCATGGGATGATGACTTTGCAAAAAAGGATTCCTATAACCGCATATAGATTTTCCAAGTTGGAAAACTGAAAAATCTAATTTCAGAAATATAAGTAGGCATTCAACACATATGCCAATATGCTAATCACAAAAGAATAAAACATACTTATCTATTTACTTCGAGATAGAGCAAAGATAAACTAATTTTACAATGCTTTCTACCCACTATAGGCATTGTACACAGATTAAATAAAACTTTTCCTGGAAAACATGCCATATACATGAAGCCAATAAGATACACTTCCCAGATATTTAGCAAAGTCCAATATAGCGGAGGGAATGAAGAATGGGTGAATTCACAAAGTAGTAAAATTTCATAAATCATCTAAAATGAGTAAGAACTAGAATTCAAGTACAAGATTCAAATAAGGTTAAGTGATAACCAGAAAAGGCCAAAGTAAATCCATTTAATACAGAGTCCAAGTTTTACAATAAATAGTAGGAATAAAAAGCTTGATTTAGACATTCTTTTGAAAAACTTTTAGTTTATCTTATATGTAATACAATTCAGATTATAATGAAAACTATGTGCTTATTCTTAGAACATAAAAAGAGCAAATTAAATGTTGCCTTTGTGGCAAAATTTTTTCCAAAAAATTGTACGCTAGCCCAATTCAAAGTCATTTGATTTTCACAGGGCAATCATAAAGGTTTTGTTTTCAAAACACTCAAAAGTTACATTAAGCTTCCCTAGTGCCTCTCTTAATGCTTTAATTTTCAAATCATTCTCCCTTTAATACCTGTATCTCAAAAGCACTGTTGGTCTTTCTCTTGTTTACTTTTTAACTGGTCTGGTGAATGCTGTAATATCCAAGAATCACCTGAGAAGCTTAACATACAAACAAATTACAAGTCAGGACAGAAGCACATGCTAAATGAAGATGGGTTTCTGAATGGGTACTAATTTGATAAGTCATACATGAGTGAATATTTTGCTTTCCTTCACAACTTCCCTTGCAACTTCGTAACTGCACGAACTTGGATAACAAATTCATAGCCAATGAGAAACCCCTGTGTCTGCATTTATATTAACCGTATATATAACAACAGGGGATATAAGTCTTGGTCTGAATGCCTTAGGGTATGTAAATGTATCTTGATCAGGACCACACGTATAAATAATTTTTTGTAGTGTAATATAATACTGTACCAAGGTTGTCAGGGAGTTCCTTTTCATATAGAGTCTCTCCAAGTACTGCAGTCCCTCATCTTTCAGTAACTCCAATGGAAAATGGTGCAGATTCCTATAATTTAAGAATAAATTCTTGTGCTTTTCCAGCCTTGCCACAGAGATCGTCTTACAAAGTTCGGATGCCATGACTGAATATATCCCATCAGGCACACTGCAGCACTATATCTTGTCAAAATTGGTCCATTTCTATAAAGATAACAAGAAAATTTATTCATTATAAGATTTTTTACAAGCATTGCCACATAAACCAGTTAGCACCCAGAGCTACTTGAAGACACTGAAAAAGATAATTACATGAATACATTCAATCCTACATTTTATTTTCATAACAACTAAAATTGTCACACATATTTAGAAGGAGATTAAAATGAATAACAATTTAATAAAAATACTCTGATTAAGCAGTATTTATTACTTATTAGAAATAGTCCTAATGGAAAAAATAGTTTTTGCACTTGAGATAGGAACCCTTGTCTAAGAAAAACAGTGACCAGTTTCATAACATGCAACCAAAGGAGAAGCTTAAAAATCAAATGCAGCAAACCCCATTTCTTTTATGAACTACCTTATTTTGTATTTAGCTTAAGGTACTTCAAAAATATATATTATTTATATCTAGAGCATTAATAGCTTCATTTTCTTCACTTCCTAGTATGTAAATATTGTCCTATATTCTGATTTTTTTCTTTATCTCTTTATTCTTTTCTTTCTTCTTATTTTGTTTTTAGAGACAGGGTCTCACTCTGTTGCCCAGGCTAGGCTGCAGTGGCTCAATCATAGCTCACTGTAGCCTCAACTTCTGGGTTCAAGTGATCCTCCCACCTCAGCCTCCCAAGTAGCCGGTACTATAGGCAGCACCACCACACTCAGCAAATTATTTGTTTGTAGAGATGGGGGTCTCACTGTGTGGCCCAGGCTAGTCTCAAACTCCTGAGTTCAAGCAATCCTCCCACCTCAGCCTCCCCAAATGCTGGGATTACAGGTGTGAGCCACTGTGCCTCACCTCTTTGTTTTTAGTTTTATGGATTATCAGAGGCATCAAAGAAATAGATCCAGTGCCACACAGTTTCATTATTTTAAATTATTTCAATGAAAGAAGAAACACTGCACTCGGAAACAAGAATCCTGTATTATTCTATAATACTACAATGTCTCTGGGTCTCCAGTTGCCTAATATATAGAAAGGAGATAGCAACTAATGTACTGGTTTAAAGGCCTGAGTCCAGGGCAGATTATTATAAATTCTCTTCGAGCTCCAAAATCGACAAGGGCAAGAACACAAGTAACATTTGCCATTTTATCCACTAGGCACAGAGCTAAAACAAACTTCACCATCAGTTAACACAAAAAGAAACAAACTAAAGGCTTCAGTAATTTGTCCAAGGTCAAACCATTCACAAGGGATAAAAGCAAGGGTTTGATGCCAGGTCCAATGAATTTCAAAGTTTGGGTTCTTTACAGACACTGACTCACAAGATTCCACAGGATACTAAGGAAATGCTGAAACAACTACAAAGAAGTTGAGCTTTGCTTAAAGATTTGACTGTTTTCCTCAGCACTTTTTCCCATCTCTCTCTTGGAAAGTACCTTTCAATATTTTTTTTTCTTAAGGAAAGTGATTTTCACTGGGAATTAATACCAAATTAGTACAAAATGCAGCAACATAAGCTTTCAATAAACAAGAGTTCTGTAATTTTCTGGTTACATTTTATTATTTCCAAATTCTAATTCCTAGCTAATGAGCTAGCACTTGCCATTTTATATAAAAAGGCAAAGTATGAAATATTTACTATTTCCAAAGCAACATAAGGATCCAATACTTTCCCACATTTATTCCACCTACTCACCTATTTTATGAGATATATTATGTGACTTTGTACAAGATATATCTTTCCACATCTTAATTCTCCTACCTGTAAAGCAAAGGGAAGTAGACTACAAATAACATCAATGATTCTGTGTAGAAAATGAAACTTTATAGGTAATTATTCACTGAACTAGTAAACTGTTAGCAGTTGAGATGTCTCACAACCATCTCAAACTTAACACATTCAAAGAGCTTTCCATTTTCATCATCAATCCGAATCTCCATAGTTTTTCCCATCTCAATAAATGACCCACCCCTCCATCCACCAGCAGGAAGTCATGAATGATTCCATCCTCTCATATTCTGACCACCTCCAATCTATCACAAGGCTAGTGGCTTCCATCTCCCAAAGACATCTCAAATCCATCCAAATCTCTCCATCTGCCAAAACCACAAGCCACTGTCATTCCCTGCCTGGCCAACTGTATTAGCAGTCTCCCTGTGTCCACTCTAGTCACTTCCAACTCATTAATCCCAGCAGTGGGCCTTTAAAAATGTACATCCAATTACATCTCACTCTTTCCAGCACGCATCTTACTAAATAAACCCTTCAGAAACCTCTTATTCAGAAAATCAAACGCATACCAGGCCTTGAGGGTGCCTCACCATCTGCCCCCACCCACTTCTCCAGCAACTCTGCTTGGCTTCTCACCAAGCTTCTGGGTTTTTCCAATCCTTAAAGCTACCAAATCCCTAACAGCACTTGCTGCTCTCCTCTTAGCCTAGAAAGCAATGTCCCATCATTCTCCAGATTTCAACATAAAAATCACTTCCCGAGGCCAGCCGCGGTGGCTCACACCTGTAATCCTAGCACTCTGGGAGGCCAAGAAGGGTTAATCACCTGAGGTGAGGAGTTTGAGAACAGACTGGCCAACTTGGTGAAACCCCATCTCTACTAAAAATACAAAAATTAGCTGGGTGTGGTGGCAGGTGCCTGTAATCCCAGCCACTCGGGAGGCTGAGGCAGGAGAATCGCTTGAAGTCGCGAGGCAGAGCTTGCAGTAAACCGAGATCGCACCACTGCACTCCAGCCTGGGCGACAGAGACTCGGTCTTAAAAAAAAAAAAAAACAAAAATCACTTCCCTATCCCAAAGTACTCCCCTGGTGTTCTTTCAGAAGAACTTGGCTGTTTGTTTTTTCTTCGTAGGACTCCTCACAATTTGTCACTTAAATATTTATCCTTGCACCTGTTTATTGTCAATAAAGCCAAAAAGCCTGCAAATAAACCCTTCATTCAGAAATCCTGAGGGCAGGGACTGTGTTGTTTTCTTCAGGCTTGCATACCTGCATCTAGCACAATAACTAAAAGTAACCCTTCCTAATACCTAGGTGATGGGTTGATAGGTGCAGTAAATCACCAAGGCACAAGTTTACCTATGTAACAAACCGGCATATTCTGCACATATATCCAGGAACTTAAAATAAAATTTTAAAGCCTTCTAATATCTGATGACATGTGGAAGAACATTGCAAGGCTGATTTTTCATCCACCTATGTCAACACCACGGATAGAGCCTATAAGCTTGCTACATGCCACAAGGATGTCTAATCTTTACAACCGTGCATTGCAATAGACATATGTAGCCCGTTTTGCAGAGGAGGAAACTGAGTTTCTCGGAGGGTAACATGCCATAGTTCCATCGCAGGTGAACTGACTGCAAAGCCTGTGCACCGCCGCCCTATAATGCAAAACCACACTCACTGAGGCAAGATTCAGTAAGAGATTCCCTGTAACCTGACGGCTTTCCTTCTGAATGTTCTGGCTGGGATTGGCTGCCTCAAAAACACCATTACACTCTGTTAAAATTGCTACAAAGGCTGTTTGGGAGATAAAATCTAAACAAATGAAATCCTAAAACTGCCAGTAATGACAATAAAGCATCAACAATGCTCATAGTTTTGCAGTATGCATTCACGAGCCATACACAGCCTTTAACAAGGTAATTTTCTTACTCCATTTCACTTTACTACATCTTAACCTAGTTAAGCAAACTACCTCTTGTATAGTTATACTACCTCTTATGTAGTTAGGGCAAATGGTATTACTTAATATCAGCTGTATACAGCTGCACCTACACACGAGCTTCCTGACAGGTGAACACCAATCTATCTTATTAAAAACAAAACAAAAAAATCGAAAACCTCTCACCAGAATTCCACACATATTAAGGAATATTTTGAAAGAAAGGAGTTCCTTAGACTGACTTGCCCGTATTCAATTTAGTAGAATACGCATTCCAATTTCCTAACGCTGGAGATGAGAGAACTATAAGCTACACATTAAAAGCATTTGTAAATGGCTATTTTCTCAGCTCTGTGGTAACAAACACTGGCAGAGTCTTAGGCAAAACACACGCCGTTTCGCCCGAGTTAGCCAGCCACTGAGATCGTTACAGTTGGGAAGCAGCGAGCACAGCAGCAGGAATTTCACGGACCCGGTATCAGGGTTCTCGGGTCCCAGGGGCCGCGGGCCACAGAGTGCGAGAAGGACCCGGCAGCTGTGGCCACCCGAGGCCCGGACGGCCGCGCTGTCCCACTCGCCGCGACTCGGACGCTTTGGCAGGACCAGCTCTGGGGCGTCCCCCCCGGGGGCCGGGTCAGAGAGCCCTGCCACTTGAACCACCCTACGAAGCGGACAGCTCTACTCACCTTAGCGCCAGCAGAGCCAGAGCTCCGGAGCGCAAGCGGCGCTGGAAGGCAAGCGGGGGACGGCGGGCGGGGCGGGGCAGGG
>NW_012112253.1:2487164-2501661 GCF_000951035.1 Colobus angolensis palliatus
GCTCCGGGGGCGGAGCGGAACCCGTGCTACCGGGAGCTGGAGAAGAGGGAGCGGGAGAGGAGCAGGGAACCTCGCGATAACCCCCTGTGTTCTCGCGCTTTCACGATAGGTGTGGGAAAATGTTTGTTTGCCAAGCGATGTGTCTATTGGCCGAGAGCGCGACTTCCTCTATGCTGGCCCCATCCGCGGCTCTACTCTTGCTTCCGGCTCCGGCGTGGGGTTTGATGTCGGCGGAGTGGTTTTTTGTTTAGCGTATTGAAGGGGTAATTTAGCCGGCTCCAACCTCGGGAGCCGCCAGTTACTGGCCTGTTCCTTCACTCATACGTTCATTCAGTCACTCGGCCTCTCATTCAGTAGCACACGTTGAGCGTTCGTTCATTCTAAGAGCTGTTTATAGATTATCTCATTGAACCCTTCACAGCAATCCCGTGGCACAGGGACTAACAGCACCAGTCTGACGGTTGAAAAACAGGCCAGTGGGTTTATGTAAGGAAGCCAATGTTAGCAAGTAGTGAGTCTAAGCACTGGATTTAAGGGGTCACTGCGCACTGGTAGGTAACAAAGATGAGGAGGAGGTAACCTAGTCTCTGCCCTTCAAGCACCCAAGGTTTATTGTGAGAAAAGATTGCTACAAAGGACAGGAACAATTTGGAGAGTTAAATACAATGACAGTTCCTAGCATGACTGAGTAGGCTGTCATTATGTATTTCTTCAAGACGAAAATTATGTCAGCGAAATAGCATCAAAGAAAGAGTTTTATGCTGTTAAAAATGCTTGGAAGCATAGTTCGGAAACATTTTTAAGAGATACTTTTTAAAGTGTCTCAATATGACAAATTTCCTTCTGAAATGAAGGTTTTAAAGTATTTTCCTCTACTACAATCGCTGATATTTTTTGTTCCGTGAAAAGCCTGGAACAATTTATAATTTGCGAGGCTCCTTGTCAAGGAACCTTAACTTTGTAATGAAGCAGTTTTACAGTGGCTGACTTAATTACTCTTAGAGATGAATAACCTAGAAAGCAGAGTTACATTAAATAAAAAACATTGGTTTCAAAACAAGGTATGAGTTATAATAAAATATTTATCAGTTATCTGTTAAATCTGGTCTTCAAGAGCTACTCAGGTATACAGCACAGTATGTGTCATGTATTTCTAAGATAGTTTCATAATACCTTAAGAATTCGTGGCACTCAAACTTTCTGCTGGTCTTAAAATGAGGAAATCCACGTTGTGTAAAAACAAAGATACTTTTGTGGTCAACCCAAATAATAAGACTTGCTGCTAATATATGAAGAGTTACACCCCCCAAAAAAGAAAGAAGATTAACAATAGAACAGTTTTTTCAAAATAATGTTAGCCTCTTAGTTTTCATTTCTTTTTTTTAAAAAGGAGAATACCGTTTTTAATGCATTAATTTAGTATCTGATATTTGATCATGAAAAATGAATCATGTTAAAATTACTTTCACCTCCTCCCCAAATTGACACAAAAGTTACCAAGTGATTATATGTGAGAGTATCCTATGACCCCACTCTTAGAAGTTCTCCCAATTTGCAGAGAATCAATTTGCACGTTTTGTCTCTCTTGAAGGGGGAAAAAATTCTCTAAGCTGGTGATTTTACATTCTTTGACAAACTTCAATAGCAACAGGCAGCGATACCACTTTAAGAAAATTCCAAGGAAGAGACTTCATTTTAAAATTCCCACCTCTGGCTCCCAAGGATTGGTTTGCAAACTTCGACAAAATACTATTCTCCACTCGCTATTGGTGAGTGCCCTATCATTCATTCTTTTGCCTGGAGTTTTGTGAGGTACCCGCTTGCTTTACGGGAAAAAGCTGCTCCGGAACTGCCCTACTTTAGACTTTTTCATGGTTATCAATCTATACAAAGAATCATCAAACTGATAAAGCAGGAACAAAAAGGGCAAGTCACGCTGCCAAGACAACTGTATCATTCGCTCGACAAAGAAACGTGAGCCTCCCCAGCAGACTGGGTAAACCGGCAAAGGATTTTACGACATAGTTGGAGATTGGAGAGTTACTGAAACTTTTACGGTTTTTTTTGTTGTTGTTGCTGTTGTTGTTTTTTACAAGTTTTAAAGGAGTGATTGGGTGTCAAAAGAAAAGCAGAGAAAAATACAGGCACAATTTAAAGATAGCAGGAAGAAGTGTTCCCAGAGTATTTTTCTCTTCAGGGTGAGGTTTGAAAGCATCATGCCCAGATTATCAGTGAATTTTTGAAAGGTAAAGGAGGCAAGATAGTAAGATTAACTATAGATCATTTTCTACTTTAATAAACTGTGCTTCGTTTTTGTTGCTTAAATGTGGATTTAGAAGGACATTTAGTAATATTGTAATTTTAAATGAATATTTTTGTTTGTATATTGTCATACCTGGCATAATAGATAATACATCTATTAAAAGATGTAAGAGAAAATAGAGTTGCTTGAACCCAAATTTTGTGTGTATCTGTGGATTAGGGAATCCAGGGACAGATCTGCTAATGGCTAAATAAAACATACTATAGATACCTGAAGCAGAATCAGCATGTAAGGATAAATTCTTAAAAAAGAAATCTAGCATCGTATTTTCAAAAATGGCATTTTAAATTAAAACAAATATAAAAGAGAATTTATCAAGGAAACATTGATAAACATGAATAACTATTTCTTGAGTTGCCTCTGTTAATCCATATAGGGGAATATAAAGTAATAAAACCCAGCCCCTCAAGAACAGGGACAAATGAAGCTCAGAACATTTAAACTAAAACTTATGAACAATTCTTAATGCCCAGATGACTGTTGTAGAGCACAGATACTTCAGGAGCTCAGCTCAATGTGAGATGAATTATTCAAAGAAGGCTTCACAGTATGGGTAAGACTCAATTTGGGCCTGAGCAATGGGCAGAATTTCAGAGAGAAAAGAAGGGAAGTGGCATCCCTACTAGTGAGTGAGTTGTTAGAAAGTATGTGCAGCCCGAGGAAGAGTTGGCTGAGACTGCAGCAGAAGGTTCATTTGGAAACTTTGGTTAAAAATTTATAAAAACAGCATGAGAAAAATAAAGAGCTAGAACTCCCAAAATCAAGGGTTTTGGTTCTGTGTCTGGAACAGGAGGCACACCTTATGAAAGTAATATTTGAAGACGATAAAACTGACAGTGCAATTTAAGATGACTACAAGAGCAGAGACCAGAAGCTAAGGGGCCTCATACTGTAAATACTGGCACACAGATGAGTAACCATGCTTCTTACCCAAATACATTTACCTTATCATTGTTGAATAATATAAATTTTGATGCATTTCTTTGTAGTCTTTGAAAGCATTGAGTTTACTTCTTAAGATTTTGGGGGACCTCTGCCACATTGTCTTGGGGAATCATGGTTGCCCCATCTTTATAAAAATCTTGTCATAAGATGTATAAAAACCAGAATTACACACAAAACTGCATTGCGGTTTCATAGCTATTTTTTACCAGCTTTAACGAAGTATAATTTATATATTATAAGGTTCATTTGTTTTAAGGATATAACTCAATGATTGTTTTAGAAAATATAATAGAGTTGTACAACCATCACCACATTCCAATTTTAGAAAATTTTCTTCTTCCTAAAAAAATACTTTGTGCCCATTTGCAGGTAAGTCCTGGTTTCCTATCCCCAGCCCCAATCACTAAAAAACTTTCTGTCTATAAATTTACCTTTTCTGGGCATGTAAATGGAATTACACAATATGTGATCCTTTGCATCTGGTTTCTTTTACTTAGCATAATGTTTTTGAGGTTCATCCATGTTGTAGTATGTCTCATTACTTCATTCCTTTTTGTTGCTAGGTAATAAATCCACTCGATGGCAAGACCATATTTTATTTATTTAACAGTAGCAATTAACAGACATTTGGATTTCTTCCAGTATTTAATGATAGTGTTTAATTGTACTAATTGTAATTGTATTACAGTACATACAGTATAGTATTTAGCTATTATGAATAATGCTGCTATGAAGATGGGTACAAGTTTTTGTATGAACATGTGTTTTCAGTTTTCCTGGGTGTGTATCTATGAGTGGAATTACTGTCATATGGTAACTCTGTATGTGTAACTTTTCGAGGTGTTGTACAACTGCTTTCCAAGGTGAATTCCCACTTTACATTTCCACCAGCGTGTATGAGGGCTCCAATTTGTCCACATCCTCACCAACACTCCTTATGATCTGTCTTATTCATTCGGCTGGATTTTAAGTGGTATCTTATTACAGCTTTTATTTGCATTTTCCTAATGACTGATGATATGAAGCATCTTTTCATGTGCTTATTGACTATCCATAGATCTTCTTTTGTAAAATGTCTTTCAAATATTTTTCCTGTTTTTTTAATTGGGTTGTCATCTTGTTACTGATTTATTTATTTATTTATTTTGAGACCGAGTCTCGCTCTGTCACTCAGGCTGGAGTGCAGAGTGGCGTGGTCTCGGCCCACTGCAGTGTCTGCCTTCTGGCTTCAGGCAATTCTCCTGCCTCAGCCTCCCAAGTAGCTAGGATTACAGGCGCCCATGACCGTGCCCGGCTAATTTTTTTGTATTTTTAGTAGAGATGGGGTTTCACCATGTTGGCCAGGCTGGTCTGGAACTCCTGACCTTGTGATCCACCCGCCTTGGCCCCCTACAGTGGTGGGATTACAGGCATGAGCCACCGCGCCGGCCCATGTTACTAATTTTTTTTTTCTTTTTGTCACAGAGTCTCACTCTGTCACCCAGGCTGGAGTACAGTGGCTCGATCTCAGCTCACTGCAACCTCTGCCTCCCGGATTCAAGCAATTCTTCTGCCCCAGCCTCCCAAGTAGCTGGAATTACAGGTGCCCGCCACTATGCCCAGCTAATTTTTTGTGTTTTTAGTAGAGACGGGGTTTCAGCATGTTGGCCAGGCTGGTGTTGAACTCTGGACGTCGTGATTTGCCCACCTCAGCCTCCCAAAGTGCTGGGATTACAGGCATGAGCCACCGCGCCCGGTCCGATGTTACTGATTTTTAATTGTTCTTTATATATTGTGGTTAAAGTCTTTTATCAGATTAATGATTTACAAATCTTGTCTCCCATTCTGTGGTTTGTCTTTTAACTTATTAATAATAGTATCTTTTGAAGCAGTAAAGGTTTGGATTTGATGAAATCTAATTTATGTTTTTTTTTTCTCTTTTATCACTTGTGCTTTTGGTGTTGTATCTCAGAAGTCTTTGCCTAACAGGCCAGGTCCTGTGACTCACCACCTGTAATCCCAGGATTTTGGGAGGCCAAGTTGGGTGGATCACCTCCACTCCAGCCTAAGCGACAGAGTGAGAGTGCATCTCAAAAAAAAAAAAAAAAAAGTTCATGAAGATTTACTCCTATGTTTGCAAAGAGTTTTATAGTTTTACCTCTTACTGTTAAGTCTTTACTCCATTTGGAGTTAATTTTTATATATGGTATGAGGTGTAGAGATCCAACTTTATTCATTTGCATGTGTCTGTCCAGTTATTCCAGCACTGTTTATTGAAAAGACTGTTCTCTTCCCATTGAAATATCTTGGCACCCTTGTTAAAAAATAATTCACATATATACGAGTTTATTTGTGGACTCTTGCCACTATCCCATTTTTCTATATGTCAATTCTTTTTTTTTTTTTTTTTTTTTGAGACGGAGTCTCACTCTGTCACCCAGGCTGGAGTATAGTGGTGCGATCTCGGCTCACTGCAACCTCCGCCTCCCGGGTTCAAGCGATTCTCCTGCCTCAGCCTCTCAAGTAGCTGGAATTACAGGTACTCGTCACTACCTGTAAATTTTTTGTATTTCTAGTAGAGATGGGGTTTTGCCATGTTGGCCAGTCTGGTCTTGAACTCCTGACCTCAAGTAATCTGCCCACCTCGGCCTCCCAAAGTGCTGGGATTACAGGCATGAGCCCCCGCACCTGGCCTCTATATGTCGTTTCTTATGCCAGTACTACCACGTTGTTTTGGGGAGGGCTTTTCCCCAGCTTTATTGAAATATGATTGACAAACTAAAAATTATATACGTTTGAGGTAGACATCATGGTGTTTTGATATAAGTATACCTTTTGTAATGATTCCCACAATAAAGCTAGCTCACACATTCATCACCTGACATAATTACCATTTTTGTGTGTGTAATGAGAACACCTAAGATCTTAACAAATTTCAGTTATTTTCTATAGTTACCATGCTGTATATCTCTAGAACTTATTTACCTTATAACTGAAAATTTATAAGTACACTTTTGATTACTTTTACTGTAGTTTTATAGTAAACTTTTAAAATGGGAAGTGTGAGTCCTCCAACTTTATTCTTCTTTTTTAAGATTGTTTTATTTATTCTTAGTCTTGTATTTCCATCTTAATTGATCCATAATAAGGATCAACTTGTTAATTTCTGCAAAAAACAGACAGCTGAGATTTTGATGGATATTACATTAAATCTATACATCAATTTGAGGAGTATTCTATCTTAGTATTGAGGCTTCTAATCCATGAACATGGAATGTCTCTCCATGTGTTTAGATCTTTAAGTTCTTTCGATAATGTTGTATGATTTTCATTGTACAAGTCTTGTATTTCTTTTGTTAAATTTATTCCTGCATATTTTATTCTCTTTTATCCTATTTTGAATCAAAATGTTTTCTTAATTTTATTTTATGATTATTTATTGCTGACATATAAAAATATAATTTTATTTATTTATTTTGTATCTCATGGCCTTGCCAAACTTTAGTCGTTCTAATGGGGTTGGGGGGGTTGTTTATTTATTGTGGAATCCTTAGGATTTTCTACGTAGAGGGTCATGTCATCCGATAATAATGTTTTATTTTTCCCTTTCTAATCTGCATGCCTTAATTTATTGTTCTTGCCTATTGCGCTGACTGTAATATCCATTACAACCTTAACTACAGGTGGTGAGAGCAATCACTCTTGCCTTGTTTCCAATCTTAAAGGGAAAACATTCAAACATGCTCCGTTAAGTTTGATATTAGCTTTAGGTTTTTGTAAATCAGGTTTTTTTGGTTTTGTTTTGTAATTTTTAATTTTTGTGAGTACATAGTAGTGGGTATATATATTTATGAGATACATGTGATGTATTGATGCAGGCATACAATGTATAATAATCACATCAGAGTAATAATCACATCAGAGTAATAAGTAATCTGTCTCCTCACTTATCATTTCTTTGTGTTAGAATGATTCCAATTCTACTCTTTTAGTTATTTTGAAATACACAATAACTTAGTGTTGACTGTAGTCACCCTGTTGTGATATCAAGTACTAGATCTTACTCATTCTGTCTAACTATGTTTTGTACCCGTTTACTATCCCCACTTTTCCCTCCCACCCCAGTACCCTTCCCAGCCTCTGGTAATCATCATTCTACTCTCTGTCTTCATGCGTTCAGTTGTTTTAATTTTTTGCTCTCATCAATGAATGAGAACATGCAAAATTTGTCTTTCTCTGCCTGGTTTAATTCACTTAGTATAGTATCCTTCAGTTTCATCCATGTTGTTGTAAGTGACAGGATTTCATTCTGTTTTGTGTGTATGTCTACCACATTTTTTTATCCATTCATATGTTGATGAACATTTAGGCTGATTCCAAATGTCGACTGTCGTGAATAGTGCTGCAGTATACATGGGAGTGCAGAAAGGATCTATATGGAGCAGTGGGATTGCTGGATCATATGGTACTTCTTCTGTTTTTGGCTTTTTGAGGAACTTCCATACTATTCTCGATAGTAGCTGTAATAACTTGCATTCCCACCAACACTATATGAGTGTCCCCCTTTCTCCACATCCTCACCAGCATCCTTTACTGCCTTTTTAATAAAAGCCATCTTAGCTGGGGTGAGATGACCTCATTGTAGTTTGATTTGCCTTTCTGTGCTGATCAGTGATGTCAAGTATTTTTTCATATACTTGTTGGTCATTTGCATGTCTTTTGAGAAATGTCTATTCAGATCTTTTGCTCACTTTTTAATCAGATTATTAGATTTTTTTTCGTGTTGGGTTTTGTTTGAGCTCCTTATATATTCTGATTATTAATCCCTTGTCAGATAGGTAGTCTGCAAATATTTTCTCCCATTCTGTGGGTTGTCTCTTCGCTTTGATTGTTTCCTTTGCTATACAGCAGCTTTTTTACTTGATGTGGTCCCATTTGTCCATTTTTATTTTGGTTGCCTGTGCTTTTGAGATCCTTCTTAAGAAGTCTTTGCCCAGACCACTGTCCCAGAGAGTTTCCCCAGTGTTTTCTTTTGGTAATTTCATAGTTTCAGGTCTTACATTTAAGTCTTTAATCCATTTTGATTTGTAAAATCAGGCTTTTATTAGCCTTTTATCAGGTTGGGGAAGTTTTTTTAATCATGATTGGATAATGGATTTTGCCAAATTTGTTTTCTGCATCTATCAAGATGATCAGATGGTTTGTGACCATATTCTATTATATAGTATATTATATTAATGATTTCAGATGTTAAACCAACCTTCCATTCGTAGGATAAACCCTCCCCCTTGATCATAATGTATTATCCTTTGTATTTGTTGCTAGATTTGGTTTGCCAATATTTTGTTGAGGATTTTTGTGTCCATATTCATGAGGGATGTTCATTTGTTATTTTCTTGTGATGTCTTTGTCTGGCTTTGATATCAGGGTAATACCTCATAGAACAAGTTGGAAAGAGTTTCCTTCTCTATTTTCTGATAGAGTTTACAAAATACTCATGTTGTTTCTTCTTTAAAGGTTTAGTAGAATTCATCACTGATGCCATCTGAGCCCGGGCTTAACTTGGTATAAATATTTTTAATTACTATTTTAATTTTTTTACTTATTATAGTTCTATTCAGATTTTCTATTTTTCTGTTATTTGGTTTTAGTATTTTTTATCTTTTTAGGGTGTTTTTCCAGTGCCTTAGTTTGCATATGGGTAAGGTTGCTTCTTAACTAGCGTACACTTTCACTAGTTAAGAAACTAGTCATAATGGCTTTTTTTTTTTTTTTTTTTTTTTTTCTGAGACAAGGTCTTGCTCTGTCACCCAGGCTGGAGTACAGTGGTGTGATCTCAGCTCACTGCAGCTTCTTCCTCCTGGGCTCAAACAATCCTCCCCACTCAGCCTCCCGAGTAGCTGGAGGAGCCGAGCGCCACCACACCCAGCTAATTTTTGTAATTTTAGTGGAGACAGGGTTTTGGCATGTTGCCCAGCCTGGCCTTGAACTCCTCGGCTCAAGCCGTACACCTGCCTCAGCCTCCCACAGTACTGGTATTACAGGCATGAGCCACCATGCCTGATTGATAAGGTTTTTTATTTCCTAAAAGCCACTGCCCTGAGGGCCCCTGCCCCTTCCTCAGGCTCCCCTACGTCTCTCCACAAGTCAGCATCCAAAGGTTCACACCTGGAATAGCAGGGGACCTTCAAAACCCAGCTCCAGCCTCGTTAGCACCTGTATAGATTGGTTGGCCCTCCTGCTATTTCAGTTATTATTTTGAACATCACCACTTGGAAATGGAAGACTGAGACTTCATTTCAGACCTCTTCTTCCTAACACCTTGATCTGGGGCTGATTATGTGCTTTAACATTCTACTGGGCAGGTCTGGTAGAAGGAACAGTATCAATTGACTGAGTAGGTCTCCCTGGCAGTTGTGATTCAGAGACCTAGAAAGCTGAGCCCACACCTGGCAGGAAGAGGGTGGTTTGTGGGACCTGGGCTGATGTGTGATGAAATTTTAAGCCCCAGCTATAGCTACTACAAAGAAAAGAAAAGTGACTGATGATAAGCATGTAACTCAAAGTAAGTGAACTCAGAAGCGTGTCTTTTGTTTGTTTGTCTATTTGTTTGTTTGAGACAGTTTCGCTCTTGTTGCCCAGGGTGCAATCTCAGCTCACTGCAACCTCTGCCTCCTGGGTTCAAGAGATTCTCGTGCCTCAGCCTCTGAGTAGCTGGGATTACAGGTGTGTGCCACCACACCTGGCTAATTTTTTGTATTGTTAATAGAGACAGGGTTTCTCCGTGTTGGTCAGACTGGTCTCAAACTCCCGACCTCAGGTGATCTGCCCGCCTCAGCCTCTCAAAGTGCTGGGATTACAGGCGTGAGCCCCCGCGCCCAGCCTGAGAAGTATGTTTTTATGTTGAGGATGTTACTCTATGATGCCACATACATTGAAACACACACATTTAAAGTAAGGCCACAGACTCAAATGCCTCTAGAAGCCAGACAGAGGCCCAGAATAACAAATACTGCGGGGCATCTTACTTATTTCATCTTTAAACTTTCTTTTCTGACTCCCCTAAATGGAAGATAAGAAAATACAGTTAGATCTATTGAAGATGTTGCATTCCTGTATATAAAAATGTATGGTCACTTTTTAAAATGCAGGCTTGGGTTTCCAAAGCAACAACATTTGCTTACCACTGCTGTAGACTGTGGTCAGTGAAAGTCAGGGAAACCACCTGTCATGGGAAACCACCAAATTATGAGAAGACCAGGGCCCTAATTCTGGCTGTGTGATGTGCAACTGATTTAGCTTCATTTCATCATCTTTATTTATAAAATGGGGATGATAATACCTACCCTCTGTAGGTAATTATGTGGTTGTAAGGGCCACATGAGATAAAATATGTGAAAGTATAAAGTGTTATGTATATATTAGTTGATATTGCCCAAATCACTTGGGTAGTTGGGACAGCACAGTTTCTTGAATCTCAGATTCTCCATCTCTGGCTACTGCTCTTCTCTAGGCAGCAGCACCCGTTGAAATGGTCATCTTATCAGCCAGTGGGGTTGAACTAAGCATAAGGCAAGAAGTTATTAGAAAAAAGTTAGCCAACATCTTGGGATCTCAAGTAGCACTGTGTCTCTGTACAACAGGGTATAGGCAAAGCTTTCGTGTTAAACCTGAAGTATTGACCTTTAACATTTTTATTTATTTATTTTTTATTATTTTTTTATTTTTTTTTGAGACAGAGTCTCACTCTGTCACCCAGACTGGAATGCAATGGCACTGTCTCGACTCATTGCAACCTCCCCCTCCCTGGTTCAAGCGATTCTCCTGCCTTAGCCTCCAGAGTAGCTGGGACTACAGATGCGTGCCACCACACCAGGCTAATTTTTGTATTTTTAGTAGAGATGGGCTTTCACTGTGTTGGCCAGGGTGGTCTCGAACTCCTGACCTCGTGATCTGCATGCCTCGACCTCCCAAAGTGTTGCTGGGATTACAGGCGTGAGCCACCACACCCGACTGACCTTTAACATTTTTAAGAGGTACCCAGGAATAAGAACACTACCTGCATTGTAGATCAGCCTCTCTAGCATTCTCACAGTTTGACCTTTGGCTGATTCCTTCTTTCTCTTTTTCATATTTTTGTGCTATAATGCTTTATGAGGAAAAGAGTCAATCAAATTCTTAGCCTGAAATGAATTAATGCCTTCTTAGCCTGAAATCCAGCATTTTACTTTTCCCCTAGCTCAGGGTCTCCCAAACTGTTTTTAAAGTGCTATTTCCATAAGATTTAATAGGTGCTCAAGAAAAAAGATAATCTCATGGTCAAAAAAAGATTGGAAAAGTGGTGTATACTATACCCACTCCGGGATATTCACAAGGTATTATATTAAAGTTTTGAGAAGACCTGAATTAAAGAAACTTGTCCATGTTTACCCATTTATTTGATCACAGAATCCTCCTTTTGTGGAACCAATATTTGTGTTTACCAACTCATTTGATCACCTCTGTCAATAACCCTCCTTGATAAAATGTACATTAATGTCTTGTGGCTCTAGTGTACTGCAGAAATTGGCTTGGAAAATGCTGTTCTATAGCCATGTCCCTCATTTCACATACACCAAATTGAACCACCAGCAGTTAGCCATATTCACTTTCCCACTTCCAAGCCTTTTCTAATTATTCACTCTGCTTGGGATGCTTTCTCTTCTCTCTCCTTGCTCTCTGGAATCTTTTCAGCCAAACAAGCAAGGTCTTTGCAGCAGCAATGATTCCCATTTCTGAAGTCTTAGCACTTGCCAGTCTTCTAGCAATTTTAGCACCTAGTACTATGCTAATGTGTACCTGATCATTTTTCCTTCTCTACTTTACATTTCTTGGGGTTGTTTTCCACATAGTACATTAGCCTGGTGCATTGTTTGTAGCCAGAATTCAGTAAATAGTTGTGGAATGAATAAATAAATGAGTTGTGACCAGGTGCAGTGGCTCATGCCTGTAATCCACCACTTTGGGAGGCCGAGGTGGGCTGATCACTTGAGGTCGGGAGTTCAAGACCAACGTGGCCAACATGGTGAAACCCCATCTCTACTGGAAAAAAAAAAAAAAAGATTAGCCTGGCATGGTGGTGCGTGCCTGTAATCCCAGCTACTTGGGAGGCTGAGGCAGGAGAATTACTTGAACCTGGAAGGCGGAGGTTGCAGTGAGCTGAGATCATACCACTGCACTCCAGCCTGGGTGACAGAGTGAGACTGCATCTCAAAAAATAATAATAATAAATAAATAAACAAGTTGCAATAGGATGAAATTTAAAATGTTATCTATAGTAAATAATGGAATTGGAGTTTGAAGAGGAGGAACGGAGAGGGATCTCTGAAAGACTGATCTATGTATATGATTTTTAACAGTTTTATTAATTGGCATAAAAGTATACAATTTGATGATTTGGGGCATCTGTGTGCACCCAAGAAACCACAACCACAGTCAAAATAATGAGAAGATCCACCACCACAAAAAGTTTCCTCATGCCCCTTGTAATCCCTCCACTCCACCCTTTCCTACATCTTCCTCCCTCTTGTGTACCACCCCCTTCATACCACCTCCTTAGCCCAATTCAAGGGAATCACTGATCTGCTTTTGGTCATTATACATTGGAGTAGATTTCATTGAAATTTATATATAAATGGAATCATGCGATATATACCCTATTTTGCCTGACTTCTTCACATGGCATAACTATTTTGAGATTTATTCATGTTGCAACATATTCATTCCTTTTTATTACTGAGTAGTATTTCATTGTATAGCTACACCACAGTTCGCTTACCCATTTACTTATTTATAGACATTTGGGTTTTTTTCTAGTTTTTTGGCTATTAAAAATAAAAATTCTATGAACATTTGTATGTAAGTCTTTTTATAATGTATGCTTTCATTTCTCTCATGTAAATACGTAGGAGTTGGCCAGGCATGGTGGTTCATGCCTGTAGTTCCAGAACTTTGGGAAGCTGAGGAAGGTGGATCACTTAAGGTCAGGAGTTTGAGACCAGCCTGGCCAACATGGTGAAACCCCGTCTCTACTAAAAATACAAAAATTAGCCGGGCATGGTGGCGAGCGCCTGTAATCCCAGCTACTCGGGAGGCTGAGGCAGGAGAATTGCTTGAACCCAGGAGGCAGAGGTTGCAGTGAGCTAAGATTGCACCATTGCATTCCAACCTGGGCAATAGGAGTGAAACTCTGTCTCAAAAAAATCAAAAACAAAAACAAAAACTTAAGAGTGAAACGATGGCTCCTGTGCTAAGTGTATGTTTAACTTATTAAGAAACTGTCAGATATGACACCAGAGGCAAAGGCAACAAAATAAAAAATAAATAAATAGGGCTACTTCAAAATTGAAAACTTTTGTGCAAAAACAGGACAATAATCAACAAAAGGTAATCCATGTAATGAAAGAAAATATCTACAAATTGTGTATCTGATAAAGGGTTAAGGTCTAGCATATATAAAGAAATCCTACAGATCAACAATAACTAGAACAACAAAAACAATTAAAAAGTGGGAAAAGGGTCAGCCTCAGTGCCTCCCACCTGCAATCCCAGCACTTTGGGAAGCCAAGGCAAGAGGATCATTTGAGCCCAAGAGTTGGAGACCAGCAGGGGCAACAGAGATTGAGGCAGGAGGATCACTTGAACCCAGGAGTTATAGGCTGCAGTGAGCTGTGATCACACGACTGCACTCCAGCTTGGGTGACAGAGTAAAACCTTGTCTCAAAAAAAAAAAAAAAAAATTTGGGAAAAGGACTCCAATAGACATTTCTCCAAAGTAAGTATACAGATGGCCAATAAGTACATGAAAAGATGTTCAGAATCTCTAGTCATTAGGGAACTGCAAATCAAAGCCACCATGAGATAGCACTTCATATCCATTAGGATGGCTATTATTAAAAAGAGAAAATAAGTTTTGTCGAGAATGTGGAGAAATTGGAGCCCTTGTGCTCTACTGGTGGGAATGTAGAATGGCATAGCCTCTGTGGAAAACAATGTTTCCTCAAAAAATTAAAAACATAGGGCCAGGCGCGGTGGCTCACTCCTGTAATCCCAGCTCTTTGGGAGGCCAAAGTGGCAGATCACGAGGTCAGGAGATTGAGACCATCCTGGCTAACGCGGTGAAGCCCTGTCTCTACTAAAAATACAAAAAATTAGCTGGGCGTGGTGGCAGGCGCCTGTAATCTCAGCTACTCCAGAGGCTGAGGCAGGAGA
>NW_012112253.1:2502876-2509438 GCF_000951035.1 Colobus angolensis palliatus
ACAATTTTGTTTTGTTTTGTTTTTTGAGAAAGTGTCTTCCTCTCTCAGGCTGGGGTGCAATGGTGTGATCTTGGCTCACTGCAGCCTCCTCCTCCCAGGCTCAAGCCATCCTCCTGCTTCAGCCTCCAGAGTAGCTGAGACTACAGGCACATGCCACTGCACCCAGCTAATTTTTGTATTTTTTGTAGAGACAGAATTTTGCCATGTTGCCCAGGCTGATCCCAAACTCCTGAGCTGAGGTGACCCTCCCGCCTCCACCTCCCAAAGTGCTGGGATTATAGGCATGAGCCACTGTGTCTGGCCTTATTTTACCACAGTTTTTTTTTTTTTTTAAACCCTGCCAAACTGTTTTCCAAAGTAGTGTACCATTTTACATTTCCAGCAACAGCATATGAGAGTTCCAGTTATTCCCCATCCTCATCAACACTTAGTACAATAAGTCTTTTTAATTTTAGTCATTCTAATTGATGAGTAACATCTCATTGTGGTTTTAACTTGCATTTCCCTGATGCCTAATAATGTTGAATATAAAGCATGTGCTTATTTATTCTTGATATATCTTCTTTGATGAAGCATCTGTTAAAATAAATTGCCCATTTTTGGCCAGGCGCAGTGGCTCACGCCTGTAATTCCAGCACTTTGAGAGGCCAAGGCGGGCGGATCACGAGGTCAGGAGATCAAGACCATCCTGGCTAACACGGTGAAACCCCGTCTCTACTAAAAATGCAAAAAAATTTAGCCGGGTGTGGTGGCAGGCTCCTGTAGTCCCAGCTACTTGGAAGACTGGGCAGGAGAATAGCGTGAACCTGGGAGGTGGAACTTGCAGGGAGGTGAGGTCACACCACTGCACTCCACCCTGGGTGACAGAGTGACACCCTGTCTCAATAAATAAATAAATAATTTGCCCATTTGTATAGGGAGCTGTTTTCTTGAGTCTTGAGAGTTCTTTATACCAGTAAGATACAAATCTTACATCAGATACATATTTATGAAAATATTTTCTTCCAGCCTCTAGTTTTTTAATTAACATTTTCTCTTGAAGAGCAAAATTTAAAATTTTGATGAAATCCAGTTGCTTATGTTTGGTGGTTATATCTAGGAAAGCTTTGCCTAATGCATGGTCACAAGGATTTTCTACACATTGTTTTTATAGTTTTAAGTTTTACATTTAGCTCTATTCAATTTTGAGTTAATTTTTATATATAGTATGAGATATAGATCAAAGGAGTTTTTTGTTTTGTTTTATTTTTACGTGTGAATATCCAGTTGTTCCAGTATCATTTGTTGAACAGACTTCTTTCTCCAAGGAATTGCTTTTGCATATTTGTCAGTAATCTGTTATTCATGTATGTGTGGGTCCATTTCTGGACTCTCCATTCTGTTCCATTTCTTGTCTATCTTAACAGCAATACAAACTGCCTTGCCTACCATAGCTTTATAATAAATATAGGTCAATAAATCTGTATTTTAGATTTAAGTCTAAATTTCACATTGAGATTAAAATTTAGATTTAATGAATAAATAAAGAAATTTAAATAAGTTTAAATTTCTACTTTATAAATAAATGAATGGGAAAAAGCCATGTTAATCTTCCAACTGTGTTCTACTTTTACAAAGTCATTTTGGTGTACTAGATTCTTAGCACTCTTATATGAACTTTAAAAACAATTTGTCAATTTCTACCAAAAAAAACAAAACAGAAACCCATGTAGAGTTTTGGATTGGGTATGCTTTAAATCTGTAGCTCAATTTAGGTAGAATTAACATCTTAATAATGTTGAGTCTTTCAAACCATGGATAAGGTGTATGCTTCTATTTACTTAGACCTTTAATTTCTCTCAGTAGTGTTCTGTAGTTTTAACTTTTGTACAGGTCTTACTCATCTTCTGGTAAGATTTATTCCTATTCCCTATTTTTGATGCTATTACACATGGTATTATATTTTAATTTTAATTTGATCATTGCTAATACAGAAAAATATTATCTTGTGTAATGATCTTATATCCTACAACAAGCTTGTCCAACCCATGGCCTATGGGCCACATGTGGCCCAAGACAGTTTTGAATGTGACCCAACACAAATTTGTAAACTTTATTAAAACATGAGACTTTTTTTTCCTTGCAGTTTCTTTTTTTTTTTTAAGCTCATCAACTATTATTAGTGTTAGTGTATTTTATGTGTGGCCCAAGACAATTCTTCATCCATTGTGGCCTAGGGACACCAAAAGATTGGACACCCCTGTCTTACAATTTTGCTAAACTTATTTATTAGTTTTAGTAGGTTTTTTGCATATTTCATCATATTTTCTATATAAATGATAGTAGAGATGTATCGTTTGTGAATAAAGGCAGTTTCATTTCTTTCTTTCTGATCTGGATGTCTTTTATTTTCTTTTTTTGATTGATTGCACTGGCTAGAAGCTCCAGTGCAATGGTGAATAGAAGTATTGAGAGTGAACCTTCTTGTCTTATTTCTAATCGTAGAGATAAAGCATTCAGTCTTTCACTGTTAAGTCCGATGTTAGCTGTAGGTTTTTCAAAGGTGCCTATCAGATTGAGGAAGTATAATTCTATTCCTACTTTGCTAAGAAGTTTCATCAGGAATAGATATTAGGTATTAGACCTTGTCAAGTGCTTTTTCTATGTTGAGTGAGATGATCATACAGTTTTTCTTTTTTATTAATATTTTGGGCTTTGGTAGTTTATGTCTTTAAAGGAATTTGTTCATCTGTATTGTCAAATTTATGGTATAAAGGTATTCATAATATTCTCTTATTAACCTTTTAATATTTGTAGAATTTGTAGTGATGGCATCTCTCTCATTTTTTATTTTGTACAACATGATGTTTTGAAATATATATATGTTGTGGAATGGCTAAATAAGCTAATTAACATATGTATTACCTCACATATTTATCCCTTTTTATGATCAGAACACTTGAAGTCTACTTTCTTAGCAATTTGCAAGGAAACAATACAGTAGTCACCATGTTATACAATAGATCTCTCGAATTTATTCCTCCTCCCACAATCTCTGGTAACCAGCATTCTACTCTCTACTTGTGTGAGTTCAACTTTTGTAGATTGTACATATGAATGAGATCATTCAGTATTTGTCTTTCTGTGCCTGGCTATTTCACTTAACATAATATCTCCAGGTTCATCATGTTGTCACAAATGATAGGATGCCCTTCTTTTTTAAAACTGAGTAGTAGTCTGTTGTGTATACATACCACATTTTCTTTATTCATTCATCTGATGATAGACATTTAGATTGACACCATATCTTGATCATTGTCAATAATGTTGCAATGAACATGAAGTGCAGGTATCTCTTCAATATACTAATACTGTTCTTTGGATATATCACCCAGTAGTGGGATTGCTTGATCATATGGTAGTTCTATTTTCAATTTTTTGAGAAACCTCCTTACTGTGTTCCATAATTTACATTCCCACCAGCAATGTGCAAGGATTCCCTTTTCTCCACATCTTCACCAACATGTATCTTTCTTTTTTTAAATCATAGCCATTTTAACAGGTGTAAGAAGAAATCTCATGGATATAATTTGCATTTATCTAATGATTAACAATCTTGGGCATTTTTTCATACTCCTATTGGGCATTTGTATGTCTTTTGAGAAATACCTATCAGGCCTTTTGATCATTTCTTTTTTTTTTTTGAGATGGAGTCTTGCTCTGTTGTGCAGGCTGGAGTGCAGTGGTGTGATCTTGGCTCACTGCAACCCCCACCTCCCAAGTTCAAGCAATTCTCCTGCATCAGCCTCCCAAGTAGCTGGGACTACAGGCATGTGCCACCATGCCCAGCTACTTTTTTGTGTTTTTAGTAGAGATGGGATTTCACCATGTTAGCCAGGATGGTCTCCATCTCTTGACCTTGTGATCCACTCACCTTGGCCTCCCAAAGTGCTGGGATTACAGGTGTGAGCCACCGTGCCTGGCCAAATTTTTCTTTCTTTGTGTCCTTACTCTATAAGCTTTTCTCTATTTTTAAAATTTTTTATTTTCTTTTTTTACTTTTTAAACTTTTTTGTTAAAACTAAGACACAGGACAGGTGTCATGGCTCACGCCTGTAATCCCAGCACTTTGGGCAGCCAAGGCGGGCTGATCACCACCTGAGGTCAGGAGTTCGAGAGCAACCTGACCAACATGGAGAAACCCTGTCTCTACTAAAAATACAAAATTAGCTGGGCGTGGTGGCGCATGCCTGTAATCCCAGCACTTTGGGAGGCCGAAGCGGGCGGATCCCGAGGTCAAGAAATTGAGACAGCCTGGCCAACATGGTGAAACCCCGTCTCTACTAAAAATACAAAAATTAGCCGGGCATGGTGGCGAGCGCCTGTAATCCCAGCTACTCGGGAGGCTGAGGCAGGAGAATTGCTTGAACCCAGGAGGCAGAGGTTGCAGTGAGCTAAGATTGCACCATTGCATTCCAACCTGGGCAATAGGAGTGAAACTCTGTCTCAAAAAAATCAAAAACAAAAACAAAAACTTAAGAGTGAAACGATGGCTCCTGTGCTAAGTGTATGTTTAACTTATTAAGAAACTGTCAGATATGACACCAGAGGCAAAGGCAACAAAATAAAAAATAAATAAATAGGGCTACTTCAAAATTGAAAACTTTTGTGCAAAAACAGGACAATAATCAACAAAAGGTAATCCATGTAATGAAAGAAAATATCTACAAATTGTGTATCTGATAAAGGGTTAAGGTCTAGCATATATAAAGAAATCCTACAGATCAACAATAACTAGAACAACAAAAACAATTAAAAAGTGGGAAAAGGGTCAGCCTCAGTGCCTCCCACCTGCAATCCCAGCACTTTGGGAAGCCAAGGCAAGAGGATCATTTGAGCCCAAGAGTTGGAGACCAGCAGGGGCAACAGAGATTGAGGCAGGAGGATCACTTGAACCCAGGAGTTATAGGCTGCAGTGAGCTGTGATCACACGACTGCACTCCAGCTTGGGTGACAGAGTAAAACCTTGTCTCAAAAAAAAAAAAAAAAAATTTGGGAAAAGGACTCCAATAGACATTTCTCCAAAGTAAGTATACAGATGGCCAATAAGTACATGAAAAGATGTTCAGAATCTCTAGTCATTAGGGAACTGCAAATCAAAGCCACCATGAGATAGCACTTCATATCCATTAGGATGGCTATTATTAAAAAGAGAAAATAAGTTTTGTCGAGAATGTGGAGAAATTGGAGCCCTTGTGCTCTACTGGTGGGAATGTAGAATGGCATAGCCTCTGTGGAAAACAATGTTTCCTCAAAAAATTAAAAACATAGGGCCAGGCGCGGTGGCTCACTCCTGTAATCCCAGCTCTTTGGGAGGCCAAAGTGGCAGATCACGAGGTCAGGAGATTGAGACCATCCTGGCTAACGCGGTGAAGCCCTGTCTCTACTAAAAATACAAAAAATTAGCTGGGCGTGGTGGCAGGCGCCTGTAATCTCAGCTACTCCAGAGGCTGAGGCAGGAGAATGGTGTGAACCTGGGAGGCGGAGCTTGCAGTGAGCCAAGATAACACCACTGCACTCCAGCCTGAGCAACAAAGCAAGACTCCATCTCAAAAAAAAAAAAAAAATTAAAAACGTATCATATGATCCAGCATTTTCACTTCTGGGCATGTACCTCCCAAAAATGAAAGCAGAAACCCAAAGAGATACTTGTAAATTAATGTTCAATAGCAGCATTATTCACAATAGCTAAAAGGTGGAAGCAACCCAAGTGTTCATAACATAAACGTATAAACACAGTATGTTATATAGTATTTAGCCTTAAAAAGAAAGGAAATTCTGACATGCTACAATATAGATGAACTTTGAAGGCATTATGCTAAGAGACATAAGCAGTCACAAAAGGCAAAATAATGTATGATTCCACACATACAAAGTACCTAGAGCAGTCAAATTCAGAGACAGAAAGTAGAATGTGTGTTGCCAGAGGTGGAGGGTGGGAGGAATAGGGAGTTATTGTTTAATGAGTACAGAGTGTCAGTTTTGCAAGATGAAGGAAATTCTAGAGATGGACAGTAGTAATGGTTGTACAGCAATGTGAATTAATGTCACTGAACTACACACTTAAAAATGGTTAAAATGGTCATGGCACGGTGGCTCAGGCCTGTAATCTCAGCACTTTGGGAGGCCAAGACAGGCAGATCACGAGGTCAGGAGATTGAGACTATCCTGGCCAACGTGGTGAAACCCCATTTCTACTAAAACACAAAAAGCTGGGCATGGTGGTGCACACCTGTAGTCCCAGCTACTCGAGAGGGTGAGGCAGGGGAATCGCTTGAACCCAGGAGACAGAGATTGCAGCGAGCCGAGATCGCGCCACCGTACTCCAGCCTGGCGACAGAGCAAGACTCCGTCTCAAAAACAAAAATAAACAAAAATGCTTAAAATGGCCATGTGAAGAAAGGGAAAAAAATGAAAAGGTTAAAATGAGAAATTTTATTTTATAAATAGAAACCATTAAAAAGAACCAAAAAGAAATCCTGGAGGTGAAGAATACAGTGACTGAACAGTAAAATTCAGTAGA
>NW_012112253.1:2509723-2516160 GCF_000951035.1 Colobus angolensis palliatus
GTTTCTTTAAGAACATTGTAGTGCAAGTCTTCTGGTGATAAATTATTTAAAATTTTGTTTTTGAAAGGTATTTTCACAAGTACAGAATTTAAGGTTGCCAACTTTTTTCTTTCCATACTTGTTTGCTTTTTATTCCTCTAAGAAATCTGTTACCATCTTTATCTTTATTTTTTACATGTAATGTGTCCTTTTTCTCTACTTTTGAGATTTTTGCTTTATCATAGTTTTAAGCAATTTGTTTATGATGTTTTGACTTTATTTGGTATAGTTTTCTTCATGTTTTTTGTGTTTCATGTTCATTGAGCTTCTTGGATCTCTGGCTTTATGCTTTTTCTTAAATTTGGAAAAATATTGGCCGTTATTTCTTCAAATATGTTTTCTGTCCCTCCTCCAATCTGCTTTCCTTTAGGGACTGAAATGACATATATATTAGGCAACTTGAAGTTGTGTTACAGCTCACTGATTTTTTTTCATTTTTGATAATTTTTATTGCTATGTCTACAAATTCATCTTTTCATCTGCAGTTTCTAATCTGCCATTAATCCCACATATTTTCATCTTCACACATAATTTTTCTGTCTAGAAGTTCCATTTGGGTCTTTTTTATTTCTTCCATGTCTTTATGTAACTTTTTAAACCTATAGAATACAATTATTATAACTGTTTTAATGTTTTTATTTGCTAACTTAACATCTGTGTCAATTCTGGGTCAGTTTTGATTGATTGATTATTCTCATTATGGGCCATGTTTTCCTGCTTCTTTGGATGCTTGGTAATCTTTGGATGCTAGACTTTGTGAATTTTACCTTGTTAGGTGTTAATTATTTTAGTATTCCTATGAACATCCTTGAGTATTGTCGTCTAGTGCAATCAAGTCACTTGGAAACAGTTTGATCCTTTTAGGTCTTACTTTTTATGATCTGTGTGGTGATCTGAGCAGTGTTCAGTCTACAGCTAATTATCAACCCTACTGAGATGAAAGACTTCTGAGTATCTATCTAATGCCTCATGAATTAGAAATTTTTTCAGTCTGGTTGGTGGGAACAGGCACCAGCCTTATGTGAGCACAAAACACTGTTCCCTGTAACTTTGTTGAAGGATTCTTTCTCCAGACTTAAGTAATTTCCTTATGCACATGCTAATCAGTATTCTGTCCCTAGACTTGAGGGTGTCCCTCTGCTAATCTCTTGGTTCCTCTGTCTCTGGAGCCTTCTCCTCTTCAGTAATTTGTCCTGTCAGTTCTAGTCACCTTGGTCTCCCCAAATTCTCAACTCTACTTCCTCAACTCAGGTAGTCCACTGGGGTAACTTCTGGGTGCCCTCTCCCTGTGCTGTTTCCTGGAAACTCTCTCAAAGCAATAAACTGGGGAGATTTATTTTTCTGTCTGTCAGGAATTGCTCTCTCGTTGCTTGTCTTGTTTCTTGAAACCGTTGTTTTATCCTTTGTTCTGTGGGCTGTTTATTTGTTTGTTTTGGGTTATTTCAGGCCAGAGGATAAATGTAGTTACTATTACTTCATCTTGGCCAGAAGTAAAAGTTGTAGCAACAGTTATTTGTTTTCTACCTCAGGGTCAGTTGGGCTTCAGCTGATTTAATCTGGGGTCATTGAGAGCTGTTTGGGCTAAGCTAATTTCTACTGGACTTTATATATATATGTACATACAAATACATATGTATGTGCTAAGTTAATTTCTACTGGACTTTATATACGTACATATGTATCTGTATAATGCACACATATACACATATACATTTATGTATGTGTGTGTTTATATTACATGTGTATGTATGTGTGTATATGTATGTGTATATATATGTGTGTCCATATACATAAAGAAAGAGGGTTTAATTTAGTTGAAAGTAGAAATCAGCAGGTCAGTAGTAGCCATCATAATCTTGGGATATAATACTACTAATTTCAAAGAAATTATGGTATAGTGTTGAAATGTATATTTCTAAAAATAACTATGTAAATTATCATTTAACATCTTTGTTTTTTATTTTAAAATTAGAAGACAATGTATGTAAAACTATGCAAGAATCACAGGAAACGGAAACCCACATATCCAACCACCTAGATGAAGTTGTTGCTGCTGTTAGCATCACTCATAGAAAGAAGTTCCAAAACAAGCTGCCTCAGACAGCACTATTCCAGCCTCCTCGAGAGAAACTCCATCTCTGTGAAGAGAAAGCAAAGTCTTATTCCAGCAGTCACGAAGTAAGGAGACTTTTGTTCCTGTATTTCTACTCTGGGATTTAAGCTATAAGGTATAATCAAGAGAAGTAGAATGTTTTAGATTACATTCCTAATCTCAGCAGTTTGGTACAAGAGAGTATGTAAGACAGTACCATGAATGAATGTAGTATCTCTAGGCTCCAAGCACAGCAGCTGGCACAGCCAACAACAAATATTTATTGAGGTCCCACTGTGTGCCAAGTCTAGGCACTGGGATACAACACAAACAAAGCAGATGAAGCTTCTGCTCTCATAGAGCTTATAATTCCTTATAATCTCAGATCTTGTTCTCTGCATGCTTCTTTCCCATTCTTTCCTCAAAAGTTTTACTCATTCACTAACTCAGTAGGCATTTCTCTGTCACCTCTTATGTGTTGGATCCTGTTCTTCCATTCATCATAAATACCTATTGTATGCCTAATATGTGCCAGGTGCCATGTAGGTGCCAGGGGCACAGAAGGAAAAGCCACAGTCTTTGTCTTGGAGGGACTCGGGATTTGGTTGGGAAGATAGATGGGGGACAGATAATGGTAGTCAGTTTGATAAGTTCTGTGAGAGCTCGAGTGACGTAGATACAAAACAGAAAGGGGTGGGCAGTGAGCCTGGAGGTGGTAGAGGGACAGCAGGTAAGGCACACTTTCTTGGGATGGGAGTTACGTAGACTGCATTGGTAAACAGTGCTTAGGAGTTGGACAGGTGAGGAAGAGGACCAAAATGTTCTGGACAGAGGTAGCAGATGGACAAGAGCCAAACATCTGAGGGAGTGCAGTCTGTTTGGAGAAATATAAGGAGCTATCTGGGACTAATGTGTTAGTGACATAGGGCAAGAAATGAAGCTGGATTATGGGCAGGAACTGAGACCCAGAGGGCACTCAAGGCCTAGTGAAAGAGTTTTGATTTTCCCCTGAAGATGATGGAGGATTACCATGAGGTTATAAGTAGAAGCATGCCATGAGCAGGTTTGATTTTAAGAACAATCACTCCCATAGCTATGAAGGGTATGGACAAAAAAAGAGTAAAACTGGAAGAGGAGCATCAGTTAGGAGGATATTTGTAATAATCCTGGCAAGGAATTATGAGGACCTGAACAACATGTGGCAGAGGCAATAGAAATGCTGAGCTCTTTTGAAAGGAATTTAGAAATGTAATCAGTGGGACAGGACTGGATGACCGAGGGGACATAGGGAATGGAGATGTGAGAGTGAGAAAGATGGGGTGTGTACAATTCCTACCACCCAAGGTCTGAGTCTGCTTGGATGATTGGAGACTTGCCCATGACCTTCATCAGTATAGTGAATACAGGAGAAAGACCAGGATTATAGAGAAAGAGCACAAATTTGGTTTTGAGGTTGTGCTTGTTCATTATGCAACAGATACTCAGTACCTACTATTTGTGGGCTCCAGGCTGGCAGCCTTTCTCAACCAGACTTCTGCAAAAGAATTAAGCCCTCATGCCCAAAGGCATTTAACAAATGTAAAGAATTAACTTATTTTCTGTGTATCTAGAATGGTATTAAACGTGTCGTTGTTCTGTGGTTCTGGTGAAGAATCCAGGATACAATGGTGAATAGGACAGACAAGGTGCATACCCTAATGGACCTGAGAGGCAACTGACACTGTAATAATCGACAGATTATTATAGACTGTGATAAGTGCTAAGGAGGACATCGAGTGGCTCTGTCTTGGGTAGGGTGATCAGGGAGGGCCTCCAGGAAGATAAGGTGAGACCTGAGGAAGAGAAGGAACCAATGTGGAGGAGCTGAGGGAAAAGAGTTCTAGGGAGAGGAAATAGCACACATAAATCTACAAGGTAGGCACAAGCAGGACATATTTGAAGCAAGGAGAAGAAGCTGCAAACTGATATTAAATATAGTGAGAGAGGCTGTCAGTTCACTTAGGGCCTTGCAGGTTTCAAGCTAAGTGCCCTGGAAGGCCTTAAAAATACTTTCTGCAAGGTATTAACATGATGTAATTTACTTTTTAAAATATCAGGTTTTTGGTAATTTTGTATTTTAAAATAATTTCTGACTTACAGAAAAGGCACAAGATTCACTCATTGTTAACATTTGCTTTATTGCTTTGTTCTCTGACTCTCATTGTTTTTCTGAACTGAGAGTAAGTTATAGATATTATGGCCCTTTACCCCCAAATTCTTCAGTGTTTATTCCCTAAGAATAAAGCTATTCCCTTACATAGCCACGGTACAGTGATTGTAATTAGGAAATTAATGTCAGTATAATACTATTATCTAATCTGTAAACCTTGTTTATATTTCTTCTTAATAATGTCCTTTACAGAAAATACTCAGACCCATGGTTCAGTCTGTGAATTCATGTTAAATAGAGTTGTCATGTCTCTTTAGTCTCCTTTAATCTGAAACAGTTGCTTAACCTACTTTGTTTTTCATGATCTTGATGTCTTGGAAATATGTACTCTAATTGTTTTGTAAATATCTCTCCGTTTGAGTTTGTCTTATGCTTCCTCATGATTCTATTCCTATTGTACATTTGGGGCAGGAATAGCACAGGTGTGACATGGGGCGCTCCTTGGTGCGTCCTGTCAGGAGGTGCAGAATGTCTATTTGTCTCGTGACAGTGATGCCAACCTTGAACATTTGGTTAAGGTGCTGTCTGGCAGGTTTCTTTACTGCAGAACTGCTATTTTTCCCTTTGTAATTAATAAGTATTTTGTGGGGAGATTCACTGAGACTATGTATATATTTAAAACTTCGCTCCGTCAGTTTTAGTATTCACTGATGATTTTCACCTGAATCAGTTATTACTATGATGTTTGTCACATAGCCAGTCACCGACTTCCACATTCTTTCAACATTTGTTTGTTGGCATTCTATTATAAGGAGGAGCTTTTCTTTCTTCACAGCTTATTTATCATTCATTTATTCCTATCAGTATAGGTTCAGGAAATTGTATTTTTCAAATACACTACAACCTATTGTTTTCATGGAAGCTCAGATTGTTCCATATCTGCCAATGGGAGACCCTTCAAGCTGACTCCTGAGTCCTCAATCCATCCCCTCATTGTTTAACCACTTCCTGATGCTACCACTTGCTGGTAAATCATCTCAACTTTCCAGCCTTATATTCCTTCATCTTTAAATTGAGGGGACCAGATTAGATTATTTCCAAGGCTCCTCCCAGTTTTGAAATTGCCTTCCTACTTCATACTTGTCTTCTGTCTGCCCCTTACCAATGCCTATTGCTAAAGCCACTAGGACTGGTAGAATAAAGGTTGGAAAACCAATAGGGATTTTTGGACCATGCCTTATAACATAAGGAAGTGAAGGGAGAACAAGCTGTTTCTTGTATACCTCTATCCCCGCTCAGGTCCTGAGAACCAAGGTTATTATCAAGGAAGCCCAACTCAGCCTGCACAGTCCCCTTTGCTGGAAATCTGTATTTGGGACAGATTCACTATCAGAACAGACCTCCCTCTTTTTGTCTGTCTGGATTCCATGATGGTGTCGTCATTTCCTTGTCTTTCATACACTGTAGTTGTTGTTCTCTTTCTCTCTCTCCAAAGAAGTCATTCCCTAAACTTCCTGTGTCTAGAGGCAATAAAAAGGTGATTCCCAAAAGAAGTACAAACAGCCAGCTAACACATGAAGACATTCAGCCTCATCAATTTGGGGGAAAAATGTGGACTAAATCCAGGAGAAATGGGCTAACTAACAAATTGACAAATTAAAATCAAAACAAAACTTCCACAATTTGTACTCAGTTCAACATAAGGGGCATTTTTGCTCACATATGATGTGTTGAAAGTATGAACTGGTGCAACCTCTTGGAGAGGTACCCACAGCCTCAGAATTTTGCATATCCTTTACACAACGATCCCATTTGTAGGAATTTATTTTGTGGGAATGTTTATGGGTATGTGCAAAGCTATCCATACAGGATATTCAGTGAGTAAAAACTTTGCAGACACCTAAATGCCCAGTAAAGAGTGGATTGAGTAATGCGGTTATGATATAATCATATAATAAAATACTGTAGAGCCATTCAAAGTTGTATGATAGAAGATGACATGAGAAGTTATTCATAAATTGTTAAAACAGCAGACTGTAAACCTGCAAGTAGCTTATCAACCTATTTTTGAAAAAGAAAAAATAGCCAGGCACAGTGGCTCACGCCTGTAATCCCAGCACTTTGGGAAGCTGAGGCAGGTGGATCTCAAGGTCAGGA
>NW_012112253.1:2516401-2526163 GCF_000951035.1 Colobus angolensis palliatus
AAAAAAAAAAAAAAAAAGAAAGAAAGAAAAAAGAAAAAGAAAAAATACATAAAGATAGATTCATAAAAATAAAGAATAAAGGGATATTTAGCTACCTAGATATCTCTAGAGGGTAAACTTACAGGTGATTTTTAGTTTTTATCTTTTTGCTCGTCTGTATTTTGACAATGAGCATACATTATTTTTGTAGTAAGAAACATGTTACTATAGAAAAAAAAATGCCACAGTCCACCTTCTCTCAGCACTTTATGGTGAGCATGTATTCCTTAGCTTCCTCCTGCTAGGTCACAAAAGTGACTCTCCTTTGGCCAACTGTCTGGCTATGTATTTTTGTCAAGAAAAATGTTGTTTTAGGGTGAAGGTATTTCCAATGCATGTAGGAATTGTGTGGAAATGCAAGTCCTTTGAGCTTTGGCATTGATGGTGGTGCATCCTAGGGGCATCCTGGGTCTTCTCCACAACTCCGTCCTTGTTCTTACCTTTCTTCCTCTGCTTTGACCCCTTCAGCTTGCTTTCTTCAGCCATCTCTCTTGCTGTTCTGACTATCTGCTGCTGCATAACACCCCAGCAACTTAATGTCTTAAAACAAAAACAGCGATTCATTTTTCTCATGAGCTTGCAGTTTTTGCAGAGCTCAGTGGGGTTTGCTCAGCTTTGTTTCACACAGCATCAGCTGGTCTTGAAAGGTCTGGAGAATCTGGTGCCAGACCAGATTCTCTCAATGGTTCACTCAAACTATCAGTGCCTTTCTATGTGGGTCTTCTCTCCATGGGGCCATGTTGGCTTCCTCACAGCACTGTGGTTGGGTTCTGTATTAGTTTGTGGTGCTGACATAATAAAATTCCACACATGCTGTGGCTTAAAGAACAGAGTTTATTTCCTCACAGTTCTGGAGGCTGGAAGTCCAAGATCAAGGTGTGAGCAGGGCTTGATTTCATTCTAAAGCCTCTCTCCTTAGTTTGTAGATGAATGCCTTCTTGCTGTGTTCTCACATGGTCATTTCTCCATGTGCATGCCCATCCCTGGTGTCTTTTCCTCTTCATATATGAGGATACCAGCTGTATTGGTATCCTTCATATATGAGGATACCAGCTGTCCGCCCTAACACCTCCTTTGAACTTAAATCACCTCTTTAAAGACCTCATCTCCAAAAACAGTTAAATTATAAGGTGTTGGGAGTTGGGACTTAAATATATAAATTCAGGGAGGTTGGGGAGGGGACACAGTTCAGCCCATAACAGGTTTCAAGTGTGAGTACCCAAGAAGAGACAGAAAGCGAAGCCACCAGTTCCTTTAGACTGTGGTCTGAAAATTGGTCCTGCATCATTTCCTCCAGGTTCTATTGGCCAAACAGTCATAAAGCCCAGATTCACAGGGAGTGGGACTTAGACCCCCATCTCTGGATGGAAGGAGTATCAAAGAATTTTGGAGCTGAGGGTTTTTGCTTTTTTGTTTGTTTGTTTGTTTGTTTTGAGATGGAGTCTCACTGTGTTGCCCAGGCTGGAGTGCAGTGGTGTGATCTCAGCTCACTGCAAGGTCCACTTCCCAGGTTCACACTATTCTTCTGCCTCAGCCTCCCAAGTAGCTGGGACAACAGACGCCTGCCACCACGCCTGGCTAATTTGTTGTATTTTTAGTAGAGACTAAAAATACAGGGGTTCACCATGTTAGCCAGGATGGTCTCGATCTCTTGACCTCGTGATCCACCCACCTCAGCCTCCCAAAGTGCTGGGATTACAGGTTTGAGCCACTGCTCCCAGCCTGGAACTGTGTTTTAAAACTACCAGCTTTGCTTTGAGGATATGGCTGCTCTGAGGTCACCTGGAGCTGGGAATCTAGTTTTCTGTTCTTTTTGTCCTAGCCCTGAATGAAAATGTGCTTCTCGCTGCTTTAATCAAGTCTGTAAGTCCTGCTGATCTCATTTGCTATGCTAGTATAGACGGCTAAGGAGAGTTTTGAATTGAGAGCTAAAGTATAGTATTTGACAGCTTAGACAACATGGCAAAACCCTATCTCTACCAAAAATACAAAAATCTAGCCAGGTGTGGTGGTGCACACCTGTGATCCCAGCTGGTCAGGAGGCTGAGGTGGGAGGGTTGCTCAAGCCCACCCTGGAGGTCGAGGCTATAGTGAGCCAAGATTGTGCCATGTACTCCAGCCTGGGTGACAGAGTGAGACCCTGTCTCTCTCTCTCTCTCTCTCTCTCTCACACACACACACACACACACACAGACACACACAAAGTATAGTATTTGCAAACACTACCATTTGCCCCTGTTGTGCCTGCATATGGAATAGCTGTTCATTGGTGGACAGCTGGGAAACCTAGAGAATGACTAGATGTCTGCTCTACTTTTTCTATTTTTTAAATTCTATTTCTTTTTTTCACCTTTAAATATGCTATAAATTGTACTTCTTATGTTTATTGTCTATTTCATCTTACCAGCTGTACACTCTACCACCCCAAATAGATCTTTGTCTGTTTTGTTCTCTGATACATCTCAAGTGTTTCGAACAATGTTTTGCACATAGTAGTCATTCAGTATTTATCAAAGGGATATAAAAGCACATTGATTTTGTGTTTTGTGACTCTTAAGTTTTAAGTTGTATAACTGGTAAGCCTGTTTTCTCTTCCTAACAGTACAAACAGGCCGTCCACGAGCTTGTGCGTTGCGTAGCACTGACAAGAATTTGCTATGGAGACTCACATTGGAAACTAGCAGAGGCACATGTTAATCTGGCTCAAGGCTACCTCTGGCTGAAAGGTAAGCTCGCCTTAGACCGAGGGTGATCAATTGGTTGATTTCTGCTGTTCTCCCCAAAATTTGATTCATACTTAATTCGAAGGATTGGGTTTTTTAATATTCTCCTTTCTAAATACCAAAAAGCCATTTCCTTTTAGAAAGAGTTGATAAAGTATATAACATGTAAACATTCAAAGAGGAAAAAGGGAAAAAGTATTGTAACTTTTTTTTTTTTTTTATGATTTCAAAAGTAAGGTTCTTAGGAGAAAATTAATCTACAAAGAAGACTTTGTAGGAAAAAACCCAAGGTATGGAATAGGGGCCCAGAATGGGATTCATTCACACTTTTATTGGAGAATCTCTTGACTGTAAATAACCAAAAAATTTAAAAAGACTAACCCAAATTGGCATAAACAAAAGTTTTTGGCTCATACAACTGAAAAATTCAAGGGAAAAACTTGCTTTAGATTTAGCCATATCCAGTGTTCAAACAATGTGACCAGGATTCAGTTTGTCTCTCTCCCACTGCTTGGCTCTGTTTTTCTTGGTATTTGCTCCATTCTTAGCCACGCTTTGCCCACATAGTGGCAGCAAGACTGCCTGCAACTTCAGGCTTCCCTTATAAGCATTCCCAGGAGTAAAATAATGTCCCTCTACCAAAATCCCAGAATATAGGAAGGGTTCTAATTGAAACAACTTGGGTTGTATACCAAAGGCAAGGAGTAGTCTGATTGGCTAAACCTTCCTTTTGGCTTCACTAGATCCTGAAGGAGAAGCAGGCCTTCGCCAAATCACATGGATTGGATGTGCAGGAGCCAGGCATCCCAAAAGGGAAACGGGAGACTGGGTGCAGGGAAGACAAAAACAATAGACACCCAGGATGTGTTAATGGCTTCTACTTACTGACTGTGAAGCCTAAGACAAGATGGACAAGAGCATCTCTCTGCTCAGCTTCTTCAGCTGAAAAGTGATAATGATGGTGATGGTGATGCTAACTTTCCAGGGTTGGCCCAGTGAATAAAGAAAACAATAGAAGTGGAAAACACCAAATGCCAAGCGTATTCTATACCAAGCATATTCATTATTACCACCCAATCAATTTGGCCAAATCTGATTATAGACTTGTCCTACCTTAAATTAGATCAAAGGCTCTTAGGGACTTTGGAGATTATCTAGTTTAAACTCTGCCCTCCCACCCCGTTTTGTAGATTCAGGGAAAACAATGAGTCTGAGTTAGAACAGCTTACCCCATACCACACTGTTAATAAGTAGCTGATCTGAGACTCAGACCTAGGATTTCAATGCCAGTTTGTCCTGCCATCTGGGGTTTCAGATGATGCTTTTCTTATACAGCCTGCTGCCTCTCTGGGTAATAGTCCTTCTCAATTTGAAGTAAAAGTAGTATCTACCATTTATTAAAGTCTCATTTGGTGCCAGGCATCATGTTACTTTCCATGCATAACCTTGTTCAGTTCTCACCACAGTCCTCAGAGGTGGGTATTTTTAATATCCCTGTTTACAGCTGAGAAAGCTGAGACCAGCATTTTATAATAAGTAGTAGAGCAGGGGATCCATTCTGGGCAGTCTGACTTCAGAGCCAATGTTCTTGAACTTCACCCTATGCTGCCTCCAGTAAATTGAGTTCAGGTTCCTTCAGGGACTTGACACAGTTGAAAATACAGTCCACCATGCTTTGTGTAACATCACAAGCACAGGTGGCACTAATACATGTCTGTGCTTTTAAAAAATATGTAATAAGATAATATCATGTAAGAATGCCCACATGAAAAGCATACCCTTGACTTTCTCCATTAGAAAATATATTCTTCCTGTTTTATAGACATAGGAACAGAATTAACTTCATATTTTGACAGGTTTTTTTAGAGATATGAGATACAATTTTGTGTAACTAAGAACATAAGACGGGGGCTGTGTGTATGTGAGTGGAAGTGGGTGTCAGTGTAAGGGAGGAGGATAGGAATACAGGGAAGTGCAAAGCCCTGAAGCCTTGCTGGCTTCAGTCCTCCCTTCCCACAGATTAACAAGCCCATGGGGGAACACTGGAACACACTGAGGAATTTGTTCTTAGTAGTAATTTTTTTTTTTACTCCATTTTGTTTCATATTAGTCTCTTACCACATGGGAATACGAAATTGTCACACATTAATCTGTTACCTCACTGGAATTGTGTTTGTAAGTTTTTGTAGATATCAGATATGTATTATGTTAAAAAATAACTCTCTGACATTATGATTATAGGTGGGTGAGCTGAAGATTCAGAATTTTTAGTATTTCATTACGATTGCAATTACACAGCCAGGATTAAAATTCATGAATATTTTATTTCCTGCCCAGAATGCTATAGTTCTTGTATTCAATTTGTTTCTTAAAATTATATGTAACATATTTTACTTCTGATATTGGTGAGGTTTCAAAGTTGTTCAATTCCAGCTCATTCTGTATATTTCTAAAAAGGCCATTTGGGGGAAAATTTATCTTGAGTACTTGGTATAAAACACTTCTTTGGTTGTTACAGTCACAACAGTGTTTCATGCTGTCCAGATACATCTCCATGTGCCATTTGACAATATGTGAAGGAGACCTTGTTAGATTCCCAGACCGTAGAGAACTGTATTCCTGTCCAGTTGAGATGAAAGAGAAACTGAGACCTCTTTTTCTTTGTCCACAGGACTGTCACTGCAAGCGAAACAACATGCAGAAAAAGCCAAACAAATCCTCGCCAACTCCATTGTGCCTCCCTATAACGAGAATACAGATGTTTTCAAGTTTTCCATTGAGCTTTTCCATACCATGGGCAGAGCTTTACTCTCCCTTCAAAAGTATCCTTTTGCCTCTAACTTTTACAAATAGAAATACTATTCATATAATACTTATATGCCAAGTAAAAAGCTGATGCTGATGGATGACTTAGGAAGTGTGATTGGAAGTATGGGAACCAAGGAAGTTCAGGACATGGGGTGTAGAATCTAGAACCAAGTGGAAAGTTTCCTGAACACAATTTAGATTTAAGGAAGCTTCAGAGAATTTGACAAAAGCAGAGAGACTTTCAAAGGAGCTGCTACAGTGTGAAAGGATTATAAAGGAAGAATGGATAGAAATTGAAGCACGGATCAGATTATCATTTGCACAGTAAGTTTCAAGTTTAGGATTTTGCTTACATGATGGCTGGAGGCTCTTTGCCAGTAGAATCTGTCTCAGGTAGGAGGAGCATCTCCATGAGGCTGCGGCTATGACTTCTCCGGAGGCCACTGCATAAAAGTAAAAGAGGAGCACAGTCATGTCAGAGCAGCCCTAACCAAGGCATCCATCAGTGACACTTTTCACTCTCTGTGGAGTGCCCTCATATCCACCCTGGGTCCCAGAGTTCTGATCATTATTCTCTTGACTTTCTTTTTACCTGCTCTTCCTCCTCACCCCCAGCCCCTACACCCTTCTCTTCCTCCCTCCGTTCCTTTTTTCCCTGCCCTGCTCTGGTCTAAAATGCTTCAACAGGTTGATTTTATGATGAAAACCTGAAAGGAGAAAGATCTTAAACATATCTGAATCCATGATAATGAAAGGATTGTTCTTTGTTCCTCACCTTACTCCATACTCACCAAGTAAACTCAGTTGGAAGAGATATGAAGAGAAGGTTCTGTGTAGTTAGTACTTTTATCTCTCTCCAAAGGGCAACCTAAACCAGTTCCTCAGAGTATTGAGGTGATGAAGTTTGCCCACACTCTGGAAAGATGGACTTGTGCAGAGGAAAAGATGGAGAAAGGTCTGTGTTGGAAGAGGCAGAGAATCCCAGTTGACTTACATGGCTTCCCTCAGCCAAAGCTGGAAGAATTCAGTTTACCTTCCTGACTAGATTGTATGTGTAGGTTGAGTCCCAAGACAACTCAGAGAACCTATGGAATCATTTTAAGAAAATTGCTAGGAAGGGGCCCCAGGAGAACACACCTAATGCTTCCATGTGAATGGAAAGTGGGAAGAACCAACTTTGACTCATGCAGTTAAAGATATTTCTTTTGTAATCACAATTCCCCTTGTTCTTTTGTTTTTCTTGGGTGGTTTTTGAACTGCAAGTGCACAGCTCATTCGTCTGTGCAAATTCTCTGGCATGGATTTTTAAATTAATTTTTTCCCTTCATTTCTGATTTTTTCTCTCATTCTCCTATACACACATCATAGATAAATACTTTAATGATGGCTTATGTTTTTGAGTATGTATCACTGAGTAACAAATAGTATTGTTTTACATATTTATGTGTTTAAAATTGGTATAAATTTGGCTGGGCACAGTGGCTCACACCTGTAACCCCAGCACTTTGGGAGGCTAAGGCAGGTGGATCACAAGGTCAGGAGTTCAAGACCAACCTTGCCAACATGGTGAAACCCCATCTCTACTTAAAAATACAAAAATTAGCCGAGCATGGTGGCGCATGCCTGTAATCCCAGCTACTCAGGAGGCTGAGGCAGGAGAAATTGCTTGAACCCAGGAGGCAGAGGCTGCAATGAGCTGAGACCACACCACTGCACTCCAGCCTGGGCGACAGAGTAAGACTCTGTCTCAAACAAAAAAAAAGAAAGAAAGAAAAGAAAAGAAAAAAAGAAAATTCCTATAAATTTGTAGCATATGTGTCATTCTGCTTGTTACTGTTTTCCACTCAACACGTTTTGGTTGTTGCCTGGATTTTAGTTCATTGCTTCTGGTTCCTATATAATTCTCCATAAAACACATTTGTTGCATTTTGTTTGTCCATCCTCCTAACAATAGACATTCAGCTTGTCCCCAGCTCTCTGCTGCCACAGCAGTGCTGCCATGACCATCCTTACACAGCTTCACTTATGTGGCTAAGCAACACTTTTTCTGAGGTTTATATCCCAGGGGTGGTATTGCTTTTCTGAGGTTTATATTCCAGGGGTGGTACTGAGTACAAACAAACTTGAAGTGCACCAAGCACCAACCAACCACGACACCCATCTGCGTTTGCATTCCTAGTTGCAGAGCGGGTGGGTTCCTAGCACACCCCTGGCAATATTTGACATTGTTGATCTTTGCCAACCTGGTGCATATAACATGCTATCTAATTATTTAAGTTCTATTTACATTTCTCCTATTAGTGAGTTTGAATACTTTTCATATATGTCTTAGCCACTTGGGATTCTCCTTCTATGAGTAGCCTGTTACTATTCCTTCTCATTTTTATTTTAGAGTTTCCTGTACCTTTCCTATTGATAATCAGGGTTTTCTTGTATATTATAAATATTAATGATATAAATATTTTCTTATATCTATTGCCCACTTATTAATTTTGTCTATGGTATTGTTCATGGCTTAGAAATTATTAATTTTGCTTCACTCAAATCCATTCATTTTCACCTTATGATTTATGCTTTGGGAGTCTGGTTAGAAAGTCTTTTCCAGCTAAATATCAAAAATATTCTCTAGGCCGGGCACGGTGGCTCGCGCCTATAATCCCAGCACTCTGGGAGGCCGAGGTGGGTGGATCACGAGGTCAGGAGATCGAGACCATCCTGGCTAACGCAGTGAAACCCTGTCTCTACTAAAAAATACAAAAAATTAGCTGGGCATGGTGGCGGGCGCCTGTAGTCCCAGCTGATTGGGAGGCTGAGGCAGGAGAATGGCGTGAACCCAGGAGGCGGAGGTTGCAGTGAGCCAAGATCGCGCCACTGCACTCCAGTCTGGGTGACGGAACAAGACTCCGCCTCAAAAAAAAAAAAACAATTCTCTAAAATTTCCTTCCAAGACCTACTTTAACTCTACTCCGTATATTTTATCATGAAGCGTTAGCACTGTCATAAGTTCTTAGTATTTCATAACTCCATTTATAAATTATTCTTTAGTCCAAGGATTATTCAAATGATGTGCGTTTTGGTTTGTAGTTATGAGAGTTGTCAAGATATCTTGATGTTACTGATTTTTAATTGTATTGCATTGTTATATATATCCTGAAGCTATTTTGATGGAGTGAGAGGAGGAGAATTTAACAGCCTCATATCTTCTTAACCTATCACTTTATTGGTTAGTTGACCTTGTCCTTTTTTGTCCCCTACATCTATTCTGTCTGATATTATATCCTAGCTCTCTTTTGGTATATATTTTCCTACAATACCTTTTAAAAAATATTTATTTGTGTTTAAATTTCCTTTTCTCCTACCAATTTTATGTCCTTTTCTTTTTCCTTACTTGCTTTCTTTTAGATTAATTAAATATTTCTGTCATTCCATTTTATACCCATTAATTTGCAAGTTATACATTCTTTTCTCTTGTTTTTTCTTTTCTTTCTACTTCTTTTCTTTGTTGTACACAGGTTCTCACTCTGTTGCTCAGACTAGAGTCTAGTGATGGGTTCATGGCTCACAGCAGCTTCAACTTCCCTGGGCTCAAGCAATCCTCTTATCTCAGCCTCCTGAGTAGCTTGGACTCCAGGTGTGTGCCACCACACCCAGCTAACTTTCTGTATTTTTTGTAGAGATGATATTTCGCTATGTTGCCCAGTCTGGTCTTGAACTCCTGTGTTCAAGCAGTCCACCCACCTTGGCCTCCCAAAATGCTGGGATTACAGGTATGAGCCACCATGCCTGGTCTTGTTATTTTCTTTTTTTTCTAGTAGTTACTATGGAGTTTGTCATTTATATCCCTAATTTATTAGAATCTAATTGTAAATTAATCATTTAACCACTTCCTGAACAATGCAAGGACCTTTGAGCATGCCAGCACTCTTTATCCTCTCTGCTTGGTTCTGTGTTGTCCTGTATATAAATCACCGTGTATCTTATACTGCAGACAATATGTGTAATACATATAACTGACAAAGGGCTTGTATTTGAAATCTATAAAGAACCCTTATATATCAGTTAAACAAACACACATAACTGGATAGAAAGATGGGCAGGAGGCCAGGCGCAGTGGCTCATGCCTGTAATCCCAGCACTTTGGGAGGCCAAGGCGGGTGGATCACCTGAGGTCAGGAGTTCAAGACCAGCCTGG
>NW_012112253.1:2528083-2529602 GCF_000951035.1 Colobus angolensis palliatus
GCTCACAGCAGCCTTGACCTCCTGGGCTCAAGCAATCCTCCCCTCTCAGCCTCTTGAGGAGCTGGGACTACGGGCACGAGCCACTGCACCCAGCTAATTTTATTTTTTTGTAGAGACAGGGTCTCACTACTATATTGCCCAGGCTGGGCCCAAGCGATCCTCCTGTCTCGGCCTCCCAAAGTGTTAGAAGTACAGGCGTGAGCCACTGCACTCAGTCCTATGTCCCTCTTAAAAGGATATCTTTTAGTGTATCCTCTTCCTCCTCCTGCCTGTCCTTTTATGGTGCCCATCGCAACAGCCCAGTGCCTTTCTCCTTGGGCTGACAGATAAGTGCTGTGCTGCAGGGTGAGTCATGCTCCATGCCTCCCATCCCTGACTATGGCCTGAAACTTCTCCCCTTCTTCCTCTTCTCTGTTCCAATGCTACTTCATACATTAATGGTTTAACTTTGGAGAGTGAATCCAAATCATGTATTCCTGTGTGCAGTTATATGTCTTTAAATCTGGTAAAGAAAGTCACTTGCAAAAATGGGCAAATTTATCCCCAGTGTCGAGAATTATTTTCTATCCTGGTTACTGATAGAAGCCCAGAGAGAAATAGTTGACTTTGTATATACAGGCATACGCCATTGCACATGCATACACAGACACACACACACACAGCCCTCTTTAAATTATCTTTCTGTGCACCATGATGATGATGATCTGTTGAGACTATTGCTCCAGAACATGTGATTTTCCCCCAGCTCTCTCTGACTGCTTGACATGTCCTTGAAGTCTCCCACAGCTTATCCAGCGAACACTTTGCCTGGCATGACTGTGCTGAACTAACTCAGGAATGAGTAAACACTTTTATTTCCTCAGACCATCAACAAGACACCTCCCAGGTATTTCTAAGCAGTGTGCCATGGTGTCATTAACAATGTAGGCTTTGGGCCTGGTATCCCAACACTGGGAGGCTGAGATGGGAGGATCGCTTGAGGCCAGGAGTTTGAGACCAGCCTGGTCAACATAGTGAGACCCCATCTCTATTTTAAAAAAAAAAAAAATGTAGTATTTGGAGTCAGAAGCCCTGGGTTCAAATCAGTGTTCGCTCAAACTTCCCAGCTGTAGAACTTGGGCAGATCTCGTGCTTCCCGGGAGCCTCACTCTCCTCTCCTGTTGAAGTGGGAATAATAAGACCTCCAGGGGTTGCTGTGACAATTAAAAAGATTTCACTTTAAAGCATCTAGGTGCATGGGAGACCCTCAGAAACAAACAAGAAAGCAAGAAAAAGGCAACTATAATTATCATTATGATCTAATTGAACATTTTCCTTTCTGCTGTTTCATCTCAGAGGTGATTTTAAATCTAGTACTTATATCACATATCAAGGTTTTGTACTTCAAGATTGCCCTTGGTGTGCAATTTTTTTCTGCATTTTTTCCCTATACCCTGGGAAGGCTACATTTTGTTTTCTTTGCTCTCCTGAATCATCTAAGCTAAAATCAGATAAGTACATACTTAACTTCTTTTTTTTT
>NW_012112253.1:2531467-2543698 GCF_000951035.1 Colobus angolensis palliatus
TATATATATATATATATATATAAAATAATGATGATATTTTTAAAAACCACACCAGCTACCAATTATTGACCACCTCCTGTCAGGCTTTTGCTAAGTGCTTTATAGATGTCATCTCCTTTCATCCTTAGTCCTCTCTATGTAGTGGATACCATTAGTATTCCCATGTTCAAATGTAACATCTAAAGCTGAGAGAAGTGAGGTCACTTACAGGGTCACACAGGTGGGAAGTGATGAAGCTGGAAAGTGGCCCAGCAGAGCCCTGCCTATTCAATGCTAGTGTCCAAGTTCCTAACCATGGCACAGATTACATTTACTGATGTAGACTGGAAACCCCACAATGCATTCAGCAGAGCAAAGCCTTTACCTGTATTATATCAGGTGATAAAAAGAGGCCCAGATGTAACTCTTTTCTCATGTTGGCTATGGAAAATCCCATTTGTTACCTTTTGGGATTGGTTTCTCATCAGATTCTGATCAGCAATATTCCCATAAAGCCTTTCCTTTATACTGGTGCTCAGTATTCTTGCCAAATTCTAGAGCTTTTAAAAGGAAACTCTGTTGCCTTAGTAATACCAGAAATTGCATTTATTACTTGTTAAAACAAGTCTCCATCCCTGTGAGATCTGACACTTGTCTGCAATGAGATAGTGTCTCCTCTTGTGCGCTGTAGAATTAGTGTGTATATATTTTCTTTCAATAAAATATGCCATGGCTTAAGTTGTGCACCTGCCAAATTAACATACTGCCACATTCTATTATTCAAAATTTTCTATCTTTTCATCTGTCTAGTGTATCTCTTAAGCTACCAAGTACATTGTGGGTACGCTAGATAATAAATCCTTAAAGCATCCCTGGCAGGTAGATAGAAATGGAAAGGAGAAAATATTGCTCTCTCAAACATTACATATGAGAAAATGGAAACACACAAGATTACCCAAAATTAACTGGTGCTTTAAGTAAGTTGTAGATGGATGTAAGACTATAATTTAGTTATTTCTTGATGTAGTACTCTCAATTCCTTTTTTATTAAATATATTATAAAACTACAGTAATTTTATTTTCCATTTTGCCTTTTCTTTTATGTGAATAATGTACTCACAATGAGCTTCAGAAGGCTCATTGTGGGTTGCATTAGCTTGATAGCCTCCATTTCTGGCTATGTTAGTGCCAGGACAATGAAATAGCCTGCAACAGCAACCTTCAGTGAGGGGCAGGATGTGCTTCATTCTTTGTGCAATTGCATGTTATATTCATCTTTTTAATAAAATATTGGGCATAAAGGCTCTAACAAATGCTCATATGTTCAAAGTCCTGCTCCCTTGCTTGCTCCCTGCTCTTCTCCAGCAGACATGTTTCTCCTGTCAGTTCCTCCTATGGTACACTATGTGCCTAGAACACTTTTTGCTTACCTAACAAGGAAGGAAATTGCTTGTTTGCTTTGGCACTCTTCCTAATCCTATATTTCTGTGATTGAAGAGATGCTCTTAACTTACACAAGTCTGATTTTTTTTTTTTTTTCAATGTAGGGAAGCCAAAGAAAAACCACATGGCACCTATATATGTAATATTGTTATATAAATTGTGTAGTGTAAAGAATAGTATACACACTACTAAGCTTACAAAATCTATTTCTGATCAAAGGAAGCTTGTTATACATTCTTCCCAATACCATTTTAGTCCCATACATTATAGGCAATTATTATGCTGAAATTTGGTGTTTTTCATTCCTCTGAATGTTTTTGTACCTTTACTGTGTATATGTATAGCATATATATGTGTGTGTGTATATATGTATAAAATTTTCATATTTTTAAACTTTATATGTATGTTTCCTTCTGTAACTTCCTTTTTTCCCATTACATCTGAATTTTTGAGATATATCTCTACCAACTGATATAATCCAGCTCTAGTCTTTTCATTTTAGACCTCCATATGGTGTTTAATTGTCTGACTTTCCCCTAATTTGTCTGTTTTGATGAGGGTGAACATGTGAATTGTTTCCAATTTTTTACCACTATAAACACTACTTTCATGATCATTCTTATATAAGTCTCTTTGGGCACATATGCAGGATTATCTCTGAGGTATATTCCCAGGAGTAGAATTGTTTACTTGACAAGCATCTGCATCTTCAGTTTTACTGGGTTTACCAAACGCTTTCTAACAAGTTTTGCTTCCACCAGTAGGGTGTATAAATTGTTACTCAACATCCTCAGGCTTCTTATAGTTCTCAATTATATGGATGCAAAATTATATCTTATGGTTTGTTTATTTATTTAATTTGAGATGGAATCTCGCTCTGTCACCCAGGCTGGAGTGCAGTGGCATGATCTCAGCTTACTGCATCCTCCACCTCCCGGGTTCAAGCAATTCTCATGCCTCACCCTCCTGAGCAGTTGGGATTACAGGCACATGCCACCAGGCCAGCTAATTTTTGTATTTTTAGTAGAGATGGGGTTTCATCATAGCCAGGCTGGTCTCGAACTCCTGACCTCAAGTGATCCACCTGCCTCAACCTCCCCAGAGTGCTGGGATTACAGGTGTGAGACACCACACTTGGCCCTTATGGTTTCTTTAATTGAATTTTTCTGATAGGGAAGTTAAATATCTTTTTATATGTTTGCTAGACATTTGGAATTCTTGTTCTGTGAATTATCTATTCACATGTTTTGCTTATTTGCTATTGAGCTATTTGCATTTTTCCTAAAAATTGGTAGATAGTCTTCATATTTCTGGAAACAAGTTATTTGCTGTTTACATATGTTGTATGTACTTCAGATGTGTAGTTTGCCTTGATTTTTGATGCACAGGAGTTTTTATTTTTAATATGATCAATTTTACTTATGTTTTCTGTTCTTATTTGTATACATATTAGAAATCCTTCCCTACTCAAAGACACAGGGTTACTTTTCCATATGTCTTCTCTCAAACATATCAGTTTTTTTTTTTTTTAATTTAGGACTCCTAAACAGCCATTGGGGCAATGAAGAAATTAAGAATGAAATTAAAAATTTTCCTGAAACAAATGAAAATGGAAACATAACATACCAAAGCATATATAATACAGTAAAAGCAGTACTAAGAGGGAAGTTTATAACAATAAACACCTCCAGAAAGTGGAAAACCTTCAAATAAACAGCCTAACAATGTGTCATAAGGAACTGGAAGATCAAGAGCAAACTAAACCTCAAATTCAGATTAAAAAAATAACAAAAATCCAAGCACAAATAAATAAAATTGAGACTAAAAAAATTCAAAAGATGAATATAACAAAAAGTTTGTTTTTTGAAAAGATAAACAAAATCAACAAACCTTTACCAGACTAAGAAAAACAGAGAGAAGATCCAAATAAATAAAATCAGAGACAAAAAAGGAGACAATACAACTGCTACTGCAGACATTTAAAGGATCATTAGAGACTATTATGAGCAACTATGTGTAATAAACTGGAAAACCTAGAATAAATGGATAAGTTCCTAGGCACATAAAACCTGTTACAATTGAACCATGAAGAAATCAGAAACCTAAATAAACCAATAAGTAACAGGATAGAAGCAATGATAGAATGTCTTCCATCAAAGAAAAGCCCAAGATGTGATGGCTTCAGTACTAAATTCTACCACACATTTTAAGAAGAACTAATATCAATCCTACATAAACCATTCCAGAAAATTGAGGAGGAAGCAGTACTGCCAAACTCATTCTATGAGAGCAGCAGTATCTCAATACCAAAACCAAACGAAGACACATTAAAAAAGAAAACTATGGGCCAATATCTGATGAATGTGGATGCAAAATCCTCAAACCAAATTTAGCTACACATTAAAAGGATCATTCATGTTGATCAAGTGGAATTCATCCCAGGGATGCAAGGATGATTCAATATACACAAATCCATAAATATGATACCTCACATCAACAAAATGAAGGACAAAGATTTTATAATAATTTAAATTAAGGCTGAAAAAAGCATTTGATAAAATTGAACGTACCATCATGAACCTGGGTAAAGAAAAAGCATTATTAACATAATAAAAGCCATATATGACAAACCCACAACTAGTATCATACAGAACAGCGAAAAACTGAAAATCTTTCCTCTAAGATCTGGGACAAGACAAGGATGCCCACTTTTACCGTTTTTATTCAACATAGTACAGAAAGCTGTAGCCCAAGAAGTTAGGCAAGAAAAAATAAATAAATGACATTCAAATTAGAAAGGAAGAATTCAAATTATCCTTGTTTGTAGATGATATGATCTTTTATTCAGGAAAACCTATAGATTCTACCAGAAAGCTGTGAGAACTGATCAACAAATTCAGTAAAGTTGCAGGATACAAAATCAACATACAAAAATCAATAGCATTTCTGTATGCCAACAGCTAACAATCTGAAAAAAAAAAAACCAAGACAGTAATCCCATTTACAATAGCTACAAAAAAAAAAAATACGTAGCAACAAATAAGATAAAATAGTTAAAAATAAACTTAGCCAAAAAAGAGAAAGATCTCTACAATGAAAACTATAAAACATTGATGACAGAAAATGAAGAAGACATGCAAAAAGATTTCATGTTCATGGATGGAAGTGTCAATACTGTTGAAATGTGCATATGACCCAAAGCAATCTACAGATTTAATGCATTCTCAGAATATCAACTCTCATTATCAAAATGCCAATTACATTCTTCATTGAAATAGAAAAAAAATCATAAAATTTGTATGGAACCACGAAAGTCCCAAAAGAGTCAAAGAAATCCTGACCAAAAAGAACAAAGCTGGAGGCATCACATTATCTGACTTCACACTATACTACAGATCTATAGTAACCGAAACAGCATGATGCTGGCATAAAAATAGACACATAAACCAATGGAACAGAATAGAAACCCCAGAAATCCATGCATTTACAGTCAACTCATTTTTGACAAAGGTGCCAAGAACATACACTGGGAGAAAGATAGTGTCTTCAACAAGTGGTGCTGGGAAAACCGGATATCCATATGCATAAGAATGAAACTAGACCCCTAGCTCTTGCTATATGCAAAAATTGAATTATAATTCATTAAAGACTTAAATCTGGCCAGGCACTGGGGCACATGCCTGTAGTCCCAGCACTTTGGGAGGCCAAGGCAGGAAGATTGCTTGAGCACAGGAGTTCGAGACCAGCCTGGGCAACATGGTGAAACTCCATCTTTACAAACAAACAAAATTAGCCAGGTGCATATTGGTGTGCACCTATAGTCCCAGCTACTCTGGGGCCTAAGGTGGGAGAATCACTTGAGCCCAGGAGGTTGAGGCTGCGGTGAACCATGATCGCACCACTGCACTCCAGCCTGGGCCACAGAACAAGACCTCTCTAAAAAAAAAGAAAAAGAAAAAAAGAAAAACCTTAAATCTAAGACTGAAACTCTGAAACTACTGGAAGAAAATATTGAGAAAACACTCCAGGAAATCGGTCGGGACAAAGATTTCTTAAGGAAGACCTCAAAAATGTAGGCAACCAAAGCAAAAGTGGACAAATGGGAACACATCAAGCTAAAAGGCTTCTGCACAGCAAAGGAAACAATTAACAAAGTTGAAGAAACAATCCACAGAATGTGTGAAAATATTTGCAAACTACCCATCTGTCAAGGGATTAATAACCAGAATATATAAGGAGTTCAAACAACTCAATAGAAAAAGACAACCTGATTTTAAAATGAGCAAAAGATCTGAATAGACATTTCTCAGAAGAAGACATGCAAATGACCAACAAGTATGTGAAAACATACTCAGTATCACTGATGATCAGAGAAATGCAAATCAAAACTACAATGAGATATCGCACCCCAATTAAAATGCCTTCTATCAAAAAGGCAGTAACAGATGCTGGTGAGGATGTGGAGAAAGGGGGACACTCATACACTGTTGGTGGGAATGCAAGTTAGTACAGCCACTATGGAGAATAGTGGAAGTTCCTCAGAAAACTAATAATAGAACTACCATGTGATCCAGCCATCTCATTACTTAGTATATACCCCCTAAAAAGGAAATCAGTATATCAAGAGAAATATCTGCACTCCCATGTTTATTGCAGCACTATTCACAACAGCCAACCTAGGACTCAACCTAAGTGACAATCAGTGGATGAATGGATAAAGAAAATGTGGTAGATATACATAATGGAATATCACTTAGCCATTAAAAAAGAATGAAATCCTATCATTTGCAGCAAAATGGATGGAACTGGAGGACATTATGTTAAGTGAAATAAGCCAGGCACAGAAAATATCACATTTTCACTCAAATGTGGGAGCTAAAAAGATTACAAAAAAGAAAAAAAAAGAAAAATTGAACTCATGGAGATAGCAGAATGATGGTTACTACAGGATTTGAAGGGTAGTAGGAAGCTGGAGATGAAGAAGGGAAAGCTATTGGGTATAAAAATATAGGTGAATAGTGGGAATAAGACCTAATGTTTGGTAGTACAATAAGTTGACTATAGTTAACAATATTTTGTTGTATATTTTTAAATAACTAAAAGAATGGAACCGGAATGTTCCTAACACAACGAAATGATAAATGCTGGAGGTGATGGGTATGCTGATAACCCTGATTCAGTCATTAACTTTGTGTGCTTATATCAAAATTTTACATGTACCCCATACATATATACAATTGTTATGTATCCATAATAATTTAAAAAAAAATTTTTTAATTTGTCCTCTAATCCACTTGGAACTTTGGTATATGTGGTATGAGGGATCTCCTTTTGTATGTCATTTGTTTTTATTTATGTGTTCTTACTTTTAGTGATGTGTATGTATTCTTATAATAAATTATTCTATTTTTTTTAAGTTCATTTGGATAAGAAAATGCCCACCTCACATAGTTCCAATGAGTTTCTCTGATTTTGCCTATTATTTGGACTTTCCAAACTCTTCTATGGTTGGTGTTGGGGTGGAGCTGAAATCACAATTGAGCCCGTTTCAACATGGGAACAAACTGAGGCTGTTGCTTATGGTGTGCAGGTTGGGAGGAGGAGTAAAAGATATGATTATGTGTACACATTTAATACTAATCTGTGTAATGTACTTCTGTCTACAAAGCATTTTCATGGACATCTTATTCAATTCTCACAACCACCACTGTGTTCGGATGATGAAACCAAGGTTTGAGACGTTTTGTTCTTGTCCAAGCTTTGTCAACAAGGCTGCTCAGACTACAATTTGGGTTTTCTACTCCCGCGTACTTACAACTGATTTTCCTGCCTCTCATTTTCTGTTCTTTTCCATAACATTTTCTCTAAGAGTCAGGTATTTGAAGGATGACTTTTTGAGACCTGAAAAGGTGACCTGGTGTTAACTTGGGATGATATGCTGTGCTTTTGGCTTAAGATAGTTAGTAGGTGGCTACAAGTTTTCCATGGTCTTCACCTATTAACAAACCCCCAAACACTTTTCTTTAGTGTCTTATCTCAGGAAAGAAGGAATTTTTGATATACCAATGAATACATGCCTTGTTGTTTTCTTTTTTGTTCACTTATGAGGTTGATTACTAAACTTTAAACACTGCTTTCTTTAAAAGCAGTTGCCCAGATGAAATTATCTTGGTGTTTGTACTTCCTTCATTTCTCTTCTGTGACTTTTATGGGCAGTCTGGGAAACAAAGGACCCATTCTTTACTTCAGTGGCACACTGCATCATTATGAACATGAGACAGGAAAAAGATGAAGATTTTTTTCCTTCTCTCAAATATCCATGGCGTTGTCTGAGTTCTCTAGGCTAAATTAGGTGGAAAAAAATCTGAAATCACTTTGGAAGTATGTAACTTTCTCTAGATTCTAGACCAGAGGTCAGCAAACTTTTTCCCTAAAAGCCCAGATAATAAATATTTCAGATATTATAGGCCATATGGTCTCTGTGGCAACCAATGAACTGTGTCATATTTCCAAAGCAGCCATGGATGATATGTAAATGAATAGGCATGGCATTGTGCCAATAAAACTTTATTTATAAAAAAGAAGATTTGGACCCCACACCATAATTTGCTGACCCCCATTTTTAGTTATTTAAGCTTTGTCTACCACAGAATCCAAGTATTTGGCTAAGTGATTTCTTACCAACCATATGTTTCAGAGACTCTTTCTATCACCAAAGGTTCTAATGGGTTTTCTCTTCAAATATAAAGTATGATATTTACAAAACTAAGGATTACCCACTACATTCTAAGCTCCTTCAGCATCAGGAAGGAAGCCCACAGAAAGGATGCCCAGTATTACTGGGTCGCCTATTAATCTTTTTCCTTCCCAGATTAGAGTTTCTACAAGCTGTAGCCCTCCTTAGTCCCTGAACTCTTCCTGTGTTTTTAAACCTCTTCACAATTATAGGAGGTATCCAGATACATAAACTCTTCACTCAGCATTTTATTCCACTGTGGCCATCTGGACCACAGATCCAAAAAGTATCTTTACTTCTATCAGTTAATTTCTTTGGAGAGCAAAAATAGGTGTGAAAAATACCCAGTGGTTGAGTTGAAAATAATACCTTTTTTTTGGTAGTCTTTTAGTTTTCCCTTGGGCAGCTTGGGAATCACAAGGCCTTTTGATATTAAAAGTTCTGGTGTGGAGGGCAACATAGGAGGGATTATAAATTTTGCACATAAAATTTTTCCATGAAAGAAAAGGTTCCTAATAGTCTTAACAAATATTCTGGAGAAGATTATTTTTAAATATGTGCTGTGTTTGCTAAAAAATATGTAGGCATACATTTTTTATATGAGAGATTCTTATTCTAAGAACATATAGAAATATTTTCCCACTGCCACCTTTACTTATAATTTCTAAATTAGCATTTTTATGATATAAAAGTAACACATTTTCATAGAAGAAAATTTGGGATATTTAGAAAAGCACAAACAAGAAATGTAAAATTACAGTCTAACAGCTTAGAGGTAAGTATTGCTAACATAGCAATGGCTTTTGCCATCTTTCTGTGCATATGTGTACACGCAGATTAGATATAAAGTTTTCACATGCATGAGATGATATACAGAATATTTTGGAGCCTGATTTTTCACTGAAGTATATAGAATGGGTAAACTTCTGTGTCAATAAATATGGATCAGCACTAATTTTCATGGCTACATGGCATTCCACAGTATAGATGCACTTACTGTAACCTGCTTGCACAGTCTCCTGTTGCTGCATTTTAAGTGTTTTGGACTTTTCTACCATTATAGAGAATGCTAAGATAAATGTTCTTGTATATATATCTTCTTGCCCTGCCAGAGTATCACTTCAAGATAAATTCCTAGAATTGGAATTAGCAAAATTGTATGTGTGTATGTGTACATATATGTGTATGCTTTGATATAGAAAAGTTTATGTCCAAACTATATTCTCCTCAGCAGTTAATGAGAGTGTTTCACATCCTCCCCAGTACTGGGAAATTTCTAAAATTTCTCAACAGATCAGTTATTTATCATCTCAGCATCCCTTCCTTGATGATTGCTATCATTGTTTTGTGAAGCTCCTTCAGCAATTGTTTTGTGAAGCAAGGAAGCCCACAGAAAGGAAGCCCAGTATTACTGGGTCGCCTATTAATCTTTTTCCTTCCCAGATTATGCCTACCTATATAGCACTTACTATGTATTAGAGGTTATTCTAGGTGTTTTATGAATATCAATTAATTTAATCTTCATAATAACCCAATGAAGTATGGGCACTGTTATCCTTAACTCACAAATGAGGAAACTGAGTGACTGGAAGATCATACATCTTTGCCAGTGGTGAAGCCAAGACTTGAACCTTCCTGGTGATTCCAGAGCCCATTTTCTTAACCATCGTGCCCAGCTGGTTCTTGGAGGAAAAGCTTAGTTAGCAAGGAAACGAACCTGGACACCAGGGATCAAAGAGTCACATTCCAACAACCAGCTCACCTATATTTTCAGTATTTTCTATTTTAATTATTAAATAAAATAATTCCTTTGTTTTTTTTAGGGTGTGTCAAGGTCAGAAGAAATCAAAAGAAGCTTTGTCCCACTATCAAGCAGCTTTGGAATATGTTGAGATCAGTAAAGGTGAAAAAAGTCATGAGTGTGTACCCATATTGAGAGAATTAGCAGGTGTAGAGCAAGCCCTGGGACTCCACGATGTATCCATCAACCACTTCCTCCAGGTAAGCTACAACGTCCTGGCTACCAAAGCTGTTCTAGACCCAATGCTTTTCATAGACACAAGTGGCACAGCCGCTCTGAAAATGCCTGGCTTTGTCATTTGCTATAGATAAGGACAATACTTGGCCTAGAGTAGATGCTCAACAAGGGTGTTCTTATCAGATGGCCACGTGAGCAAGTGCTGATACTGGTCCCCTGTTAGTAGCTGCACAGACCACAAACAGCCTGAGATGCCCTAAAGGTGGTTTCTTTATCTTTTAATATTTATTTAGAGCGTATGTTACCAAACTGATAAGGACTCCTTTTTTCTGCATTCTAAAGTCTTCACCTGAAGCCACTTGGAGTTTTATCCGTTAGCTGCTAGTCTACTTTATCTTTATAAGATTCCTCAGTGAGTGTGTCCATCAAGGTTCTCCAGAGAAGCAGACCAATAGCATATGTACACACACACACACACACACACACACACACACAGAGATTTTTTTGTTGTTGTTTTTGATTTTTTTTTTTTTTTTTGAGAGACACGGTTTCATCATGTTGCCCAGGTTGGTTTCAAACTCCTGGGTTCAAGTGATCCTCCTGCCTCCACCTCCCAAAGTGCTGGGATTACAGGCATGAGCCACCAGGTCCAGTTTCTCTTAAGGAACTGGCCCATGCAATTTAGGGGCTGGTAAGTCTGGAATCCACAGGACAGGCCGTCAGTCTGGAAACTCAGGAAGGATTTCTGTGTTGCAGTCTTGAAGCAGAATTTATTCTAGAAACCTCAGTTTTTCACTCTAGGTCTTCAACTGATTAGATGAGGGCCACCGATATTATCCAGGGTCATCTCCTTTAAAATCAATTGATTGTGAATATTAATCACATCTACAAAATACTGTGTATTCACTGCAACACCTAGACTAGCGTTTGACCAAACAATCTGACCCCATAGCCTAGACAAGTTCACATGTAAAATTAACCATAATAGTGAGTTTTATATCTTTATATTGTATCATGCCAAAGGTACTTTTAAAAAAGTTTTTCTGATAATTTTTTCCTGTAAAAGTTGTAAGATACAGACCAATCTATTCTTGTTATTTGAAATGAGATACAGTGACAAGGTCCTGAGAGTACTTCATTAATATTTCTTATTTTAATTTGTCTGACAATTTATACTCCTACTAACAGTTTGTTAGAGTGCCCCTTTTTCTCACTCTATCTAGATTGTCTCTTTTAATCATGATTACCACCCTGTGACACATTATTATTTCCCATTTATAGATAAGGAAGCCAAGAATTAGAGAGGTTGAGTGATATGCCCAGGAGTACACACCCAATAAATGGCATGCTATCATTCAAAACCAGTACATTTTAGAAAGATTGTTCTGGCTGATTTGTAGAGAATGGATTGGGGAAGTTGTGCCAACCATAGAACTGGACCACTTAGGAAGCTACTGTGGTAGCCAAATGTAAGAATGATGGTAGCTTGAACTAGGATGAAGATAGTGAGGATGAAGAGAAGTAGATGGATGTAGGAAAGATTTAGGAGGCAGAATTGATAGGACATGGCGATTGACTGGATGTGGGGGAGAGAAGGAAGGGAAGAGTCATGGATGACTCCCAGGTTTCTGGCATGGACTGCTAAGTAGATGTTTGTGCCATTTCTACCAGGGAACTGGTGTGTGACTGGGTGATGGAGAGATGGCAAGCTGTGTTTTAGATGATGAGTCTGAGATGCCTGTGAGGCATACAAGTGGAAATGACAATAGGCAGTTAGATAATCGGGGCTGGTGCTCAGAATATAGGTCAGAAAGTTATCCCCTTACACGTAGTGATTGCCCTGGGAGAGGATGATATCACCTAGGGAGAGTTGATGGAGGGAGAAAAGAACCAATGGCAGATTGTTGAGAAATTTCGGTATTCATGACTGAAGTAAAGAAGGATTACCTAGCAAATGAAACAGAGAAAGATTGCCAGGAAAACAGGGAGGAAAAGGGAAAATGAAAGTGGTGTCCTCTGTCCCTTTCTTTTCTTTTCTTCTTCTTCTTTTTTTTTTTTTTTTTTTAAAATCAGATCATTAGATATTTCCTGTATG
>NW_012112253.1:2544054-2550438 GCF_000951035.1 Colobus angolensis palliatus
AGATGGCCTCCAAGAGCCAACACTAACAGTATACATTCAAAGATCTGAGTTTGGTTTAGAGAAGCATTCCCCACGCTGTGTTACTAGCATATCATAAGAGTTCACAGGTCTTCCTAGAAAAAACTGTTTGTGGTTAAATAAAATTGAAAGGTATTAAGTTGAAATCAAGCACATTTACTTATGGCTTTATAGTACATTAAATATGCCAATTTGGATTATGAATCAAGAGTAGGTCTGATGAGTCTATGAGATACTAGTGTCCCCAGGCCACAGTTTAGCTTAGAGAAAGAAATGTAGGCTAGGCGCGGTAGCTTATGCCTGTAGTCCCAGCACTTTGGAAGGCCAAGGCAGGCAGATCGCTTGGGCTGAAGAGTTCGAGACCAGCCTGGGCAACATGGCAAAATCTTGTCTCTACAAAAAAAAAATAGAAAAATTAGCCACACGTGATCATGCACACCTGTAGTCCCAGCTACTCAGGTGGCTGAGGTGGGAGGATCACTTGTGCCTGGGAGACCGAGGCTAGAGTGAGCCAAGATTGCATCACTGCACTCCAACCTGGATGCCACTGCACTTCACCCTGTCTCAAAAAAAAAAAAAAAAAAAGAAATATAAATGTCTAAAAGTGGGAATCAGCAAAGGGATTCAAATATGCGTGCGGCATGTAGGTTTTATCACTCTCAGGAGTTCTTAGCGCTTTGGAAATGGGAAGTGAGTTATGTAGTGCCTTTCATTTGCAGCACCCTGATTCACCACCATTGTAACATATTTTGCCACATTTGTTTTCTCTATTTTTATAGACATACATACAAACATACACTCATATATATACAGACAAATGTACTCAGATAATTGTTTATATTTTTTAATCATTTGAAAATATGTTCAATATATCATGTCCTTTTATCCCTGAATACTTCAGTGTATATTTTATAAGAACAAGGAAATTAGCCAGGCATGGTGGTACACGCCTCTAATTCCAGCTACTTGAGAGGCTGAGGCAGGAGAATCGCTTGAACCCAGGAGGTAGAGGTTGCAGTGAGCCAAGATCACGCCACTGCCCTCCAGCCTAGGGGAAAAAAAAAAAAAAGATGTGTAACCACAATACAGCTATCAAAGCCAGGAATTTTATTTATTTATTTTTTAGACAGGTCTTGCTTGTCACCCAGGCTGGAGTGTAGTGGCGCAAACACAGCTCACTGCAGCCTTGCCCTCCCAGGTCAAGCAATCCTCCCACTTCAGCCCTTTAAGTCACTGAGACTATAGGCGTGCACTGCCACACCCAGCTAATTTTTACATATTTTGTTTTGTAGAAACGGGGTTTTGCCACGTTGCCCAGGCTGATTTCAAACTCCTGGGCTCAAGCAGTCCACCCGCTTCAGCCTCCCAAAGTGCTGGGATTACAGGCATGAACCACTTACTCCTGGCTTTTCAGGGAATTTTGAACATTGATCATATTCCATTTTGTCCATTGTCCCAGTTAGGTCCTTTATGGCAATTCTTTTTCCTCCAATGCAAGATCCACTCCAGGATCATGTATTATAGTTAGTTGTCATGGCTCTTCTCTCCTTTAATCTAGAATAGTTTCTCACTCAGTCTGTTTCTTATGACATTGAAGTTTTTGAAGAATATAAGGCAGCTGTTTTATAAACTGTTCCTTGGTTTGGGTTTGTCTGGTGTTTCCTCATGAGTGAAGCATGCCGAGCTAGAATACTACAAAGGGATATTGTACCTTCTTGTGATATTTTATTCAGAGGCACATGAAATCCATCTGTCCTTTTCTGGTGATACTAATTTTTATCACCCATGCATGGTGGTGTACAGTTTCTTCACTATATAGTAACTGTTTTTTCCCTTGCAGCTAATAAGCATCTTTAAAGACACATTTTAAGATTATGTAAATATCTTGCTTCTCACATAAGTTTTCCCTCTGGGTTTAACACATCTATTGATGAATCTTTCCTGAACCAGTCATAACTGTGGTGGTTGTAAAATAATTATTTTCCATTCTACCATTTTATCCACACTTATCAGTTGGCATTCTGCCGTTAGGAATGTCCCTCTCTTTCCCTACCTACCAAGTTATTTATTTGTTATTAGTATGTTTGCTTTTTTTCATATAACAGTGTATCTGGAAACCTTCATAGTATGAACTTTATAGCAGTTCATAGAAATCTCCCTTACTTGTAGAGATGTATAATAATACATTTTATGTATGTACTATGGGTTTTTTCCAAATAGTTTCCACTTTGGGGCATTTAGATAGGTTTTAATATTTTGAAATTATTTTTGTATTGTTGGAGTTGTATCTTCAGAGAAAATTCTAGGCATGGGACACTAGGCTGAAGGGAGTATATATTGGTAGTTTTATTTACTACAAAACTTAATTGGTAAGTTTGTCTTATTGGAATTCTACTACTGTATTGCCAAATTGCCTTTTAATTAAGCTTGTATCATTTGTATTTCCATTAGCAGTGTATGATAGTGCCAGTTTCCCCACAACCTGTTTCAGCAAGGTACACTGTCAAGCTTTTGAGTTAATTCCAATCTGATGAGTGAGAAATGACGTCTCAGGATAGTTTTAATTTGCATTTATATTTTTTTAAAAGGAGTTGAACATCTTTTCATATGTTTAAGTGACTTTTATGTATTTTTTGTCAATTATCTTTTTTGTGAAATATTCCTATCATTTCACCATTTTTAAATAGAAGCTTTGGTTCAGTTTTCTTAACTGCTAGAAATCCTTTATCTCTTACACATATTGCCCCTTTATTTATGACATATGCTGTAAATATTTTCACCCAATTTATTTTTTAAAATTTTGTTCATGGTGTTTTTTGAGAAAATTTGTATACCACAAAATTTACCCATTTAAAATATACAATGTAGTGGTTTTATTATATTCACAGAGTTTTGTAACCATTACCGCTATCTAATTGCAGAGTATTTTCAAGAAATTCCATACTCATTGGCAGTCATTCCTCCCTCTTCCTCCATATTCTGGCAACCATCAATTTATTTTCTATTTCTATGGATTTTTCTATTCTAGACATTCCATATAAACAGAATCATACAGTATGTGGTCTTTTGTTTCTGACTTCTTTCGTTTAGCGTAATGTGTCCAAGGTTCATCCATGTTTAGCATGTATCAGTTCTTCATTCCTTTTCATGGTGGAATAATATTCCATTATACAGATTCACCTCATTTTTTAATCCATTCATCAGTAGATGGACATTTGGGTTGCTTCCAGATTTTGGCTATTATGAATAATACTGCTGTGAACATTCATGTACAATTTTTTGTACAGACATATGTTTTTATTTGTCTTGGGTATAAGGCTACAAGTGGAATTTCTGAATCATATGGTAACTCTATATTTAACTTTTCAAGGAACTACTGTGCTATTTTCCAAAGCAGCCTCACTATTTTACATTCCCACCAACAATTTATGAAAGTTCTAGTATCTCCACATCCTCACCAAGACTTCTCAGTATCTGTCATTTCTAATTTCAGTCATTGTAGTGAGTATGAAGTGATATCTCATTGTGGCTTTTTATTTGAATTTCCCTAATGACTAATGACGTAGCACATCTTTTCATAAGCTTATTGGCCATTTGTATATCTTCCTGGGAGAAATGTCTATAGAAAATCTTTGCACTTTTTTTTTTTTTTTTTTTTTGAGACGGAGTCTCGCCCTGTCGCCCAGGCTGGAGTGCAGTGATCTCAGCTCACTGCAATCTCCACCTCCCAGGTTCAAGTAATTCTCCTGCGTCAGCCTCCCAAGTAGCTGGGATTACAGGCCCCTGCCACCATGCCCAACTAATTTTTGTGTCTTTGAGTAGAGATGGGGTTTCATCACGTTGGCCAGGATGGTCTTGAACTCTTGACCTTAAGTGATATGACTGCCTCAGCCTCCCAAAGTTCTGGGATTATAGATGTGAGCCACTGTGCCCAGCACAAACTTTAAAACTTTCAAAAGTTCAAAAAAAAGGTCTCAGCTACCAGTTTCTCAAGTTCATGGAAAGACTTCAGTGATTGTGTTAGTCCATTGTCATGCTGCTGATAAAGACATACCCAAGACTGGACAATTTACAAAAGAAAGAGGTTTAATTGGACTGACAGTTCCACATGGCTGGGGAAGCCTCACAATCATGGTGAAAGGCAAGGAGGAGCAAGTCATGTCATATGTGGATGGCAGCAGGCAAACAGATTGGTCAGGGAAACTCCCCCTTATGATCCTGTCAGATCTCATGAGACTTACTCACTATCACAAGAACAGCATGGGAAAGACCCACCCCATGATTCAATTATCTCCCACCAGATCCCTCCCACAACACGTGGGAATTATGGGAACTACAACATGAGATTTGAGTGGAGTCACAGAGCCAAACCAAATCACTCTGCCCCTGGCCTCTCCAAAATCTAGTATCTTCACATTTCAAAACCAATCATGCCTTCCCAACAATCCTCCAAAGTCTCACCTCATTTCAGCATTAGCTCAGAAGTCCACGGTCCAAAGTCTTAATCAGAGACAAGGCAAGTCCCGTCTGCCTATGAGCCTGTAAAGTCAAAAAGCAAGTTAGTTTCTAGATACAAGGGGGGTACAGGTATTGGGTAAGTATAGCCATTCCGAATGGGAGAAATTGGCCAAAACAAAGGGGCTACATACCCCATGCAAGTCTGAAATCCAACAAGGCAGTCAAATCTTAAAGCTCCAAAATGATCTCCTATGACTCCACATCTCACATCCAGGTGGTCACGCTGATGCAAGAGGTAGGTTCCCATAGTCTTGGGCAGCTCCGCCGCTGTGGCTTTGCAGGGTACAACCTCCCTCCCGGCTACCTTTACAGGTTGACGATGAGTGTCTGCAGCTTTTCCAGGCACATGGTGTAAACTGTCAATGGATCTACTATTCTGGGGTGTGGATAACAGTGGTCCTCTTCTCACAGGTCTACTAGGCAGTGCCCCATTAGGGACTCTGTGTGGGGGCTCCCACCACCCATTTCCCTTCTGCACTGCCCTAGCAGAAGTTCTTCATGAGGACCCAACCCCTACAGTAAACTTCTGCTTGGGCAGCCAGGCATTTCTATACATCTTCTGAAATCTAGGCAGAAGTTCCCAAACCTCAATTCATGACTTCTGTGCACTCACTGGCTCAACACCACATGGAAGCTGCCAAGGCTTCAGGCTTGCACCCTCTGAAGCCACAGCCCAAGCTCTATGTTTGCCTGTTTCAGCCAAGGCTGGAGCAGCTGGGACACAGGGCGTCAAGTTCCTAGGCTGCACACAGCATGGGGACCCTGGGCCCAGCCCGTGAAACCACTTTTTCCTCCTAAGCCTCCAGGCCTGTGATGGGAGGGACTGCTGCAAAGGTCTCTGACATGCCCTGGAGACATCTTCCCCATTGTGTTGGTGATTAAAATTCACTCCTCATTACCTGCAGCTAGTTTGAATTTCTCCTCAGAAAATGGGATTTTCTTTTCTATTGCATTGTCAGGCTGCAAATTTTCCAAACTTCCATGCTGTCTTTCCCTGAATACCTTTAACAGCACCCAAGTCACATCTTGAATGCTTTGCTGCTTAGAAATTTCTTCCACCAGATACTCTAAATCATCTCTCTCACGTTCAAAGTTCCACAAATCTCTAGGACAGGGGCAAAATGCTGCCAATCTCTTTGCTAAAACATAATAAGAATCACCTTTGCTCCAATTCCCAACAAGTTCCTCATCTCCATCTGAGACCACCTCAGCCTGGACCATATTGTCCATATCGCTATCAGGCTTTTGGTCAAAGCCATTCAACAAGTCTGTAGGAAGTTCCAAACTTTCCCACATTTTCCTGTCTTCTTCTGAGCCCTCCAAACTGTTCCAACTTCTGCCTGTTTCCCAGTTCCAAAGTCATCTCCACCTTTTCGGGTATCTTTTCACAGCACCCCTCTCTGCTGTATTTACTGTATTAGTCCATTTTCATGCTGCTGATAAAGACATATCCGAGACTGGGCAATTTACAAAAGAAAGAAGTTTAATTGGACCTACAGTTCCACATGGCTGGGGAAGCCTCACAATCATGGCAGAAGGCAAGGAGGAGCAAGTCATGTCTTATGTGGATGGCAGCAGGCAAAGACAGAGATTGGGCAGGGAAACTCCTCCTTATGATACCATCAAATCTTGTGAGACTTATTCACTATCACGAGAACAACAGGGAAGACACAGAGCCAAACCATATAAGTGATAATATGCACATAGTCATCCAGCAAGGGCCATTTCTCCTGACAAAATTCACTGAACTGAAAGATGGCCTCCAAGAGCCAACACTAACAGTATACATTCAAAGATCTGAGTTTGGTTTAGAGAAGCATTCCCCACGCTGTGTTACTAGCATATCAT
>NW_012112253.1:2550684-2630233 GCF_000951035.1 Colobus angolensis palliatus
AGATTACTGTTTTTTTTTTTTTTTTTTTTTTTTTGCTTGTGCTTTTGGCATCACATCTCAAAAATCATTCCCTAATCCAGGGTCATGAAGGCTTACATCTATGTTTTCTTCTAAGAGTTTGTATAATTTTTAGCTCTTACACATGGGTCTTTGATTCATTTTGAGTTAATTTTTATATATGGTGTGAGATATAGGAGTCCAACTTCCTTTTTTGAGGGGGTGAGGGGGCATGTGGCTATCCCAATTGTCCTAGCACTATTTATTGAAAGGACTATTCTTTCACCATCAAATTATCTTGGGACCCATGTCAAAATAAATTGGCCATAAATGTAAGGGTTTATTTCTAGATTCTCAATTCTGTTCCATTGATCTATGTGTTTATCCTTATGCCAGTATCACAGTATCACATTGTCTTCATTAGTGTTGCTTTGTTGTAAGTTTTGAAATCAGTGCAAATCTCTAATTTTGTTCTTTTTTAAGATTCTTTTGGCTATTCTGGATCCTTTGAATTTTTATGTGAATTTTAGGATCAGCTTGTCAATTTCTGCAAAAAACAAAACAAAAAAACACCACGATTTTGGTAGGGATTACATTGAATCTGTATCACAATTTGGGAAGTATTGACATCTTAACAATATTAAGTCTTTCAATCATTGAACATGGGATATCTATTTACTTAGCTCTTCTTTCATGTCATTCAACCATGTTTTGTAGTTTTTAGAGTATAAGCTTTGTACTACTTTTGGTAAATTTATTCCTAAGTATTTTATTATTTTTCATGCTATTACAAATGGAAGCATTTAAAATTTCATTTTCTGATTATTCATGTATAGAAATACATGGTTTTTTATGTTTATCTTGTATCCTGCAACCTTGCTGAACTCATTTATTAGTGCTATTTCTGCTTTTGGCCACACAAGTTTTCTAAATGTGTTCAAATTTTCAACCTTTCCTGTGACCTTAAGTTAGAAGGATTTCCCTGTATCCAGGTTATAGTGGAATTCACTCATTTTTATAATACTTATGAAGTTCGATAGGTGACTTTTGCTGTTGTTTATTCTTGAGGTTAAAAAAGATTAGAGAGTGTTTTAAAACTAATTGCAGATTATTAAAGAAATACCTTGGTGAAATGAAAATAATACTGAATTTGAAGTAAAAAAATCTGGGTTGGAGTTCAGACTATTCTGTTTATCAGCTGTTTGATTGTAGGCAAGTCATTTAGCTCCTTAAAAAAAAACCTACAAAATATTCCATCCACTTCATAGAACTACTCAAAGGTTCAAAATGGAAAGTGCTTTGTGAACTATTAGGCCTTCTGCCAGCATAAGCTACTTTTATTTCTTAACAGTAATTATTAAACATTTTTCAATCCTTCTCTTTCCTTTAGGAGATTTACCTAAGATACAGAAAGGTGCAGTAAGGCCACAGCCCTCGAAGGGGGCCCATGTATAAAAGCCATTTATTAAGTATACACAAAGAGGTTTTGTTATTTTTTCCCTGTTGTTTTTCACCCTTCATTCCTCTGGAGTGACAGAAATACCCAGAGAGAAAAGACCTTTTATTTCCTCTAAAATACAGAAAAGTTCCAAAGCATTTTAGGGATTAGCTCATTAAAATGGAGAAAAATAAACCAAGTCCTGGAGAGCCAACACAAAGAAGGCAGCAGTCCCAGGGACTGATGAAAGAGCCGTCATCTACCTCATCCCTCCCTCTACCGCAGGGGTCCGGAAGAAAACATTGGAAATGTGATTGTTTCTGAAACTCCTCATGGCAGATTTTGGCAATAAAACCTTATTTTCCTATCCAAAAGAAAAATCACAGGGTTCTCCTTATGTGAGTGAGAGTATGTTTATGGGTGTGTATAAATTAACACAACCATAACAGGCCTAGCTTGGGTTGCTTTTTCCTACCTCTCACTTGAATTGCATATCCCTCTTTTCAGTTTCCAGGGTAGCTCTGCCACTCAGGAGTTCCCAAATTTAGGGTATTTTGGCTTGCAAAGTATAATGAAATCATTAAATTCATCAGTTGCTCAACTGACAGCTTTGGAGCCAGAAAATATAGCTTTGGATCTCATCCTGGACAACTTACTGGCCTTGGTCAGGCCAGGGGTGATGGCTGCTGAGTGCTCCCACATGGCTCCTGGCAGGTGCAGAGTTCTCAGCTAATGGCAGCGCTTCTGATTGGCTCTTAGTAGTTGCTGTGCATTTGCTATAAATATGCAATCAATTTATTGTAAATAATCAGAATAATGCTATTTTTAATTTTAAACATTTCTGAAAATATTATACTAGCCTTCTGTTTAGAATTAGGAAAGATGTAGAATGCAGTTGTATTAGTCCATTCTCACATTGCTATAAGGAAATACCCAAGACTGGGTAATTTATGAAGAAAAGAGGTTTAATTGACTCACAGTTTTGCATGATTGGGGAGACCTCAAGAAACTTACAATCATGACAAAAGGCTCCTGTTCACAGAACAGCAGGAGAGAGAATGAGAGCCAGCAGGGGAAATGCCAGACACTTATAAAACCATCAGATCTCATGAGAACTCATTCACCATCATGAGAACAGCATGGGAGAAACCACTCCCATGATTTAATTACCTCCCACAGGTCCCTCCCATGACACGTAGGGATTGTGGGATTACAATGCAAGGTGAGATTTGGGTGCAGACACAAAGCCAAACCATATCATTTTGCCTGTGGCCTCTCCCATATCTCATGTCTTCACATTTCAAAACATAGTCATGCCCTTCCAACAGTCCCCCAAAGTCTTAACTCATTCCAATGTTAACCCAAAAGTCCAAGTCCAAAGTCTCATCTGAGACAAGGCAAGTCCCCTCCACCTATGAGCCTGTAAAATCAAAACCAAGTTAGTTACTTCCTAGATGCAGTGGGAGTACAGACATTGGGTAAATACACCCATTCCAAATGGGAGAAATTGGCTAAAACAAAGGGGCTACAGACCCCATGCAAGTCCAAAATCCAATAAGGTAGTAATTAAACCTTAAAGTTCCAAAATGATCTCCTTTGACTCCATGTCTCACATCCAGGTCATGCTCATGCAAGAGATGAGCTCCAGGGCCTTCAGCAGGGTACAGCCCCCCTCTTGGCTGCTTCCATGGGCTGGCATCGAGTGTCTGTGGCTTTTGCAGAGCACAGTGCAAGCTGTCAGTGGACCTACAACTCTGGGGTCTGGAGGACCGTGGCCCTCTTCTCACAGCTCTCACTAGGCAGTGCCCAGTGGAGACTCTGTGTAGGGGCTTCCATCTCACATTTCCCTTCCACACTGCCTTAGCAGAGGTTCTCTGTGCATGCTTCGTCCCTGCAGCACACTTTTGCCTGGACACCCAGGCATTTCCATACATCTTCTGAAATCTAGGCAGAGGTTCCCAAACCTCAGTTCTTGACTTCTGTGTAGCCGCAGGCTCAACACCTCATGGAAGCTACCAAGGCTTGGGGCTTGCACCCTCTGAAGCCACACCCAAGCTGTACCTTGGCCCCTTCTAGCCATGGCTAGAGCAGAAAGCAAGGTACCAAGTCCCTGGGCTGCATACAGCAGGGGGGTCCTAGGCCCACAAAATCATTTTTCCTACTATCTCAGGGCCTGTGATGAGGGGGGCTGCTGTGAAGGTCTCTGGCATGCCCTGGAGACATTTTCCCCATTGTCTTGGTGATTAACATTCAGCTCCTCGTTACTTATGCAAATTTCTGCAGACAGCTTGAATTTCTCCCCAGAAAATGGGTTTTTCTTTTCTACTGCATTGTCAGGCTGCAAATTTTCCAAACTTTTATGCTTTGTTGCTTCTTGAATGCTTTGCTGCTCAGAAATTTCTTCCACCAGGCCAGGAGCAATGGCTCATGCCTGTAATCCAATACTTTAGGAGGCCGAGGCAGGTGGATCACAAGGTCAAGAGATCAAGACCATCCTGGCCAACATGGTGAAACACTTGTCTACAAAAAAACAAACATATATGTACAAAAAATTAGCCAGGCCTGGCGGCACGTGCCAGTAGTCCCAGCTACTCAGGAGGCTGAGGTAGGAGAATCGCTTGAACCCAGGAGGTGGAGGTTGCAGTGAACCGAGATTGCGCCACTGCACTCCAGCCTGGGTGACAGAGCGAGACTCTGTCTCAAAAAAAAAAAAAAGAAATAAATTTCTTCCACCAGATACCCTAAATCATCTCTCTCAAGTTCAGAGTTCCACAGATCTCTAGGGCAGAGCCAAAAAGCCACCAGTCTCTTTCCTAAAGCGTAGCAAGAATGACCTTTACTCCAGTTCCCAGCAAGTTCCTCATCTCCATCTGAGACCACCTCAGCCTGGACTTCATTGTCCTTATCACTATCAGCATTTCAGCCAAAGCCATTCCACAAGTCTTTAGGAAGTTCCAAACTTTCCCACATCTTCCTGTCTTCTGAGTTCTCCAAACTTTTCCAACCTCTGCCCATTACCCAGTTCAAAAGTCGCTTCCACATTCTCTGGTATCTTATAGCAATGCCCCATTCTGCTGGTACCAATTTACTGTATTAGTCCATTTTCGTACTATTTCACTTATTGTTTCATATTGTTTCACTATAAAAATTTTCTAAGAATGACATCAATCCAAGTGCCACAAAGGGGAAGATTACTGTTTTTTTTTTTTTTAAGTAATAACTACTTTTTCTAAAAATGATACATGCTCTTTGTTTTTTAAAAATCAAGCTATATAGGAAAGATCAAGTATATGCCACCAGTCACCTCAGACCTCCTGGCCCAGAAATAGCCAGTATTGACACTTGCTGAACAATTTTTCTCTGCATATATACAGATAAGTATACATTAGGAGACAGAAGAGAAAAAAAGAGGAAGAAAGTGATAAAGTTGACAGAGTAAAAATGAAAAACTACTCTGTGATAATATATCATAAAGTCAAAACACAAATGTCAAAGAGAAGAAAATATAGAAGGAGTTCTTTAAAAATCTGGATAAAAAAGACAACTCAGTAGAAACATGCACAAGACAGGAACATACAGTTTACAGAAGAGGAAACATAAATGACCAATAACCATACAAAAATAATCCTCGGACTCACTCGTAATTAAAGAAATGCAATTTAGCTGTCTGGCCATTGTGGCTGGAGCCCAGTATGGGTCATAGGAGATGAAGCTAAGAGCGGCACGTGGCTGGGTTATGATTGTGCGTGTGTGCATGTGTGTGTGTGTGTGTGTGAGAGAGAGAGAGAGAGTCCTCAGCCTCACTCATAATTAAAGAAATACAATTTAGCTGTCTGCCCATTGTGGCTGGAGCCTAGTATGGTCATAGGAGATGAAGCTAAGAGCGGCACGTGGCTGGGTTATAAGTGTGTGTGTGTGTGTGTGTATGTGTGTGTGTATGTGTGTGAGAGAGAGAGAGAGAGATTGATTTCTGGAACAATACAGGAAACTGATTAGCTGTAAGGCTGAGAATGGGGAGAAAAATAGGGTGAGGCAGGTCGAAGTGGGAAGGAGTATTTTTAATTTCAATTGTTTATTCTTTTCCACCACTTAAAATTTTTAAAGATTATATGCAGGTAATACTCTTATCATTTAAAAATCTAATTAAGTTTTAAGAAAACACATACTTGCAACCAAACGAAGAAAATATAAGCCCTGAGGTATCTATTTTGTTGCTAATGCTTATACAGAGTAGTGCTTTTTCTCCCCAGCTCTTTGGAGGAGCTAAAATTGACAACTGGAGAGCTGCCACTGAGGACTTTCTCTGACTATTAAAAGAAACTAGCTTAGTCCAGGGCCCTCAGAACTCAGTTTTCCAATGCTCTCTGCTCCCAGTGACTTCCTGTTCATCTAATCCTCCAGGGATTCCCAGCTCCATCTTTTTCTTAGCCAAGGTTCACCAGCTGCCCCAGCCTCCAAGGTGTGTGTAGCCATGAAAGGCTTCCCTGCTGGGCAGAGATGGGAGAGGGAAGGAAATGACAACCTGGGGCTGCAACATGACCCTGTCTTGCGTAAGGGTGTCAGCTCAAATTTGAAGGGTGAAATGACCAGTTTTGGCAGGATGAGAAGGAAAGCTATGCAGCTTCACAACTAGTCAGTTATAAAAGAAACAGCAAGCTCACACCTCCAATGACAAGTGGACTTGAACTTCTGTTGAATTAAGGCACAAACGTGAAACAAAGCAGACTCATAGACTCTTGGTGGACGGCACCATAACATCTTCTCTATCCACCATCTGCCGCTTTTCTCTCCTTTATGGCATCCCTCTAAAGCATTTAGAAGCTGCTAAGGCATCCACATGTTAGCACCTCACTCTTCCCTCTAGGCAGCCCACTGCATTTCTAGACAGTCTACTCTTTCACAACCTCTTTCTCTGACCATTAAATAGCTCTTCATTACATTGATTAGAAAATCATCTTTCTGTAACTTCTACACTCTCAATAACCAAGTGTTAGACTAGAAAAGTATGCAGTTGGGAATTATAGGCCTCAGTCTGAATCTCTGTTCTGCCTCTGACCCACAATGTGACCTTCAACCAGTAGCCTAATCTCCTGGAGGCTTAATTTCCCCTTCTGTAAATTGGGCTGTTCACATCACTTTCAGTGGTAATTTTGAGACTGAGTGAACCTGTAAGTGGTAAACTTCACTTAGTACCTACCACACATGGCAGAAGATGATGATGAATCGGTGTTAGTTCCCTCCTTCCCTGTGTCCCTCCATTGCTCGCCCTCAGCTGTACAAAGAGATCCTGGCTGTGACTAAGTTGAAGAATTCTATTGTCTCCTCCCTGAGTGTTCTCATCTCCAGAGTAAATACATCCAGGCTAAGTCCACAAATGTACCTTGATCTTCTTGTGTACTTACTCTCTACTTTGCTGTAGGAGAGATTTTGCTCTGTCACTGAACCCCTAATTACTGCAGAGTAGGGGGAAAATATATTTCCCTCACCCCCAAGACCCACCCCATCCCCAATCACTGGGATTCCACACTCAGACTCCTCCCAGGGTTTGAAGTTGAGTGTTCAGATGACGGGGTCTGCCTGCAGAAATAGAAGTATCTCTCATCCTTTTCACTAGTCATCGAGCTTTCTCTTTAGGAAATATTACACATTTTACAAATCCAAGGGGACAGGCCCAGTTAGATAAAAGTCTGCCAGTTCTGGCTCTGGCTGCATCTATTGACAGCTTGATTGGCACTGAGGAATCTGTGGTTTCCCCCAAACACACACACAAGGCACCAGGATGGAACAGCTGCTCTGTGCCTTAGCAGGGGTTGAGGTCCTTGGTCTTATGGATGAGTTTGTTTGTTTTTTCTTAATTAATGACCTTGTTCAATGTGGGATATTAGAGGTTTTTTGTTTGTTTTTAACCCAGTCCAACATGCCAGCACCCCAAGGGATTTGGGGATATTAAATATTCCTCCTCAGCTTCAAGATGACAGTTGATAAATGCAACCATAAGATACTGAAAAGAACAAAGGACATGAGGGGAAATGCAAGCCCTGGGGAGATTAATAAATCATGAGGAGAAGGAGTGAGTGTGGTCAAACTATGGAGCCCCCGCGAGGCCCATTACTTGATCTCTTGCAAAAATCCAGGAGATGCAAGCAGGATGCCTATAATTCTGTTAACTGTGATTCCTAGTCCTTAAATGCTCTCAGATGCATGTAACAGGGTATTTATATTCCCTTAGCAAATGAAGCATTGTTCAAAATTGTGAACAATGGTTGAGTTTGGAAAGACAGTGTCGTCTAATCACTAGCTTTGTCAACGTCCTTTGCACTCACTCCCTAAGGAAGCCTCACTGCCCAGCATGTGCTGTGGTTCGCAATCTGTGTCACCCTGAGCCCTCATGTTCCATGGAGGTTCTGGGGCAGCCAGCTGGGAGCAGGTAGTCAGACTTCCAGGCCCCATCCACCTACTTCTGTGAGAGCAGCTGTTCTACTCTTTCCTGCTGTGTATATTAGAGAACCACAGAAGATTTTGTTTGGGTTCTTCTGCCCCAAAAAAGAAACTTGAAAATCAGTGGTGCCATGGTGTTTGCATCCTTTTACAAGTTGCTTCTTTCACTCAGTGGTATGTTTTTGAAATATAACCATGTTAACATATGTAGATCGAGTTCAATCAAGAACTTGTAGAATAAACCACAGTATGTTCATTCCCCTGCTGATAGATATTTAGGTGGTTCCCCATTTTTTACCATCTCAATTAATGCATCAGTGGAGGGCATTTTCAACACAGGCAATGGGCAGTGCCCATTAAGCTGAAGAAGAAGGGAAGGACAGCAGGAGGGGTGGATGACTAGTGAGAATGTCAGGGGGCAATGGAGTAGATGTGCATGGATGCAATAGATCCAGGGCCTCCCAAGAGTCAAAATGGGTCTGTGAGCTGGAAGATCCAGTGGTAGCACAGAGTGGGCGATGATGAGGTCTGGAGTGTGACCCGAGGACTGGGCAGCTGAGAGTAAGGAGGAAAGTAAGTTTGTCAGAAACTTGAGAGGCCAAGGTGTTAGCTGGGTCGTTTGCTGGACATTTCCATTTAGTCCTTCAGCTACACTCTGCATCCTTCGCAGCCCTATTCTGTGCCCCAGAGGCTTTAATTACCATCTCAGTGCCCTTTCCCTCAGACTGAGAGGTACACAGCCTGGACCAGGGACGACATGGAGACAGAGCATCCATTCCTCCATCCCCTCCCTTCAAGGTCCCTGCAGGTAGCCTGCGTCTCCGCTGAAACCCACTGCTCATTTCTCTACAATTCTTCTTTCTGGTTATAGCAAATGCCCCCGGCACCTTGTCTTGGGACCCAACACACTCACCTTGGATTTCCTCCATGCCAGGAATCATTTTATTGACCTCTTTTCCTCTATTAACCTGTTTACATGTGCCATCTCTTTCTTGCCTGATTGAGTACAGGCCAATCTCATGGATACTGAAATCTTGGAAAATGATGACAAAAGTAAGGGTAGATAGGAAGTTACTTAGCTGGGTGCAAAAACCTAATGAGGGGCGGTGTCTGTAAATCTGCATAAAATGCAAACTATCCTACATTTTTGTAGTTCACATGTGAGCTCCTTTAAAATTAAAATTCCTGCCTAATTTTTAGGGAGAATTCCTAGTGTTAGCACAATATCTAGCATATAGAAAGCATTTAAAAATGAAAATAAGTTGAATTGAATAGGACTGAATTAAATTAAATGGAATTAAATTGAATTTTACTGAATAAATGAGATGCTAATTTTGCACATTTTAGACATCATGGGTGCCCCCGTCAAATCCCCTTCCCTCTAGCGTATGGTTTTTAAAAGCTTCATGAACATCAAATAAATTACATTAGGGATTGAGTTTCTGAAGTGAATAATGAATAATAAATGTTTGCTTATGTTAGCATCTCATGTAGAAAAATATTTAAGTCATGAAAATTTTGTGATAAATTCAAATCCCTTTAAGCTTTCAGGACCCACTTTCTTTTTTTATTTTTTGAGACAGTCTTGCTGTGTCACCCAAGCTGGAGTGCAGTACACAATCACTGCTCACTGCAGTCTTGATCTCCTAGGATCAAGTGATCTTCTCACCTCAGCATCCTGCGTAGCTGGGACTACAGGTGTATGCTACCACCCCTGGCTAATTTTTTTTTTATTTTTTAGTAGAGACAGGGTCTCACGATGTTGCCCAGGCTAGTCTCAAACTCCTGAGCTCAAGTGATCCTCCTGCCTCAGCCTCCCAAGGTGCTGAGATAGGCATGAGCCAGCGCACCCAGCCTGACTCACTTTCTTGATATTGTGTGTATTTTGCTCTTGGAAAACTTTGCTTTCTGTCTCCATGGCAAAAAAACAACTTACAGTGGTTTCAGAACATGTAATTATTCATTTGAAAATAATTTTGTTAGACACATATCTATTAACATTTTCTTGAATTTGTAATACTGAATAGGAAGAAACAAAACATAAAATCTTTCTTGTTTTAGTTTTAATCTAAAATACTATATGTCTTTGCATCATATGAGTTAAAGTTTTTCTGGCATTACACAGTGATTGTTCTCTTCAAATAACAGATCGTAGAGATAGTAGGGGAAAAACAAAGTAAACATGGCTCAATTTGCATTTGGTATTTTTTTGGAGGGGGTGAGTACTTCCTCTCTTCTTTCCTTTCTCCAAACACTACACAAGTAATAATTTGACTCTATCCCTGTGGCTCCTATTGTCTATACATACATGAAGTTGAATTTCATAGTGCCCGTTATTTGAAAAACATTTCAAGTCAGAGCTTAAGATTGGGCCTTTCATGCCAAATCAAGGACAGTGGCTAATTTGGGGTTGCCAAAATCACATATTCAATTTATATTAGATAATAAGAAAAGTTGCTTTAAAGCAAAGGGTATTGTTGGCACTTATGAATAAGAAATTCTGATTATTCTAATGCAGCAATAAAAATTATTACCTGCAATCTTATTTTGGAGTAGCCCCATCATAAAAAGTCCAGAGCCAATAGCTCAGCAGGTTTTAGCATGTGACAAGTAAGGTGACAGTCTAGAGTCGAAGATTCTATCTCCACCCTGATTATAGTCTCAGAAATGCATTCAGCTGGTCATAAGAGGAAGAAGGACTGCATGGTCCAGACTAGAATGCTCAACTGGGATGACTTGATCTCCTGTGCCAGCTCCCATGGATGAATCACAGCTCCTGAGGACCAAATCGGGGTTCCCTGGGGAGTGTGCTGGCATCAGTTAGTGATGTCTCCCACCACTGGCTAGGATGAGGGGAATGGCAGCACTCAGGACATGATAGAAACAACAGAATTTGAAGTTAGAGGATCAGGGTCAGACTCTTATCTCTATCTCTTATTAGCTGTGAGGTATCGTACTCACCCATTCAGCAATCTTAGTTTTGTCATGTATAAAATGATGATAACAATTATCAAGAAAATTAAAATTGGTATCACAAATAAAAAAGAATTAAAGTGCAGCTTACATCTTATGAATTGCTAGTGTATTTTGCCCATCCCAACCTAGTGTTTTCCTTTTTTAAACTCATAGCATTTTATCTTTTTGTGTGTATGTGTGTGTGTGACAGGGTCTTGCTCTGTCACCCAGGCTGAAGTGCAGTGGCATAATCATACCTCATTGCAGCCTCAACCTCCTGGGCTCAAAGCAATTCACCCACTTTAGCCCTCCCAAGTAGCTGGGACTACAGGCACATGCCACCATACCCGGCTAATTTTTGTGTTTTTTGTAGAGACAGGGTTTCACCATGTTGCCCAGGCTGATCTTAAACTCCTGAGCTCTAGCTGTCTACCAGCCTCAGTCCCCCAAAGTGCTGGGAGTACAGTTGTGAGTCACCATGCCTGGCCTACTCATGGCGTTTTAGTATTCTGTCACTCTTTTGGCAATTAATTGTGAACTACCTACTGACTCACATTAGTGTATTATCTTACTTCACCATATTTTATTTTTTGTACTGCCCACACTTTCTAGCCCATGCCTCTCCTATAGTAGGCGATCCTAAGTATGAATGAATGTAAACAAGTTACTAATAGTATTTTAAAACTCCAAATGCTGACAGGGAGATGAGTAGTTACTTTTTATTTGAAAGCATGTATTTTTCATGTTATTTGAAAGGATTATTGTGATTTTATGTTCATAAGATCATAGTTTGTTGTTTAAAAACTATTTTTTTTTTTTTTTTGAGATGAAGTCTCTGTCACCCAGGCTGGAGTGCAGTGGTGCAATCTCGGCTCGCCGCAACCTCCACCTCCCAGGTTCAAGCGATTCTTGTGCCTCAGCCTTCTAAATAGCTGGGACTATAGGCGTGCACCACCACACCCGGCTAATTTTTATATTTTTAGTAGAGACGAGGTTTGACCATATTGGCCAAGCTGGTCATGAACTCCTGACCTCAAGTGATCCAGCCACCTTGGCCTCCCGGAGTGCTGGGATTATAGACATGAGCCACCATGCCTGGGCAAAAACATTTTAGTGGACTTTATTTTCAAGGAACTGAGCTGCTTATGTGCTTGGGCAGCTCCCCTGAGCAAGTCTGTAGAGGGTGCAGGCAAATGGGCTTGGTGGCACAGGCACAAAGGAGAAGTCTGTATTTCTGTGGGGAGACTGCTGACACCCATGGATAGGTCCCACTTTTGGGGCTGACTGGTAGGCAGGGCACGGGACTTGTCTGCTTTCTCTGCACAGCACTGACACCTTCTATCCATCTCTTTACTTCTTGTAACTCCCACTTCCTCTTTGTTGACACTGACTCAAAGGATCATAGACGTTTAATGATTTGCTTAGTGACGGGCCCTGGCCATAGCATTGAGCCATCTGGATTCATTGTTCAGTGTTCCCTCCACTACTCAGTCCTTTTAAAATCCAGCTGTCCTACAAGTTGATTTCACTTCCACATAAATCATTTCTTCTAGCTTGCTGGAAAGTTCCTTGGCTTTCTGCTTATCTCTGCAAGGACAGTTAGTTCCCTGTTGCTGTTGCCAAGTATGTAAACAACATGTTTCGTCTTTCTGTGGTGACAGGCACATCTCATCATCCTGAGTAGAAGCCCCTCTCAAGTGGAGGCAGCAGACTCCGCACACATTGTTGCCCACGCTGCTGTCGCTTCAGGGAGACGCGAGCACCATGGTGAGAAGAATCCTTTTCTCTTCCTGTCTCACAGGCACCTGGGTCTATAAAGGAGCTGTCTTCTAGATGGGTTAACAGGTGAACAGAGCTGCGACACAGGCCTGTTTTATCTGATCATCTGCAGCTATGCTACTCTGCTGCTTTCCTCAGAGTCCTTTGGTTTCTCTCTCCTTCTAGCCTTCTTCTAATCTATTATTCTGAAATACAGCTAATCTCTATGCAAACGTAGCTGTTAAGAGCCCCAGAGCATCTGTACTGGGTTTACAGGGAAATCTGCTCTGCTTTCAGCGGTGATCTATTTTTAAAGATTGTTGTGGCAACAGCTTTGGCCTCTGGGCCAGCCGGCCTCCAGACACTGTCAGGGCTGAACTTTCCATCAGGATGAACTTACATGGCTTCAGGATTCCAAAAGGAAGTTGCCATTTATGGCTCATATGGTTTTTCGTATCCCCGCATAATAGGTAGAGCATCAAGCTTAAGGAATTGTTTAATCCACCATGCTGGGCTCAGAGCATACAGAGCATACAACGTGCCTCCATTGGCAGAAAACACATAGTACTAATGATTTTTTTTTTTTTGGTCATAATATTCAGAAATGGAGTACAATTCATAAAGAAAACCTAGGGGTATATTCTAAGATATCAAATAAAAATAATTATGTACTGAATAAAATAAGGTCCACTGTGCTCAAAAGCATAAAATCAACATCTGGAAAGCATGGGGTTGATTCAGGAAGTAGAAGTCACGCTAAAATGAGGCCAGCACATGGGAGAAGGTGAAGGGAAAGCTTCAGTGAGCAACCTGGTCCAAAAAGATCCATGGGCCAGGCAGGGAGCTTCAGTCCCCAGAGGAACTGATGAAGGGGGCATCAGCATTTATCCATCTGTCCATCACACCTTGCAGATCTCTCATTCTGACCTGCTAGAGCTTGAAGCACCTTTTTAGATCTGGAGGAGCCTGTGTAAGGATGGAGAGAGGAGACAAGTGAACTTTCTTGTCCCCGCTCCCTAGAACATTCCACACTAACCATCAGGTTTGCTTGTTGGTGCCTAAAATTCATGTAATAGGAGGAAAGTACTTTCTATTCCATACCTATTAATAAAACACTTAAAATACATGTTTGATGGGAACTCCTAGAATAGCAAGTCACAAATCTAAATGTCTACAGGAACCAAGCAAGCAATGTGAGTGAAGCAGGTGGTTATCAGAAACCAGCAGCAGCAGCAAGCATAGTTATAAATGGCAGCTAACTGATGGCTATAGTATGAGAGAGATGAAACAGAGTGGTGAGGACTGTTGCAAACTAAAACCCATACCTGCTACTTAGCTCCAGCCCCTGGCAGCCATGTGGAAGGGAGGCTTATATTAGCAGAGCTCCTTTTTTAAGAAAAGGTAGAAATTTGGAATTTTATTGGAGAATCTTCAATTATTTTTTTAATTATTTTTTATGTTTTTAGAGACAGGGTCTCACTCTGTCACCCAGGCTGGAGTGCAGTGGTGCAGTTATAGCCACTGCAGCCTCAAGCTCCTGTGCTCAAGTGGTCTTCCTGCCTCAGCCTCCCAAGTAGGTGGGACTACAGGCACACACTGCTTGTACCCAGCTAATTTAAAATTTTTTTTTTAGAGACAGAGTCTGCCCAGGATGGTCTCGAATTCCTGGCCCTAGGCTACCCTCCCATCTTGGCTTCCGAAAACTCTGGGATAACAAGCATGAGCCACCACAGACCCAGCCCAATTTTTAACTGATAGTAACTAACTGAAATATGTTTAAGACTCTGAGTAAGTCAAAACAAGTGTGAAGGCTGGATCCGTGACTTTTGACCTGGAAAGCAAGAGTGTCAGGTTGCTGTCAGAGCTTTCCTGTTTTCCGCAGGGGTGTAAACTGGCAGAGTAAGGGGAGGTGGGTCCATTCCTGAATGAATACCAAACAGAGAGGAGGCTAAGGCCAAAAGACCATCTTTTTGCCTAGAGGGATTCTGGTTTCCAGCACTTGACCCAGTGCTCAGTGTACTCACTGCAGGTATGAATTGAGTGGGACCTAGTGAATCTGTGCCCTAGAATGCTATTGTCCCATAGCTGTGAAGTTAGGCCACTCTGCTTTGCATGATTTACAGAATCAGAGGCAATCCAATTTTAGTTATATATTTTTAGAAAGTTTTCCAATCTAAATATAGCACTCTATTGCCTTCTCTTAATTTGAAAATGATAATAATACCTATTTGATACAGATAATAAATATATGATAATTAAATGACCTCACACGGTTATAATATTAATAGCTACTGCTTATATATGGCATACCAGCAACGGTTCTCACTACATTTATTAATTCAGAAATCCTTCCAACTCGATGAGATAGGTACAATTATCCCCATTTGTTGGATGGAGAAATTGAGGCACCCAGAGATTAGGTAATTTTTCCAAGGATGCATAACCAGTGAGTGGTAAAGATATGAACCCAGGCAGCCAACCACCCCAGAGGCTCTTTATGTCATGTCACATTATAGGGTTTGGCACTGCAAATGTCTCCTCCCTCCTTAGGCCCACCAAAGAATCTGTGAAGTGTGGGGCAGACAAGGGACACAGCAAGAATGAAGGCAGCCCAGAGAGAAGGGTTTGGAGTGCCGATGGGAAGGCCTGGGGCCCAGGAGCATGTGGAGAATCTCAGCTCCCACCTGCAGCAGCTGAGGGCATTTGGTGACGTGCACCCAGAAAGCTCACTTGCCAGTCGGAATTGAAATATGTGAGGAACCAGTTTGGGAGGCCAAGATGGGTGGATCACATGAGGTCAGGAGTTCGAGACCAGCCTGGCCAGCATGATGAAACCCCATCTCTCCTAAAAAATACAAAAATTAGCCAGGTGTGGTGGTGCACACCTGTAGTCCCAGCTAGTCAGGAGGCTGAGGCACAAGAGTCACTTGAACCTGGGAGGCAAAGGTTATACAGTGAGCCAAGATTGTGCCACTGCACTCTGGCCTGGGCAACACAGCAATACTCTGTCTCCAAAAAAAAAAAAAAAAAAAAAAAATGTGAGAAACATAAAGGAGATGGGTAAGAAGACAACTTCTCCCAGGCACAAGGAGTTGGGACTGATAGTTTTACAAATTGGGAAAGGGGGTGGCTTCTGCATTAGGCCTGGAGGACTGGTTGCTTGAAGCAGAAGCAAAAGATGACTAAGAGGCTGGGCCCAGTGGCTCACACTTGTAATCCCAGCACTTTGGGAGGCCGAGGTGGGTGGATCACGAGGTCAAGAGATAGAGACCATCCTGGCCAACATGGTGAAACCCCGTCTCTACTAAAAATACAAAAAAATTAGCTGGGCGTTGTGGTGCATGCCTGTAGTCCCAGTTACTCAGGAGGCTGAGGCAGGAGAATCACTTGAACTCTGGAGGCAGAGGTTGCAGTGAGCCGAGATTATACCACTGCGCTCCGACCTGGCAACAGAGCGAGACTCAGTCTCAAAAAAAAAAAAAAAAAAAAAAAGACGGAGAGACTCAGGAGCAAGCAAGAATCAAAATAATGACAGCAACAATGACAGTAACAACCATAGCAGCAGCACTTGGGCGCCTCTTGTATGCAGGTGCTGGTACTTCCACAGACATGCTCATTGAATCCTTTTAACAACCCTTGGAGGCAGGACAGGACCTCCCATTTTACAGATGAGTTCACACTGCCACCTCTTCGTACCAGAAAGTACCATGAATCTGAAGGACCTACTGTTTCTACTCTTTGCTCTACCCCAAAAGGACCAAGTCCCCATCAGTCTGTATGGTGCTCCTAGGCAGGCCCTTGTCAGATTCAGTACCTATCAACCAGAAGACACTTGAACTGTTTATCACCCTGATGCTGTTAGGAAAAAAGCTTACTGAGGCCTTAAAGGTGAGTAAATGCTAAGTGAGGAGCCAGGGCAGAGAAGCAGTGGGCTAGAAATAAATGCTGATTGTCCTGCAGCAACATGAAGTCCTGGAACAGGTGCAAAAAGAAGCATAAACCTTTGCCCCAAGGCCTCAAACAAATCACCTGAATGGGCAAATCAGAAACAATAAAAGCAAGAAGAACTCTCAAACTATTCCTACTCCATGAACATAGTTTAAAAACTGCTGCCATTGAAATCCTTGCACCCATAGTGGCAGATGTGGGAAAGGCTGGAAAAGAGCTCACCAGGCCAGCATGTGCTGCACGTGTAGGGAATCAGCTTCCCTCTAGAAGCAGAAATGCAACAGGCACCACCCAGCCAGGGGCTGCAGCAGGAGCACGGGTGGGTACATTCCCACTGTCTTTTATGTCATCTCCCTGCTGTCCCCTCACGTGGCCATTGCCCCCACAGCAGGAATGAAAGAAATCCACTGCGGCCTAGGTTTCTCCAGGCCTCTGCTGCCTCCACCAGGGAGAAATAAGAGAAGGCAATTTGCAACTTATCTTTGTGTAACAACTAAGGGGCAACCAAATCCCTTACAGCTCTCGACAGCACAGGACTTTCTGACCTGGACATTGGTTACTTCTAATTCAGAAGTCCTGGCTGGATCCCAGGAGCAAATCTGCATGTTCCACCCAGCACCAAGGGGGAATCTTAGCTCTGCTCTCCTGTGCTTAAACCTGTTTGTACCGAGTACAAAGACTTTTGGGGGGTTGGTTTTGGTTTTGATTTTTGAAGAAAATAATTATTAATGAGAAAAATTTCTCCTTTGAGGATTCTCTGTAGCCTGCCTGCCTGCTTGCGTGCGGAATGCCCATTGAAGGCATTGCCCTCTAACTAACAAAACGCCGGTGGCCAAGGAGCAAGTGTTTCAGTCTCAACGCACAAGCTAATCCTTTTGCTCTGTGCCTTCCCTGTATTCCTTATGCAGACAAAACTGCCCAAGAAGTCACGAAGGCTTGTGATCGCATAAAGATTCCCAATTCAGGCTCCTGGAATGTCATGAACCTGAGCCTGGCCAGCTTCCCAGAGCAGCCATAGACAAACTTGGTATTAACAGCTTTCCCAACCCTGCTAAGTGTTCAAGGCATTGGCTTTGTGTTTATAACTCATCTCCTAAAGGATATTAAAATGAAATGGTTCAAAGCCAAGAACATTTCAGCATCAGCCTTTGAGAGGCAGAGCCTGCTGAGTGCAGACGGCCTTGTTTGGAAGTAGCCCCATCTGCGGCCTGGGCTCTTGCAGGCTGGGGAGTTCTGCAGTATCCAGTGACAGCAGATGGAATGGGCTCTGTCCGGTTAGAGCTTAGGGGGCAGGGGCTAACTAAGTGGATTCCTGAGATATAATTTCCTATGCACGAATATGTATATCCCCCCTGCCCCCACTGGTCCTAGCCTCTAGTCACATTTTACACAGTAGACTGGAAAAATGTCAGTATCAGGAGCTGGGCACTGCATCTCACCCAGGTCTCCTCTTTTTTACCTTACACGACCCTCCCTTTTCTCAACTCTTCCCCTGTGGCCTGCCTTCTCAGCTTGCCCAGTGCTGGGCCCTCCTGCCTCCTGCTCACTGGATTACTGATGTTCCTTGGGCCCTGTGTGTTCCAGAGAGACCAGAAATCAGGGACCCCCAGTGTACACAGGCCCTAGGTCTTGTGGGCCCCTGACAGGTAACATGGACACCTGGGAGCAGCCACAGTGAGGTGTCCTTTACCTTCCCATGCTCTTCTTAGCTGTCCCTGCTGCCTCTCATGATGCCTCCAACCTGAGCCTCCAAGCGGGGCCTGGTGGTACAGTCAAGTGAGAGTAAGCCATGGCTGGCCACACCCCAGCTGACTCTCTCCCTTCAGACTTCCCACTCCTCTGGGCCCCTGTGCGCTCTGAGAGAACCTTCCTCTGTTGCTTCTCAGGGCCCATTTGTTTTTACAAAATGCCCAGTCAGCCTGAGTTTGGCCTTGCCTTTGAGCTCCCCAAGCAGCACATGTGGCATCCATCCCTGCTCTGTGCCCCACAGGGAGCAAGGGCGAAAGGGGAAGTGAGGGTGCAGTGGAGTGAGGCTGAGGCCCAGAGAAGGAAAGAGATGCCCCGTACTCTGTTTTCACTTGCATCAGGAGGATCCCTTCTCAGAAACTTTTGGAAGTCACTCTAGAGTAGTCACATCTAGGGGATTGGGGTCCAGGGTCACTCAGCAAGTTAGAGGCCAAGCAAGGCCTAGAATGGACCCCAGGTGCCACCCACTTACCACACTCCAGACCCAGAGAGGGAGTTGCCCCACCCCCACCCCCGCTGAGGGTGCAGGGCTCTGAGCAGCCCTAAAGGACAGGCAGGTAGGGGCTACAGGGCTTGGCAGCCCTTGGGGCCGGCGGAGAAGGAGAAGAGAAGGCCTGTTCCCCACCCAGGTGTATGCTATTGGCCCCTCTAGCTAGGGTAGAGCTGAAACCTCATCAAGCTTGCTCACCAGCTGCTGTCCCTTCATTGTGTCTGAGAGCAAAGCCTGTCCCTTCATTTCTCTCCTGGGGAGGCTGAAGTGCATGAGCAACATGGTGACCACGTTCCTGAGGTTCGGGTTTTTCACTTCTGGGCTGGTTTGTAATTTGTATTCAGAATTTCTTAGAGAAGCCTATGTAACTTCTATCCCGACTCGGCTTCAAAAAGGATTTTTAAGGCAGCTTATGGAAAATGCATCTACATCACCAAGACAAGTGACAGGAACTTGAGGTTGCTGGAAGCCTTCACTACATGGTGGCCCCAAGTTACGGTGGCAGAGGGGGGCTGGTCACTTTCCTGGTGGTGAGGACACTTAAGGCAGGCAGATCCCAATGGTGACCAGGCCATGTGTGGACACGCTGCATATTTATACCCTGTGAGCCTCACGTGGTCTGCTGCCATTGGATCACTTCACTTTATGGATGCACACCTGTCCCTAGAGATGGCCACAGACTTCCTCCTTTCACACAGCTAGTGAGCAGCAGCCCTGAAGCCATGTCACAGGCCCCTGTCTATGGCACTGTGAAAGTGTTCCTCATGAAGAGGGTCTCCTGTGGGGACCACTGAAGGTTCTAGGGTGAGGAAAGAGTCTCTTCCAGGCTTTGTGTGTGCTCAGACTTCCCGTGTGGCCTCCACAGGCTAGCAGCCTCGAACAGCAGCCCCCAGCAGGGTCTAAGTAGCTTCAATGTGTTCGTTTCCTGGGTGAGGGAGCTCTTCTGAGTTAGCGCCAGGCTAAGATTTGGGACTTTCCATTTTTAAACTCCCTGGGGTCCTTAAAGCCTCTACAGTTGGTACAGAGTAGGGACTATTTCCTAAGACTGCTACAAAAGACAATCGTCACATTGTACACAGAGGCTTCCCTCTTAATGAAAACTGTCCTTCTGTTCCAATTCCTGCCTTAGGACAGCCACAGGGAAATGAACGCAGGGTTACTGAAATTTATTTTAATTAAAAGCCTCCTGGCCTCCCGGGCAGTGGGCAACATTGCAGTCCTGCATTCCTCTTGCTCTTGGGATGAAGCCTTGTTTTCTTTTGCCTGTGTATGAACATCTCTACACAGAATCTTTCAGGGTCTTTTGGAATGATGTGGCTCCAAGTCCTCAGACAGAGCCATCTGCAGAGATGTCAAACCACCCTGCCTACCAAGCCACACCTTCTCCCTGCTGTAACTCACAGCCAACCTAAACATTCTGTTAGAGTGGAAATAGAAGATTCACGGCCTTGGAACACCTATGCCATTAGGGCTCAGATTTACAAGCTAAGTCATGCTCCTGTGTTTTAGAAAATGACCTCAGCTTGTGCCCAGGCCTTCGGCATCAGATTGCAGAGGATTCTAGAAGTGGTTTTTAAAGGTAGGGATGGACTCGTGTGAGAGTGCTGAAACTGCTGGCTCTTTGTGAACACACACCCTGTTTCAGGGCACAAGGTTCAGGCCGGGAGGTGGCAGCCACTTTAAAGGGCTATGACTTCCTATCCCTCTGGAAATCCTGTTGTCACTTGTCCCAGGTGGAGATAGACTGGGATGTCCATTGCCAGGAGAATAAACTGCTTCTCAGGAAGTGACCCCTTTGCTGTAGTTATAGGACTCAATTTGCCCTCCCCTAAAAGACTGCTCATGTGGATTTAGTTCTCAAAGTTAATTTGGAGGTGAGGGGTTTGGGAGAAATAAGTCAGGATCTTGCAATAAAGGAGCTTTCTTGTATCCCAGGTAAAGATAAAAGTGGTTTGAAATCTATAGACAGGGAGGGTGCCCACGTGGATGCACCAGACCTTCCTCTGTTCCTCAGCTCTAGACCATTTTAATATACAGGGGTCCTAACCTGAGTTCACAGATGCCTGATGTGTGGTTGGCTTGCATGTGACAACATCTGTCTGGGAACCCTCTATCTGGCCTTATCCCCCTGTGACTAGAGACCTACCAGGAACAAAAATGGGAAAAGCACAAAACCTTAGAGAAGCTAAGGACTTGAAGGAAGAGAGCAGCGACTTGAGGAGGTGGTCCCCAGAGGGCAGATTCCCAGGCAGGGCCCATCTCTGTCTGCCCACCACAACGCCTGGCCTTCTGTCACTTCAGCAGCCATGTTGCCTTCATGTAAGGAATACACTCCTTCCGCACTCTCCTCTCTTCGTTCCTCCCTCGCACCCATTCCCTCTTCCGGAGGTCCACGTACACTAACAAGCATCCTCTTTGGAAAATATGACTGGGAGTCCCTAAGTCTGAGGTTAGGAGCCATTTGCGCATTAGTTGAAATTGAACCCTGCAGCATCCTCCCTCGAAGCTTCTCTGTGAGCTGAGCTGCACTGAGGGACAGGAGCATGCCATTCTCAGGTTGAGAGGACCAGCCCAAAGGGGCTGTTAGGGGAAGGAATACTGGGAGGTGGGAGAACATTACAAATAAAAGGGCTTGATATATGTGAGGTGCGGCTGTGTCCACCTGTGCCAGGGAGACCAGCTCCTACCCCAGGAGAGGGCAGGGAAATGCTTCCTAGCCCTTTTGGCCTCTGCCTTTCCCTGAGCATGGCAATGCTGCTTCGGCCAAAGCCCAGAGTCTGAAACTCAGTGCACAAATTGCCCCATGCCTTATACATCCACAAGTCTTCATAGTAAGGGCCCATCTTTAGGGACAAGGCTGAGATGCGGAAAGATCTTTACTTTTAAAAAGAATTACTCGGCTACATTCTTTAGTTAACTCCCAATTAGCCAGAAAATTAAAATACCAAAAGAGTACTCCACTCCTGAATATCTTCATTCATTTTAGTCATGAATGTTCATCTCTGTAATGCTTTTATAATCAACAAAATTAATACTTCATCCTCAACATTTGCTGTCATTAGATTATCAAAGTAGCCAAAGTTAATACTCAGTTTGCACATTAAATCTGTAACGTTTTCTCGCATGGGTCAGCTATGAGGAAGAGATGTAACATTTTCCATGTGGTAGATTTTCTCCCACCAAGACAAAAACTTCTGAGTAGTGCTCCAGAAATGCATCTGCTGGTGGCTGGGGACAGGCCCCATTGAAAGAGAGGGTTACGGGGATCCAGTTCAATTGATTTCTGCCTAATTGCAGACCCCAGGGCCAGCTGGCACTGAGTGCAATTCCTGCTCCTGTCTGGCAACTGTCTAAAATCTACATGGAGTAAATCTTGCAGATGAACATAACTTGTTTCAGACCTAAGCTATCTTTAGGTTGACTACATTTGGTAGACATTTCCCAAGTGTTTACGTCTCTCCTTTCTAACACAGATCCTACAGAATACAATTAGATCATTTCTTAAGACCCACGATTCTCATTGTAAATTTCAGGCATGTTCTCAGAGCTCTTGAGGTGTACAGGGCTGTTTATCTGCAAAGGATGCTAGACTTCTGTGTCTTTTGAGTGCTCTGTGTGTTTTCATGTTTCTCTCCTCTCATTGTCCATTTCTGCCACTTGCTGCTTCCAGTATGCCTGCTATTTCAGCCCAGTATGGACACCCATAGCCACAATTATCAAAACTGTCCCTAAAATTAAAATCATCAACATTTATTGAGCACCAACTATAGGTCAGTCCTGTTATCATTTATTCATGTGCATTAATCTGTTTACTTCTTATACCTCCTTATAAGGGAGTTATTAATATAATGGTCTCCCTTTTCCAGATGGGGAACCTGAGACACACAGCAAGGCACACAGCTATAAGGGGTAGAGTCAGAACCTGGGCCCAGATAACGCAAGCCCAGAGCCTGCTCTCTTTGCCACTCACCCTGCTGCCTCCAAGAAGCAGCACACTTTACAGGGGCTAATTGGATTTTTGATCCTCATGTGCTCTAGAGAGCTGTACCTGAAGACCATGGAGGCCACTTTGGAAGCACCTGGCATTACCGTCACAGAATGAGAAAAATAAATCCAAATCAATTCACTGGAAAAGATAATGAAACAGATAAAACACTAGCTGTCCCAATCAAGAAAACAGAGAGAAAGTACAAATACAAAACTAGAAATGATAGAAAGGAATAACCAAATATTGAGGAAATTTCTAAAAGCAGAAGATAATGGTTTGTACAGTGCTCCATAATAAATATGGTATTTCCAAGTAGAAATGTCAAGTAGACCACTGTATATATATATGGCCCATAATCTTCCCCAACAGACTTTATGTGCTTGTCATGTGTCACCATTAAGCTATCTTCAACAGGTGCTTCTGTGGGAGTCCTATGTCTCCAGGGAGAGGAAGCCGTCACATTTTCCTCTACTAGGGTAGGGGCAGCAAACTTATGCACATGGGCCAAATTTGCTCACCACCTGTTTTTGTAAATAAAGTTTTATTGGAACATGGTTATTCTCATTCATTTATGTATTGTCTGTGGCTGCTTTCATGCTACAACAGAGTTGAATAGCAACAATGGGGATCATATGGCCTGCAAAGCCTAAAATATTTACCATCCTGTCCTTTACAGAATAAGTTTGCCAAACCCTGTGCTAGAGCCCTGTGATTTTTCCAGTTTCAGACTAGTTTCTGTGCTGGTTTCTTGGTTCAGGATTTCCAGACCAAGTAGGTGGTACACATTCAGACTGCATATATGCTTATTTCAGGTATTCTTTTGCTAGTCAGAGCCTCTGGGTAGGCACCCTTAAGTCTACACCTGGAACAAGTGCAATTGTTCTTATCTTCATTTTAGAGATTCCTGGCTTAGTCCGTTTGGGAAACTATAACAAAACACAATAGACTTAAGTGGCTTATAAACCACAGAAGTTTTTTTCTCACAGTTCTGAAGTCTGGAAATTCCCAGATCAAGGCTCTGGTAGATCTGGTGCCTGGTGACCTGCTTCCTGGTTCGTAGACAGCTGTCTTTTCACTGTGTCCTCACAGGGTGGAAGGAGTGAGGAAACTCTCTGATGTGTCTTTTATAAGGACACTAATCCCATTCATGAGGGTGCCATCCTCATGACTTAATTACCTCTGAAAGGCCTTACCTCTGAATATCATCACCGTGGGGGTTAGATTTCAACACATGAATTTGAGGGGGATAAACATTCAGACCATAGCACTGCCTGTATTCATTTTATTTCCTGCATAACAAATTTGTTTACCATTTATTACCTCGCAGTTCTGTCGGTTAGAAGTCTGGTGTGGTAAGGCTTGCTTCTCTGCTAAGGCTGAAATTGCTTTGTTGGCCAGCTCCACTCTCAACTGGAGGTTGGGGTCCTTTCTGAAGCTCGTTCCTGTTATGAGCACAGTTCAGTTCCTTGCAGCTGCAGGACTGTAGCCCCTGTTTTCTGGAGAGCTGGTGGCCAGTGACCCCTCTCAGCTCCCATAGGCTGCTCTTGCTCAGGTCCTTCCACCATATCCTTCTCCATCTCAGCAGCAGGCACAATCCTTCTCATCAAATCTCTGTCATGCTTTCCATAAATATGACTTCCTTTTCTGCTACCAGCCAGAGAAAACTCTCTGCTTTTAAAGAGCAGCTGTGATTAAGTCTGGCCCAGGGGATAATCTGTTTTTGTTTTTGTTTTCTTTTGAGACAGGGTCTTGGCTTTGTTACCCAGGCTGGAGTACAGTGGTGTGATCACAGCTCACTGAAACCTCAACCTCCTGGGCTCAAACAATCCTCCCAGTTCAGCCTCCCAAGTAGCTGGGATGACAGGTGCACATCACCACATCTGGCTCATTTTTTTTGTTTGTTTATTTTTTGTTTCACCATGTTGCCCAAGCTGGTCTTGAACTTCCAGGCTCAAGCGATCCTCCCACCTTGGCCTCCCAAAGTGCTGGGATTACAGGTGTGAGCCACTACCCCCGGCCATAATCTCACTTTCTTAAAGTCAGCTGTACCCTATAACATAAGCTCATCTCAGGAGAACTATATCTTCATACTCACAAGTTCCATCCATAACCACAGGGGAGGGACTACACAAGAGCAAGGGTCATGGGTCACCTTAGACTTCTGGGGACCACACCAGCTTTTTGCAGGGAGTTCTATTCAGCTTTCCACCACAAATGATCCTCAGGCTTCATCCCTAGTCCTACTCAGACTTAGAAAGCCCCACTATTAGTAGATGGACCTTTTTTCTAATATGCTCATGGGCCATTCAACCTCAGCTCCCACTCGCTTCTCTGGCTTTTAGTTCTCTCGTCATTTTCCATACCTGAGGTTTTCTATTTCTTGCATTCAAGATTGGCATGCGTTTAAAAATATGTGTGTTATATTATAACCTGTATGTTGAAGTATTTGGAATGATTGGGGTTTTGAATGATTTCTTCCCTCAGCAGCATGTCAGCAATATTTTCCAGATTTTTCATGTTTTAGAAATACGTACCAAGATTACCCTCCAAATCCATCAAAATAAGTGAACTTTCAGAGTCCTACCCTCAGTAAAGTTATAGCTACCCTATAACTAAGGTTATAGGAAGAATTGATGGTTGATCAACCTGAAAACTTACCAGTGTGTTCAGATCTAGGGCATAGTTTCTTCTTATGCAGTAACTTTTCTTTATGTATCACCGGGAAAGCTAGATGTATGAAAATTAAGGAAAGTAGATTACGGTATCTTTCGAGACCTAAATTCTTTCTAATGAAACAGGCAGATTAATGGGCAAAGGGTAGTCTTTTTTTTTTTTTTCTTGTCCCCATACCTCTTTTCAAATAGCTCAACACTGCTAACAGTATATTTATTTTGTTTCCATTTCAAATCTGTGAGCAGTTTTCAAAGTTATAATAAATGCTTTTCTTCAGATGTAGCTGAGCAGTATTTTCAAGAGAGCATGACTCATCTTAAGGATTCTGAAGGGATAGGAAGAGCCAAATTTCTTTCAATTCAAGATGAATTTTGCCATTTTCTACAAATGACTGGACAAAAAGAGGTAAGTGAGTTTGGATCACAATTGTCTAGTTATTCACAGTTGATATCCAAAGGGCTACTCCTTTACTCTGCAAGCATCCATTAAGCACCTATTGTGTGCAAAGCATGTGCCAGTCTCTAGAGGGACACATAAATAAGGCTAGGGCTCCTTTCAGGCAGCTTCCAGAGATACTTGCTCTTAGAAGCTAGGAGACTTCATGAGAATATAGATTGTCATGCCCACCTACAAAAGATCCTACAGAAATAGTGGACAGGCCCTGCTTATTGAAGTCCTGCAGATCTGGCTGGAATAGTGTGGCAGTTAGTGTGTCTAATCCCTCTCTCCTCAGTTTGGGTAATGAATGGAATTTTCATATCTAAGGAAAACTATACGGTGCAGAAGTTACAGCTCAGTTGTTTAGTATTGATTCATACAAGCATGATTTACATGGCTTATAAAAATAGAACAAATCCCAGACCTTATATTCATTGGTAGTTAAACCCTTGGAAACGTATTCCTTGCAAAGCCTAGCATACCGTGGCTTTATTCTTTTGTATATGTGTGTGTGTATATACATGTTAATACATATATATGTCTCCAATCACCGACAGATACTGAGGAACAATTATATATATATGTGTGTGCATATATATGTATATATGTATGTGTATATATATGTATGTGTGCATATATGCCCACACCCTCTTCTCAGTGCACCTAAGTCCTGTTTACTCTTCACTCCTCTCTGTTAAACTTTTCTTTTTTTTTGAGACAGAGTCTCGCTCTGTCACCCAAGCTGGAGTGCAGTGGTGCAATCTCGGCTCACTGCAACCTCCGCCTCCTGAGTTCAAGCAGTTCTCTGCCTCAGCCTCCTGAGTAGCTGGGATTACAGGCCCCCGCCACCACACCCAGCTAATTTTTTTGTATTTTTAGTAGAGACGGGGCTCTACTAAAGAGCCAGTTTGCTAAAATCTTTTAGTGAGACGGGGCTCACCATTTGGCCAGGCTGGTCTTGAACTCCTGAACTCGTGATCCACCCGCCTCAGCCTCCCAAAGTGCTGGGATTACAGGTGTGAGCCACTGCGCCCACCTCTGTTAAGCTTTTCTTATCAGAGGTTAATGCCGTCTCAGTTTCCTAGAAAACTATACATGCATACATATATACACACATATGTACACAGTACATATATGTGTATACACACACACACACACATATCTATATACATAGTTGTTCCTCAGTATCTGTGGGGGATTGGTTCCAGAACCCCCAAGGATACCAAACTCCAAGGATGCTCAAGCCCTTGTACAAAATGGTGTCATATTTGTATGTAACTTAGATATAGCCTCCTGAGTACTTTATATCATCTCTAGATTGCTTATAATACCTAATACAATGTAAATGCTATGGTAACAGTTGTTACACTCTATTTTTTATTTGTATTGTTTTTATTGTTGTATTGTTATTTTTGTTTTTTTCCCATATAATATTTGATCTGTGGATATGGAGGGCTCGTTATATATTTTTTTCAACTCTAACCTATCATGGCAAATCTTGGAAATGACACACTTTATTTCCCTTGCCATCTGTAGACCTCCTCCCCCACAGCTCTTTTCTCATCCTTAATCCCCCCACTACCCCCACTTCTCTCAGTTAGGGAACATGGGCTTTCATGTAGATATACCCATGTTTCTCAGGCCAAAGTAGGGCCACAATCACCATGACAAATGGGAGTTTTCTTGGTCACCCAACCCCAGGGAGAGAAATACCTTCCAGGGGCATCATATTCCCTCCCCGTCTCCCCTCACATCTCTGGAAGACTTAAGGGGAGTGCTCAGGTCAGAATAATGGGGCATCCATTGTTTTCCATCTTTAGTCCTGCCACTCATCATCTCTTGCCTGGACCGCTGTAACGAGTTCCTGTCTCTCAGCTGCTTTTTCCATGCTTGCCCTCTTCTAATCCACTCAGAATAAGGAAGCCATGGTGATGTTTCCAAAAAGCAGATCTGACCAGTGAACACTAATTTGTAAAAGCCAGTGCACTGGCTCCCCGATGCCCTCAGGATAAACTAGAATCCTGACATGGCCCACAGTATTGTCCATGACCTGGGCTCCACTGACATTTCCAGGCTCATTTTTGCCTCCTCTCCCTGATCCATGTTCCTGCCACACTGGCCTTTTCTAATTCCCACTTCCAGGCAGTGCCAGCTTTTGTTTCCTCCTCCTGGAAGGCCCTTCCTCATTGATCTCCAGGCCAATGCTAACCCATTCTTCATTTCTTATCAGCTTCTCTGAATCCTCTCCCCCAGGCTTCATTTAGACGTTCCCCATTATTCTTCCTTACAGAATCCATTTGATGTCATCAAATATTTGTAAGTATATATTCACGTGGATATTTAACATTTGTCTTGCAACTAGACTGAACCTGTGAAAGCAGAGACCCTCTTGCCTGTGGTGAGGAGTGATGAGCAGAGAGGTGGATGCATGTTTGGCCACAGGCCAGCTGGCTGTTCTCACTCCCATGGGCCATGCATCAGTTCGTCTGTACTGTCTGGCTTCCCACCATAGTGTCTTGCTGAGTCAGCCAATGCTCACTGTCAGTGATGCTATGCCTCACTGCCCTTGCCCAGGTCACCCAGATCAGTGTTGATCAAAAGATGCACCTCACTCTCCTAAGCTGCCCTCAAAGATTTTAGCAAACTGGCTCTTTTCATTCTAGGGCCACTACCAGCCCATCCAGTGCCCTTATGATAATAGAAAAAGCTGCCCCTTCCTCAGGTAGATACCGCCCATGTTGGAGGGGACCAGAGGCTGGATTTCAGCCCTCCCCATGCTCCGGCCAGGCACCCCTGTGTGTGGCACCCCCTGCCCAGCCAAACATGGCCAACAAGGGCCGGGCCCAAGGACAGTCCCAGAGCCAAGAATGGGGCTGTGCTCAGGCCATCCCAGATGTTCCCACAGCACGTGGCCATTGGCACTGTGGAACATGATCTTTGGGGGCCGAAATGCCTTTTAAGGTAAAATGTAAGTGAAGGCCACTCTGCCACAGGTTAAGCTACTTTACGAGGGTTTGTCTTCTAGTTATGCCACTCTTTTGCTCAAGAATCTTCTCTGACTTCCTCAGCCTGGTCACTCACTGGCTGTCAACAGGCCATGTGCTCCTCCTGTGCTCCCAGTTGCCCATACCCTCTTCTCAGCCCACCTAAGTCCTCTTTACTCTTCACTCCTCTCCATTAAGCTTTTCCTAGCAGAGGTTGATGCCATCTCAGTTTCCTAGAAACCCGTGCCATTTAACTTCCTTCACATCTACCCCGTTTCCCCAGTCAGGCTGTAGACAGTAGCCAAAGCTTCATTTGAGAAAGGGAGTCTCCCTGGGTCTTCTCCCCATCACTGGCTCCTCTAAATCTGACAGTCAATTCCCACAGAAATATTACCAAACCCAACACTCTCATCAGTCTAAGTCCTTGCTCTCAGAAGTTGGGAGATGTGATGGGCTTTACCCTCAGGCAAGTCTAGATTTAAATTCTAGTCCCTCATGTACCTCAGTGGGGCCTCACTGGTGAGTTACACAATCACTCTGCCTCTACAGGGATTCCTCTTTCACCTGAGAAATTGATTTCTGCCTCATCAGCACCTGTAATGTGGTTCCCCTACCCCAGCCCTAGCCCCTGACTTGTATTATTGCCAACAAAAAGATTAAAGGCCCTCCTTGTCCTTCTGTTTGTGGAGCACTTTCGGGACACCTTTGGGGCTGTGTCATGAGGAAGCTCCCATGGTCCATGCTGTATTTGGCAGTCAAATTCAGCATCCATGCTCTGCAGCTGATGTCGTGCCTTCATGTGGAAGATCGTGGAAGAATTTCTGGAGGAAGCATGGAGGATTGACATACTTTAACAGGGTTTTCCCCCACATATTTTGGTGTCTGAAGAAGCTAGTATCAGGAAATGATGTGTCCTGACCAATTCATATTTTTTATTCCATGTTAGTATAAATAAATTGGATAAACCAAACAAAATGTCACATCATGTTGGAATGTTTACTTTCAGTTTCCTAAACAATTTCCTATGAGAATAGTAAAGCCTGGAGTGTGTTCAGGATGTTCTATACATAGATAATTTGCCCAGGAACGCTGTATTTTCACTTCTGTAAGAATGGCATTGCAGACAGAGGGAGAAAAGCATGGGACTAAAATGTATGAAAATTAGGTCGGGCATTGTGGCTCGTGCCTGTAATCCCAGCACTTTGGGAGGCCAAGGTGGGAGGATCACTTGAGATCAGGAGTTCAAGACCAGTCTGACCAACATGGTGAAACTGTCTCAGCTAAAAATACAAAAATTAGCTGGGTATGGTGGTGGGCACCTGTAATCCCAGCACTTTGGGAGGCCAAGGTGGGCAGATCACTTGAGGTCAGGAGTTCAAGACCAGTCTGGCCAACATGGTGAAACCCTGTCTCTACTAAAAATACAAAAATCAGCCAGGTATGGTGGTGGGCGCCTGTAATCCCAGCTACTTGGGAGGCTGAGGCAGGAGAATCGCTTGAACCTGGGAGGTGGAGGTTGCAGGGAGCTGGGATCATGCCACCGCACTTCAGCCTGGGAGACAGAGAGAGACTCTGTCTAAAAACAAAACAAAACAAAACAAAACAAAAACTCCAGATTTCCACCTGCTGTTGTAAAATGGAAGATCTGCTGAGATGTATTTTAAAAAAAAAAACAAGTATGAAAATTGCTGGCTGGATTCAGATCCTAGCACCAACATAGCTGAGTCCTCTGACTCTGAGCAGGTTTCTTAACTGCTCTGTTCCTGTTTCCTCCTCTGCCTAATGAGGATTAAAATTTTACCCATCTAAAGAAGACAGCAAAAATTAAATGAGATCACACACAATTGTGTGTGTTCAGCACAATTACTGACATGTGAGGACTGATCCATGTCAGCTTTTGTTCTTACTACTCAACTGAAATGGGTTCCTGTAATGGCTGAGTGGGTTTATTTTGCCAGGTGTCCTCTGTCTTCATAGTTTACACCTTTCTTCACATTTGTGTTGTTTCCTGACTCCTGTTCAACCAGAGGTGATATGATTTTGCTGTGTCCCCACCCAAATCTCATCTTGAATTGTAGTTCCTATAATACCCATGTGCCATGGTAGGGACCTGTGGGAGGTGATTGAACCATGGGGGCGGTTACCCCCATGCTGTTCTTGTGATAGTGACTGAATTCTCACAAGATCTGATGGTTTTATAAGGAGCTTTTCCCCCTTTGTTCAGCACTTCTGTCTCCTGCTGCCCTATGAAAGAGGTGCCCTCTGCCATGATTATAAGTTTTCTGAGGCCTCCCCACCCATGAGGAACTGTGAGTCAATTAAACCTCTTGGCTTTATAAATTACCCAGTCTCAGGTATCTCTTCATAGCAGCATGAGAACGGACTAATACAAGAGGAGAATAGGCTCAGCTCATGAGACTACCACACCCATGTGAAAATATACAAGTTATGTAATTTTCTTAAGAGGCACTGATCTTAATCAATCAGCCTTTGAACTTGTTAACCAGATAGCTTTTTGTTCCTTTCACAGAGAGCAACCTCGATCCTGAGAGAGTCCCTAGAAGCCAAAGTGGGAGTATTTGGCGATTTCAGTCCCGAGGTGGCAGAGACATACCGGCTCCTAGGAGGAGCAGACCTGGTGCAGGGGAACCACAGTGAGGCCCACAAGAAACTGAAGAAGGTAAAGCTGGAACCAGTACGAACACAAGAGTAGGCTCTCCCTCCCCTCTCCAAGGTCAATTTCTCTCCCTCGTGGTGGTTCTTTTAAATGAAACTTTAGAAGTGGTGTGTTTAGATAAGATGACATCACTTTTGTGGTAGATCTAAGCTAATACTTTTTGGGTAAAAGACATAGTAAGCCTCTTAGACATATATGTTTTTTAAATGAATTATCAATTATTTTTACTACGCAAATATTTTTAATTTTTTACATAGTATAATTTATCAGTCCTTTATGTTTGTGGTACTCTCTCTATATACTGAGTTTATAGAGGAATTCTCTTACATATTCTTCAATTGTCATTCTTCTTTTTCTTCTTTTAAATTTGGAGTTTATTTGTGTGGATGGCATGAGGAATGGATCTAATCTTACCTTTTTTCCAAATGGCCACCCAGTTGTCCAGCACCATTTATTTAGAGAGCCCATCTATGCTCCAGTGACTTCAGATAATACCTTCATCATATACTGATTTTCCTTATGGACTTAAGTCTATTTCTAGATTTCTCTTCTCTTCCACTAGTCTTTCTGTTTATTCATGTGTCAATATTTCACAGTTTTAACTCCAGAGATTTTACAGAATGATTTAATATGTGATAGGAGTAGACACCCCTTATGGCTTTTCTTTTGCTAGAATATCAGGTGTTCTAGCTATTCTTCCATGTTTCTTTTTCTACATGAATTTCCGTATCAATTTGTCTAACTCCATAAAGAGCTTGCTGGTATTTTTACTGCATTACTTTTAAATAAATCTTGTGAAAATTGACAACTTTGTGATATTGAGTTCTTCTATCCAAGAACAAGGGGTATCTTTCCATTTCTTCATGCCTACTTTTATATCTTTCAGGCACATCCAAAAGTGTTCTTCATATGGGTTTTGTATATTTCTTATTAAGTTTAATTCTAACCATTTGATCTTCCTTATTACTATTATAAATGGAGATTTATCTACTGTTATATCTTTTGATTTATTTTTTTACATATGAACCCAGTTGGTTTCTCGGTAAATTTTATATCCTGCTAATTGCTTCTTTTATTGCTTGAGTTAATTCAATCATTGATTCTCCCAGGTTTTGGGGGTATTCTATTACATCATCTGCAAATAGACTTAGTTTTACTTTATGCTTTCCAGTTCTTATGCCTCCAATTTATTTCGTTTGTCTAATTGCATTTGCTTATACCTCCAATATAATAATAAACAGCAGTGGAAATAATGAGCATCTTTGCCATGTTCCTGATCTTAGTGTAAATGCCTCCAGTGATTCTTCATTTAATAGATGCTGGTTTTAGAACTAAGGTTTATGTATTTTATCATGTTAAGAAAGTATCCATCAATTTCTATTTTCATGAGTGCTTTTTTAATTAGAACTAAATGTTGAATTTTACCAAAGGCTTTTTCAGCATCAGTGGAGATTATCAGATGGTTCTTCTTAGATCATTTAAATAAATTACAATAAATAAATTTATTTCACACTACCAGAGATTGGGTAATTTATAAAGAAAATAAATTTATTTATTATAATTCTAGAGCCTGGGAAGTCCAAGATCCAGGGGCTGACATTTGGCAGGGGCCTTCCTGCTGCATAATCCCTTGGCAGAAAGCGAAAGGAAATGAGAGAGAAAGGGAGAGAGAGAAAAGGAGGCCAAACTCAGCTGTTCATAATGAAACCACTCCCAAGATAACAGCATTAATCTGTGCATGAGGGCAGAGTCCTAATGGCCTAATCCCCTCTCATTAGGCTCCATCTCTCAACAGTGTTGCATTTTGGATTAAGTTTCCAACACATGCTTTTTGGGAGGCACATTCAAACCATAGCAGATGTTGATTCTATATGCTAACATTTATTGTAGGATTTTTGTGCCAATATTTGTATGCATTATTTGTTTAAGGATCAATGTTATATTTGCTTATAAAAATAATTTGGAAGTTTACCTTATTTTTCATGCACTGAAAGAATTTATGTAGCATTGAAACTCTGTAGTCTTTGGAGGTTTGTGTCTTCTGTGACATCCTTTAGGCCTGGTGCTTCTTTTGTAGGGAAATTCCTTGATAATTTTCTCTATTTCTTTTACAAAAAGTGGTCCATTGAAGCTTTCTGTCCCTAATGGGGTCATTTTGGCAAACTGTATTTTTCTAGATAATTATCCATTTCACTTACATTTTCAGATTTATTCGCATGGAGATTTGAAAAGTGGTCTCATGAACTTTAAAACTTTCTACTTTTTAACAGTTATTTTCCCATTATAATTTCTTAGTTTTATATTTTGGTTTTCTCCCTTTTTCCTTGACTTAGTTTGTCTATTTTGTTAATTTTTTCAAAAAGCCAGGACTTTAATCCCATAAATCCTATTCTCTATTTCCTTAATTTCTGATTTTATCTTTATTATTTCTGTCCTTGTACCTTACTTTGTTTTGCTCTGTTAAAATTGTTTTTCTGTGTTTATGAGTTGGGAATTTAATTCATTTGTTTTCATTTTATTAATCTGTTTATGAATATGAAATTTTCTTTTATTCTAAATATATCTCATAAGTTACATCATATGTTTTCATTACATTAATTAGTTTCAAAATGGGGAAAACCTGGGAAACCCTAAGTAACATAATTAATCAAACCAAAAGAATTAACTAGTTCTGAGGGGTCCTATAAGTCAAGTATTTTTCTCTTATGATTTTTCTGATTCTGCTGCAAAAGACACTAGATTTTGTAACGTGTGACATCTATTTGTTGGTGAGGTGACACATATCTTTTATCAGTTAGTTAGCAAATAGTTACTTGGCACCTTCAATAGGCCAATCACTGTGCTAGCCAGACCTGAGGGAAAACAGTGACCAAGACAAATACGATCCTTGTCTTTGTGAGTTCCCAGTCTAGCCAGGAAGAAATATATTAGATCAATCATTTTTAATAATTTAAACATTACCCATATGCCAAAGACATTTTGGTGAGGGAGAGGTGAGACGGAAGCTGAGGGTGGCAGATGCCCTGCATTTCCGCATCTGTCACCTCCATATAGTAAGAGCCAATGCTGGCCAGGCACGGCGGCTCATGCCTATAATCCTAGAACTTTGGGAGGCCGAGGCAGGCAGACCACTTGAGACCAGGAGTTCGAGATCAACTTGGCCAACACAGCGAAACCCTGTCTCTACTAAAAATACAAATAATTAGCTGGGCATGGTGGCACACTCCTGTAATCCCAGCTACTCAGGAGTCTGAGGTGGGAGAATTGCTTGAACCTAGGAGGTGGAGGTTGTAGAGAGCCGAGATCACGCCACTGCCCTCCACCCTGAGTGACAGAGTGAGGCCCTGTAAAAACAGAGCCAGTGCTTTTTGAGTGGTTGTTACACCAGTGGCACCGTGTTAAGCAATTCGTGTATATTAACTCATTTAACTCCTACAGGAACCCTAAGAGTTGGTGTATTAGGCCATTCTTGCATTGCTATAAAGAAATACCTGAGGCCAGACGTGGTGATTCATGCTTGTAATCCCAGCACTTTGGAGGCCGAGCTGGGCAGATCACCTGAGTTAGAGACCAGCCTGGCCAACATGGTAAAACCCCGTCTCTACTAAAAATACAAAAATTAGCTGCTGGTGCACACCTGTAATCCAAGCTACGTAGGGAGGCTGAGGCAGGAAAATCGCTTGAATTATCTATTTTTCTCATTAATAGAACTATAGAACTATTGAATTATCTATTTTTCTCATTAGTAGAACTATAGAACTATATTGCCAAAAAAAATGCTCATTATTATATGAAAAGAAATTTTGTAGAAATTTGTCTTCTGTCTTGTTATGTAAGTGCTGCACCTACCTAATAGCCTCAACTTTGTCTCTTGGACTATTACGTCTACAATATTTACCATATGGCCCTTTGCAGAAAATTTTTCTGAGCCTTGCTCTAAGCAGCTGGGAATGCTGCTTAGAGGGAATGCTAAGCAGGGCACAATGGGTCTAGAGTTGTCCTTTGGAATTTTTTTTTTTTTAATCACTATGAGGATAGTGTTGAGGATGGAATGGAGTGGACCAAGAATGGAGACAAGAGGACTCAGTTTTCTTTGTCCTCCTTCCATCCCACAGTTTTAGGGATCAAATGAGATGAACTGAGTGAGGCTGTTCTAATGAGCACCAGAGACTGCCTGCGTGCAGGCCATGCAGGCCACTGGGAAGCTGTTCCAACCATCAGCATCTCTGCAGGAGAGAGGAAAACGCAGAGCCAAGGTGCTGCCTGCCACTGAGAATACCTGCTTTCCTTCCCCCTCCTCACTTCTCCCCTGAAGAAGGTAGATGACATCTGGAAAAACTCTTCCTAGGGTTCAGCCCAGCCACTGCACCCCAGGCAGGGGAAGGACCTCAGAATAGAGGGGGGTGGCAAATGATAACAGAGATACACAGAAACTTGAGCAGGGCTGAGCAGGACCACACAGACCTTTACACTGTCACTGCTGGCTCCCGGTGGGACTGAACTGGTTTATGTGCCCCACCGCACACTCACTGCTGCCAGGTGCGGCTCATACATCATTCCTCATCTTCACAGCAACCCTGCAGGTCAAACCTGCATAGCTCTGTTAAACAGAGAAGGAGCCTGAGGCTCCTAGAAGTAAGCCAGTGGTCTGTGGGCAGGTTACTCTTATGTAAGGCCCGACTCTTTCCTCTATGCCAGTGGCTCACCAAGTATCCTTCTTGAGCCCCCTGCATCAGGGTCACCTTCTGAATCAGAGTCTCTGGGGCAGGGGCCAGGTGCTCAGGGTTCTGCATGTTGGCCAGTTTCCTAGGCGGAGGCTAAGAAACACTGCTCTGGGCCACACTGCTGCCCAAGAGGCTAAAAATCAGCTCAGCTTCAAGAAACTCTCAGGGTGCATCACCCTAAAGCCTGTGGTAGAAGTTGGTGGCCCCTTTTTCCTGATTTGGCCTTGTTTACCATCAGTCCTGAAAACAATAGCATTGGCATCTTAAAGATACCTGACCATTTGCCAGACTCCAAGAGAAACGATGGATACTTGTATTTCTGAAGGTTGTGCACTGTGGTGCATGCAGTTTTGATCTCCACTCCTCCACATGTACCTGTCTGAGGACAGGCTGACTGCTCTGTGAATACAAGGGCGCAAATGGGGACTTAAAACATGCTTTTCACATCTGCTGCTGACTGCAGTTTCTCAAATGCCATATTTAGCACTCGACTCTGTGAAGCCAGCAGTTCCTAAAGCTAAACACTGCCTGACAAGTGTCTCTTGTTTTTATCACAACAACAGCTGCATCCCCTAAGTTTTCAACTCAGTAGCAGGAACCCACTGAACAGTGGCTTTTCCAGATGTACCCTCCTGTGCTGAATGGTCCAGGCATGGTCCCACAGGCATGAAAAACAAAAAACAGGAAGGCCTGGGAAACAAGGCACACAGCGGGATTAAATCACCGAAAAGGAAACCATGTTATTGATCTGCCTTTTAAAGGCATCTGCCTACAGGGGAAAATCACAGAATTCTCTTGGCTCCAGATGGAAATTTCCACAGCAAAAGTTCACCTACTTGTACAACATAGAAACCTGATTGTATTCTAGGATGGGCATCATCACCAACATTTTCATCAGGTGAAAGGCTGCAGAAAGAATTCCTGAAGGCTGCTTCATAGATCAGGAACACCTCAGGAGTATGCTGAGCCCAAGAACAGCGTGAAGTCAGATTTGGGTCCAGCCTTCATCTGGCCTCTATATTAGGTACTATCTTCAGCAGGGTTCAATCCACGGCCTCACTACTTTAGCTGTGGGCATTAAACATTTCCATAAAAGAATGAAATAATTTTATGTGACCCCTTTCTTCAAAAAATCAAAGCCCACTAAAATGAATCTTTTTAAGAAAGGAGTTGGAACATAGTTTTTATTCAGAGGTTGTAGGCAAGAAAGCCAATGTTAAAAAGGTCTTTTTTTTTTTCTTTTTCTTTTTCTTCTTTTTTTTTTATTTTGGGATGGAGTCTTATTCTGTCGCCCAGGCTGGGAGTGCAGTGGCACGATCTCAGCTCACTGCAACCTCCGTCTCCCGGGTTGAAGCAATTCTCCTGCCTCAGCCTCCCAAGTAGCTTGGACTACAGGCACATGCCACCATGCCTGGCTAATTTGTGTATTTTTAATTGAGATGGGGTTTCACCATGCTGGCCAGGCTGGTCTCGAACTCCTGATCTTGTGATCCGCCTGCCTCGGCCTCCCAAAATGCTAGGCTTACAGGCGTGAGCCACCACGCCCGGCCTAGGAAGGTCTTATGTGGTCATAAGTCAAGACTGGAGAACAGGCTATCGAGTCCCTGCTATATTCCAGCCATTCCTCCAAGCAGGCCAATACACACAGCCTTCCTAGGGAAGGCCATACCTTATGTTAGAATCCATTCCCTGTAATTCCATCAGTGGCCCACTTTGTTTTACTTTCCCTTTAGCATATTTGGTGTTTTCCTTGTTGTCCTGGATATACCAGGAAATCCAGAGCCAAATCTGGAGTTCCCACAGAGCCACCATGCTACTCCACATTGTTTTCATGTGTAGAGCCTCATTTGTCCTTGATCCTGATTTTTCTAATCATCTTTGACTAACCCATTGTTGGACCGCAACAGCCCACCTTTTTTAAAGAGAAGGTCATAATGACATTAATTGCATATAAAAAGTCTTGTTCTTGGGTTGAGAAGTGTGCTTAAAGACTCTTCAAGCGCTCATGACTTGAAGATGTTTGTAAATCAGTTTATATGAGAATGAGAGCCAATTGTTAAAGGGGTCATGGTCATTCATTCTTATCTTGGTTAAGAGTGAATTTGGAGGCCCGGCGCTGTGGCTCACACCTATAATCCCAACACTTTGGGAGGCCAAGGCAGGTGGATCACCTGTCAAGAGTCCAGGACCACACTGGCCAACATGGTGAAACCCCGTCTCCACTACAAATACAAAAATTAGCCAGGTGTGGTGGTGGCATGCCTGTAATCCCAGCTACTCAGGAGACTGAGGCAGGAGAATTGCTTGAACCTGGGAGACAGAGGTTGCAGTGAGCCATGACCACACCACTGCACTCCGGCCTGGGAGACAGAGTGAGACTCCATCTCAAAAAACAAAAAAGAATGAATGTGGAGCCTCCCTTGCCCACTATAGGCTGTGTGGGAATAAGAATTCCAGTTCTCCTGACCACAGGCCTCCCTGACATCATCAGCTGCAGGGAAGAGGCACCCTCCTGAGGTTGCGCGCGCCCAGCTGTGGCACCCAGACACAGTGCCCCTCCATGTTTGCTCTCCCTTGGAAAACACTTGATTTGTAGTGTACACAAGCTGCCCACTGACAAGGCTACATTTGCTGTGGAAAGCTCCTCAAACATCAGAACTCTGACCATGGTTTAGTGAGTGTACAGTGCCTCAGAGGGTCATCAACTCTCCCACAAGGTCTGGAGGGGTGCAGAACTGTGGGTGTGGACAGACCATTCCGGCCTGAGGCTCTCCAGCAGTTTTTCAGAGCTTCGCTGGAAACAGTGAGTTTATGGGTACATGTCCAGGGATGGAGGGAAAAGCAAAAGCTCCTGTTACATAAATCTAGTGTAACCTTAAACAAGTTGAAAGAGCAATGGTCAGGAATGGCTGGTGTAGATAGCACAGATTCAGGAAGGACTGAACCAGATCGCTAAGCTCCATGTAATACGGAAATTTGCCAAGAGAAGGCAGTTCAGAAGGCCCAGCATTAAGAGTCTGCATCCCTTTCCTTGGCTGGCTTAGAAATAGGCAAATCCAGCCTTTATACAAAAAGCCGGCTCCACTTGAAAAAGAAACCATAATTTCTATGTGGGTACACAGCAGGATTTCTCTCAATAGCAAGTCCTGCCAATGCATTTATTTTCTAAATATGTGTATTGCAGTTGTTGTGGAGAAGGATGATAGTACCTTGCTCCAGTACAGTGGCCAAGGGATGGAACAAAGTCGTGGGGGAGTCGAGGGATGTCGATAAGGACATAGAACCCATGGGACTTGGCAACCTGGAGGTGAGGAGTGAGGGAGACAGCAAGGATGACATCCATGCCCCCAGGGCTGGCATCCAGGAGATACTCAGGGAGAGCTTTCTGAAAGAGTCTGCTCTGAGGAGCTGTGCGGGTGGCAGTGGCTGGACCTCACCCACTTTATCCTTCATCTCCCATTTCCCTGCAAAGCCCAGCATCCCCCTTCCTACCTTCCCTGTGTTTCTCTCATGGGAGGCTCCCTACCCACCAACCAGTGCCTCAGTCCTCAGGCCATAGGATCACTGGCCCTCCAAGTAGGGGAGCTGCAGGGCTGTGTGAGAGAGACAGAGACAGAGAGAGAGAGAGACAGAGACAGAGAGAGAGAGAGACAGAGACAGAGAGAGAGAGACATAGACCGAGAAAAAGAGGATGCAGGGGTGTGTTCTCTCAAACACACACTTGGAATTCCTTCTGCCTGTGAGCCCTCCCCACCCCCACCACCACCACCTCCTCCTCCCCCCAATCCCCACCACCTCCCTCCATCCCCATCCTGCCCTGTTTGTTCTTCACCTGCTGACTCCCCAGTCCTCAGGTCTCACTCCAGTGACACCTCCTCACATAGGCCTCTGCTGGCCCAGGTACCCTGAATCGACCACCACCAACACCCCCCAGTATTCATTCATAGCCCCATCGTCTTTGTTTTTCTTTTGCAGCTCTTATCACAGATTGTTATGACGTTTATTTATGTATTTTAAAAATATCTGTCTCCGCCACTCCATTGGAAGCCCCCTGAGAGCAAGGCCCACTTCTGCCCATTCTCCATTGCATCTCTGAAGTAGCCACAGGGTTGGCGTGTTGCAGGTGTTCAGCAGACACCTGCTTCAGGAAGTGGCGAATGTGGACGAAGACACGCGTCCAGCCAGGACGAGGCTGGTTTCTGTGCAGCTCAGAAAAACCACCCACTACCCCAACTGTGTTTCTGTAGGGGAAGGCTGTCTGATGAATTATGTTTTGGTTTACTCCTTCAATTCCCCCAACTTAGTCATTTCTGCCTGCCTTGTAATGGTTGGTAAATGAAAGCGTACTTGTATTTCTTGAAAGATGTATCACGTTTCACACTTCCAAGGAGTAAGGCTTCCGAAGTCATCTTTTCTCTTAGTATCAGCCTTGAGAATTGACATGAAAACAGAAGCACAATTTTCAAGTTTCTGAGTAATTTCTTCCCCGTGGACATAATCTGGCATTGGATAATGTGTGTAAAGAAGAGTAGTGATTTCAGATCCTCAGCGTTGGAGCATTTTTTTTAATTTACCTTTCATTAGCTTTTTCATTTCATGTAAGTACAAAATACAAGTAATAGCTTGACAAGCCTGGCTTGGAACCTTACCAGGAATGAATAGTATGCTTTTCTCGATTTTCTGTTACGGAGTCATGTAGCCTTGTAAAATGACCCTTTAGTTGCAGTCCTTGCTGCACTGTCTCCATTAATAAATAGGGGGTGTTCCATCGGTACCTTCATCATCTGAAATTCCTCAATAGAAGTTACGATGCAATTCTGGGACCTTAGGCAGGAGGTTAAGGGAGGAAGGGAGATACCACCAATCTACTTCTGCAGGATGCTGCTAGGAAAATGGCCCTCAGTAACAACTGCACGTTTTCACAGATCCCCCTAAAACAGAAAATATTCTTCCTGAGTTTGGGTATTGAATTACTGTGGGTTTTTAAATGACAGTATAGTGAGTCACCCAACCCTGATGCCATAGCTGCCACTGAGCCACCCCTCTGTCCACACTGGGAAGGGTGTTAGCTCAAAGGCACCACAGCTAGGAAGATGGCTAACTGATAGCACCTATCCCAGCTTTCTTGGCTCCTGGGCTCCTTAGACTGCTAGCTTTCAAACCTCAAAGTCATGTCAAAAAGAATTCTGAAAGTTTGCATCAAATGCTTAAGATTGTCTCTTAACTACCCCAGCTTTCCGAATGAGTCCTAAGAGTAAGCAGCAAATAGTGAACAGCCGTCTTTCTCCTATTGAAGGCTGGACTGTAATTTTGAGGGTTTTTAACACCACACACCCAGTGGGACTTCCCTAGCCGAGGTTTTTAATAACTGATGGGCCACTGGAACCCTAGGGTCCAACTGTGTCTTAAGGAGTCTAGACTCCATATAAGAATTTCCCCAGCTTACGTGTTTGTCCTATTTAATCATTCACTCACTTAACAACTACTGCATCTGCTTGTGTGCCAGGGGTTGTGCAAGGCCCTGGAACACAGTGGTGAGCAAGACAAACATGGCCCCATTTAGGGACAGCCTGCAGGCTGGTATAAAAGCAGACATTCCCTTTTGTCTTCCTGCAAGGGAAAGAAAAGCTCCCTGTTTGGTATTTAAGGAACAATAGAAACACAAATGACTTCTCACAACCCTGCATATAAAATCAAAGAGAATAAGAGCGATGTAAGGAATGGCTCCTAAAATTCATCTGGACACTCAGGAGTTCAGTTTATTGTTCACTTTAAAGAAAAGTGAGAAACACCCCTTATTGGCTCATTTCAAGGAGGAGCATATCTGCCTCTCAGAAGAATCTGGGGAGCACAGAGTACCTTTATTTATGGTGGAGAATGTTCTACTGTCAAGGTTTGGCGAGTTCTTTACTTAGCTCAGCAACATGTTTACAATGCCTGGCTCCAGTAGGTTCAATTAACATTTATTGACTTCCTCTCTGTCAATGCCTATGTTTTTAACAAAAGAATCAAAACACCTACTTCACACAAAAATGCTTAAGTAAATTTAGCTAAGAACAGCAGAATGTTGAAAAATTCAGTTTATGTTTCTTAGATAAATATATAACTATAAAACATTTTCTAGTAGAAGTCCATAATGGGTTATTTTGCTGTTTTAAAAAGCTATCTTTGGAAGACTAGTTTAGTTAATGGATGACCATTTTTTCCAGCCTTGGTGCCTGACCTTACATTGTAATCACACAAGGGATTAGTGAGGGGCTGAGGATCTGTTTCTGTCTCCTAGTTGACACCCCTTTGCATCTCTTTTCACTTCAGCTGGAATTCTGGCAAATCTCCTTAGTAAGGAGAAGTAACCTTAGGGGAAAAAAATATATTAATACCAGGAAGAGTTGAGTTTTGACAAAGGTCTAGGGATAGGGTAAGGATGGGGCTCCCCTCTTCAGGGCTTGATTACTGAAAAGGATCTCTTGACCCAACCACAATCTTCTCTCAGCTCCACTCTCTCTACGAACATAGTAGTGAAAATTATCAGCACAACGGTTTGTAACAAGTGGGGATGGTTAGTAGACCCACTGATAATTTGAATAAGCACTGTCAGTTGCCTTCTCATTCTTCCCAGGGATTCGTGCATATTCAGCGAATAGTATATTTCTATCCCTAGAGAATGAGGGGCCAGGGAGAAGCAGCTTCAGTCACCAAAGGGGTAGGATGGAAATTCCTCCCGAATATTAGATTTTGAAGGCAATCTGTTAAGGCAGAGTGAACTGAGACCTCAGACTGTCTCAACTAATTGTTACAGTGTCAGTAAAACTCTAATGCCACAGTGAATGAATTAACGACAAGCAGTGACAACATCACCTCTCAAAATGAGCTGCATCGGAGGCACTCATAAATATATAAATACAGGGAAGATTGGGTGGCTTTAAAAATAGCCCTGATCTTTTACACTGAGTGAAGGTATTTCTGGGCAAAATAAAGTCTATTCTGGTAAGAAATGTTAATGCTAGAGAGTGGGGCCTCTCACTGATGGGCGACAGTGGGGGGAAGCATCTTGCCTCTCTTGCTCTGTGGCCCTTTCTGAGCACCACCTCCTCTGCTAGGCCCAGTGTGCCCAGGCTTCCAATAGCTGTAACCCAAGCAGAGTGCTGGAAGGGTTTTCATCAGGTACCATGGGTATCAAAAACGTGTCCCCATCCCCTCCCCTCAAAGCAATGGAACTTGGTCAAAGTTCCTAAATTTCTAGGGTCACAACAACCTAAAGCATTAAAGCAACGTTGGCTCAACCACATGGAATGAGCAGCTCAGCCCATTGCCTAGGCCAGGCCAAGGTCCCTGTGCAGATTTAGAAAGTCAAGGGCTTGTTGGACAGAGGGACAGGGATCCTTGCCTTTGTAGAATCTGAATTATGCATTAAATAAGAGTTTACTACTGCTTGATACTGTATATTTCTTAGTCAAATGACTAAGAAACAGTGAATATTTTCTGTTATTTAAAAAATCCTGTCATATTCTCATGTGATAGTTACTATTTTCAAAGGACAACCACATTCTCAGATTCAAAAACCACATTCTCAATTCCTCAGACTGAAACATTCAGACAGTTTTTATAGTTTCCACAGCTTATAAAGACAAAGGCAATTGGCTGCTTGCATTTTAATTTTCTTGAAGACCTAAAAATGGTTGGCAGATCAGAATGAATAAACAGCCTTCAGTAGTAAGTCCCCAAACCCTCACACTTTTTTTACTCAAGCTATTACCATGTAGCACAATTCATCCAATTTTTTAAATATATATTATGAAATATTTCAGTTATGCAGAAAAGTATGGATAACATAACAAAGACCTTTGAACTCACTATTCAATATAAGAAATAAAACATGACCCATCCAGTTGAAGTCCCCTGTATACCTACCCCATCCCCAGATAGCTACTTTTTTAAATTTGATATCATTCCCATGCTCTTATTTTACCATGGTTTTGTTTTGCATGTTTTAAAACTTCATATAAATTATAATATATATGTATTCATCTGTAGTTTTCTTTTACCCCTTGACTTTGTAATCATGAGATTCATGTATGTGGTTATATATACACATACATATATCAAACATTTATATATCACATACATATATAGTATACACATATCACAGTTTACATATATATTACTAAATATTGCTAAATTGTTTTACAAAGGGACTATATCAGTTTGAATACCCACTATCAATATATAAAAGAATTCTTGTTGCTTTGTATCTTTAACAAAGCTTGGTAGTTTTTGCAGGCTGATGGGTGAAATGGTACCTACCTCATTGAAGTTTTAGTTTGTATTTCTGGTTATTAATGAGATTAAGCATGTTTATTTCATCAGATTTCAACTCTTTGAATAATCTGTTTATATCTTTTGACTGTTATTCTATTGAGAGGTTTTGGTTTGGTTTGGTATTTCTCATTACCTTATAGGAATTCTTCATGTATTCTGAATGTTAAACCTTTCTCATTTCTGTACACTGCAAGAATCTTTCCTCAGCATGGTTTGTCTTTCTACTTTGCTTATGGTGAATTTTGGTGCACAAATATTTTAGGTTTTCATATAGTTACATTTTATCAGTCTTTCACTTTTGCTTTGTCCAGATCTTGTCTAAGAAATACTTCCCTACCTCAAGATCATAAAGATATTTTCCGGTCGGGCATGGTGGCTTACTCCTATAATCCCAGCACTTTGGGAGGCCAAGGCAGGTGGATCACCTGCAGTCAGGAGTTTGAGACCAGCCTGGCCAACATGGTGAAACTTCATGGGGAACATCACACACCAGCACCTGTCGTGGGGTGGGGGGAAGCGGGAGGGATAGCATTAGGAGATATACCTACTGTAAATGACAAGTTAATGGGTGCAGCACACCAACATGGCACATGGATACATATGTAACAAACCTGCACGTTGTGCACATGTACCCTAGAACTTAAAGTATAATTTAAAAAAAATAAGAATTATAAAAAAATTAGGAAAATAAAAAATAAAAAAAGCAAAAATTAGCCAAGTGTGGTGGCAGGTGCCTGTAATCTCAGCTACTCGGGAGGCTGAGGCAGGAAAATCACATGAACCCAGGAGGTGGAGGTTTCAGTGGGCCAAGATCGCCCCACTACACTCCAGCCTGGGCAACAAAGTGGGACTCTGATTCAAAAAAAAAAAAAAAAAATCCAGTATTTTCATCTAAAAGCTCCAAGTTTTGCATTTCACATTTAATCCTTTAAATCTTTCTTGAGCTTAATTTTTTGTGTTTGATTTGGGGTAGTGATCCATTTTCTTCTGTTTGGAAAACCAGCGGTCCCAGTACCATTTATTGACTAGCCCATCTCTTCCTCACCAATCCTGCAAGGTCACTTCTGTCATCTGTCAAGGCTTGGGCTCTCTGCCCTGTTCCACTGGTCTTTTTGTCTACCGTGGCTGACTAACATGCTGTCTTAATTACTTTATTTAAAAAATAACAAATAAAAGGGTCTTGCCATCCAGTAAAGCAAGTTCCTGCACCTCATTCTTTCTCAAAATGATTCTGGCCATTTTTGGCACAGCTTTAATCTTTCTCCTCTCCTCGATTTGCCCTAGCCTAGGATGAGCAATCAAATGGCAAGACTTAAAGTAAGCAGAAGGGAGAAATCAAGCCAAAGCCAGCCCTGGATAATCCATAAGCTGAATATTTGACTCCTAATAACTAAGACATCGCTGTGTAGTAAAGAGTATGGAAAGCCCATGTATTAATAAAAGTAAAGTATGTGTTTACAAAAAAAAAAATCTATTTTTTTTTAATCTTTTCCAGGCTATATAGCAAGGGCCATATTTAAAAATAGAAACTGGAGCCCATGTTCTGGTCAGTACCAAGGTTCTTGCCTTTATTTTTAAAAATACTACTTTTAAATATATTTTTTGCATACAGATAAGTCACAGAGAGTTTTGTGAAATAGTGCTAAAACTGTTCATTTTTGCCTAGATCCCTCAGAACATCCAAATCAAAGGTCAGTCACTAGAGAAACCCCAAGAACGTGCTAATTCCATCACAGCAGGGTCTAAGAATGAAGTGATCTTTCTCTCATTCAAGGGAGACCTTATTTTCCTGCTCTCAGTGACATTTCCATAGCCTTATGATAGCTGCTTGGTGTTCTACAGTGTCTCCAGATCCAGACCCTCTTATACGGACCACAGGACAAAAGGACTCTGGCCACCCAGCAGGCCATGGGCATCCTCTCCACGTGAGTTGGCTTCCCTCACACTTTCTCTGAGTATCTCATTCCCTTTCCATTCAGAAGCTCAAGAGGAAGCTGGTTCTAGAAGGTTCTGTGGAACCTTCTCTGGAATGGTTTACTGACTTCCCATAACTTCCATAAAGGACAAGTTCCTTTGAAACCCAAGTTGTAAAATAAATTCCTTGCCCAGATATTTAAGAAAACATTCATCCTTTAAGTCAGAAATATATGCCGGATGTTGTCTTCCTGTAGACCAGCCCCTTCAGGCTAAGGCACCCGCTGCAGGGGGAGGGCCCCAGGAATTCCTGTGGCCTCCTGCAGCCCTGCTTCTGGCTTCCCTCTGCCCTCGGATGCCTGTCAGGACTGCAGCTGAAGAGTTCACTGACTTGACCTTAAAGGCTGGCCCGCCACATCCTTTCTCAGCCCCTGAGCAGAGGCCCGGCGCTCTGCTGTGGAGGGCCCACCTCACAAATCCTGGTTCACAGGGAGCAGCCCCAGGGCTGCCCGAGTCTGTGCTCAGGGAAACAGGGCCACAGCCTGGAGCAGAGAAACCTGGCCAGCAGGGAAGGCGAGCCAGGGAGGCCTCCAGCACAACCCTGACCATCCTCCTCACCCATGTCCTGCTCACCAAGACAGCTAAAGGTTGAGTGCCTCAGCTCAGCGGGGATGGTCACAGGTGATTTTAAAAGACGTGCGGGGCCGGGCGAGGTGACTCATGCCTATAATCCCAGCACCTTGGGAGGCCGAGGCAGTGGATCACTTGAGACCAGGAGTTTGAGACCAGACTGGCCAACACGGCAAAACCCTGTCTCTACTAAAAATACAAAAATTAGCTGGGTGTGGTGGCATGTGCCTGTAATCCCAGCTACTCAGGAGGTTGAGAGGCACAAGAATTGCTTGAACCTGGGAGGCGGAAGTTGCAGGGAGCCAAGATTGGGCCACTGCACTCCAGCCTGGGTGACAAAGTGATACTCTGTTTGAAAAAAAAAATTAATAAAAAATAAAAGATGGAAGGAAAACATCTCATTTTATGCTCTGTGCTACAATTCTCCTCTCATTTATAGCCCCTCCCGAGGCTTCTCATGAATGGGTCTGGGCACCGGCTGGGCAGCAAAGGCTGGATGGGAACAGTGTGGGGGCTGAGGGGGCACCACAATCACCTCAACTTCTGCTTGTCTGCAGGGCCCCGAAGGTTGCTGCGAAGCCAAGGCAGGCATCGAAAGCCAAAGTGGCCTTCTGCACCAGCATCCCTCAGGACACCATGCTGGCGAAGGCCCGGCCCGGCACAACAGCAGACTGACGCCCCCACCCTGAAAAAGCCTAGAACATTCCTAGGCACTGTCATTTAGGGTGCTGTATAAATCTGTCTCCACCTAGAAAATGGAATTCAACAGTCAGGATACAGATTTCCAAAGCCAACTGTTGGCCCCAACATGCAACAGTGAGACCGTAAGCCTCCCGTTGGCCACATTTTGACAGTGGATGCCCTTCAGGGTGATATATGCTATAAAGCAGTTTTCTTTCTATCACCTAAGTGGTTTTTCTTGCCAACAAGAATATTCACCCATCAGCACTACTGTGGCTGAAAAACTTCTCTTCAGAAGTTTGGTGCGCCCTGTGCAGGAGTCAGCCCGACATCTGCTGGTACACACAGCTCCTTGCATAGGTCTGGAATCAGATCTGGAACCGTGAAATTCAAGAGGGAAGCCCTTTCTTATAGGAGGCTAATAGGGATTGAGAATAACATGGGAAGAAAACGTTAATAAAGGGAAACCTGAAGGCGCTGGTGTCAGCATGTGTCTTCAAAGTGCAGCCTGCCTCAGAGTTCCTCGAAGCCTGAACAGGGGTTTGGGAAAGAGCCCAGTAGGAGGGGCAGGAGGCCAACGCACCTGACTTGGCCTGGGGCCCAGGGGGGAAGGTATAAGGAAGTGAAAAGAAAGGCTAGCAGGAGGCTGCCAGGGGAGGACTGCAGACTCCCTGCTGCTTCGCACCCCTCCTGTGGCCTCCACTGCAGGCAGGACAAACCTGGACACCACCTGGAGCTGCTTCCTGAGTGGGCACACTATCGTGTACACAGCAGTCTTCAGCCTCCTGGAAGGAGGCCATAGTCGTGTGAGGATGGCAAAGTCGAACAGGAAGCTTTGAGCGTCTTTCTCCACGATGTCAACGAGATCCAGTGCCAGATCGAGGTGGACAGAACACGCAGGGGTAAGGGTGCAGGTATAGGCAGTGCCATCCCTTCCCCTCCCTCCCCTGTGGCCATGAGGCTGCAGGCCAGTGCTAAGATGACAGGAGACTATAGCACAGGGCCCTCCCCTCCAGCCCCCAGTGGGACATCCAAACCACCGTGGGGCCATTTGTGCAGGGCACCACCTCCAGTATTGATGAGGAAAAGAAACTCAATAGAGCCATGACAGTGTGGAGAGAAGCAGGGTCCACTGTCTTCCTCAGGAGCGTGACAGCTGACCCTGCAGACCATGCTTGCTGGTACACACCGGTCCCACACTCAGGCCTGTCGGACATCAGCAGTGTGCTAAAAAGGTGCAAGATGTGGTCACTACTCACCGTGTCTCCTATCTAGTTGACATGGGTGGAGTCTGCTAAGGGGTGAATGTTCATATGCTCCCAATTCACATTGAAGCCCTAATCCCCAAAGGGATGGTACTAGAGGGTGGGGCCTTGGAGAGGTGATTAGGTTATGAGGGTGGAGCCCTGATAAATGGGATTAGTGCTTTATAAGAAGAGACACCAGAGAGATGATCTCTCTTTCCACCATGTGAGGACACACTGAGAAGGCAGCCATCTGCAGGCCAGGAAGAGAGCCCTCACCAGGAAGTGAATCTGTTGGCACCTTGAGACTTCCCAGCTTCCAGAACTGTAAGAAATAAATGTTTGTTGTTTAAGCCTTTCAGGCTATGGCTTTCTGTTACAACAGCCTGAACTGAGAGTCCATGCTGAGTTTTTTAAATAAATGTGAATTACGATGTTACTTCTTCCTTTCTGTATTTCTTGAAGGGTATCTTGGAATCACAAAAACTAAAACACATTTTTAAAATTTAGCAGCCCCATCCCACCCCACCCCAGGAAACAATGAATTTAGGAATGTTTCCTCCAATGTCTCCCATCTGTTAATTCTGTTGACTTCAACAAAAGAGGAAGACTATAGCTACTTGTGTTTTTCTATTTTTGGTAAAGGGCTACAAGGTTACAAACAGGTAAAGATATCTAGCTTTTCCTTGTCTCAAACTACCTCAATTTTTTCAAGCCCCTAAGAAATGGCCATGGCCATTTCTTAGTCCTGGTATGCCCTGGTATGCCCAGGACAGTCCTGGTTTTAGCACTCAAAGTCCCACATCTCAAGAAACCTCTCCATCCCAAATGGGATGGTTGGTGGTATCCTACTGCCACTAATCATTCAGGCTGTGATGATGACATTTTTACCACAAATTGTCCAGTGTGTATCTGAATATAAGCCAATTGGCTTATGCTCTATCCGCCATGCTTTCTAGCTCTGTGCTCCCAATATTGAGTTCTGATTCGGGGGAGGAATTAGAAAACTGGAACTTTCCATATATATCTTCTGCCCAGTAATTCTCTGCTACACTAAAAACACGCATGTAAACACGTAGACTCTTTATTTAGAGTTTAAAGGAAACATCAAAATCTACTGAAAATATTCATTCTCTTTTTTCCTCAGATTTTTATTTTTGCACATTCTTGTGACATTGTAGGGAACAGGAGTTTAGCAAAATCAGCTTCTTAGATGATGCCATTCTAAATATACATCTTAAACAAACAACATCAGAACAACCAGTGGGAAACTGAAAAACACTCAGTGAGTACTGTTTTATAACAATAAATACAAAAAGACTGGTTGTGTTCAGGCCCCATCCAACCACGAAGTTGATTTCTCTTGTGTCCAGAGTGACTGGTTTTAAAGGACATGGAGCTTTGGGGTGACCTGTCACAATGTCAAGGGCACACTCCTGGGTGATTCACAGATTTAGCAACCAACAATAGCTCATGATTCCATACTTATAAATACTTCTGGCAGAATACTTCTTGAAGCTATGTGTTCCAAACTTGCAGATGACAATTAAGATTCAAGATATTTCGCAAAGTAAATAGAAGTGGGTCATAACATTAATTACCTGTTCACATCAGCTTCCATTTACAAGTCATGAGCCCAGACACTGACATCAAACTGAGCCCACTTAGACTCCTCACCACCAGTCTGTCTTGTCATCAGACAGGAGGCTGTCACCTTGACCAAATTCTCACCAATCAATTATCTATCCAAAAACCATTACCTGTTACAGTTAAAACAAAATCAGCACATCTTTGACTGTATTAGAAACAACAAAACCTTACAAAGCAGTCACCGCCATACCAGTCTGACAATCACTAGTTCATTTGGCAGATGGACAACAAAGGTTTAAACTTGCAATTCAAATCAACTTTCTTTCCATACTCTGATTCATGGTGTTTTTAAAAAATCATCCTGAAAGCTGTGCTGCATTTCTCCTCCACTTATCAATGAAGAAAATGCACTCTCCGGAAACTACCTGGGGTAGCCACTACTAGGACCTGGGGAGACGTGCACCCTGGGGGTCTGAGGGCCTCCAGGTGAATCTGAGAGGGAAGACCCTCCAGTGCCTTCACTGTAGCCTGCCTGAGGGTGGTGCTACCTCAGACTGTTATTCCTCAGTGCACTATAGTCAGTGCTGTAATACTTTGTTACAGGAAGTACAGTTGAGACAGCACTATGTGAAAGAAGCTAGCCTGGACTAAAAAAATGCTGTGCTGCTAGCAAAACTCTTTTTATATGATGCCACACTTTACAGATGGAAACTTTAAAACAATACACAAGTGTAAAATAAAACGAATCCAATGAAGCATGCTCATCCCAGTATCTTAAACTTGGTGGTGCCTATCTACAGGTCCACACTCTGCGGCCCATGAGCATGGGGGCCTTTCTCCTCCTCCAGGCCCGTCCTGGGTATCTCAGTGCTGGGCTGCAGGAGAGAAATCCAGTTCCTTCCCCCAAAACATCCTTCTATTTAACATATTGTTGCCCTGGACGAAACACCCCAACTGCAATGACTTCTGTTGAAAGTGCAAAAAAGGCTTCCGTGAGGTGGGTTCATGGTTGTTACTGTATTCATCTTTCACCCTTGAGCTCAGAAAGACCTGCATCCCATGAATGAAGGGTTGGGAAAGGCATCTTTAGGAGGCATGGTCTACTGTGTGTTTCCAATTTTCCTGTACACAGCCAGCTTGCCAGTCCAGCTGTAGTCTGAGCATCGGCATTCTCTTCATTGTCTTCAAGGTCTACCTCCCACCAGTGAAATTAAATGTTTGAGTGCTAAGGGCTAAGATACAGAGAAGCTCAAGTCTGCACAGTCTGATAGGAACTGGCCACTCCAGAACTTAGGCTATAACAAAAAAAGGTATTCACACTGTATGCTACCTTAATGACCTAGTGCCAAAAAAATTGAAATGGTACTGTAAGTGATTCCCAATAATCATCTACCCTACCAGTGCCGGGGAACCTGTGCAAATAGAATGTGAAATATCACAACAGACTACAGCTGTCCTCTCCATAAATACTATATTTTTTAAAAGTTCTGTACATAGAAAGCAATTCATTCAAGTCTTAAGATGAATTTAAATCTATATGGCCAGTAAATTTTTCCTAAAGATGAAATCATTTAGCAAGAAATTTTTTTTAACATAAACAGTCTGCCTATTTCCTATTTCTTTTTGAAAAGACTTTTTAGAAAGAGTCTAAACTGTATTTATTTTCCCCCTAAAATGTTAGTTTGTTATTTCATATTAGCACATGCAAGCAAAATTTACTCTTAAATGTATTACTTTAATCTGGTTAATGTTTTGACATCTATAATTAATTGTAGTTTCAAACAGATGCAAGCCATGTCTGTGACCAGGTGCAAAATACAGAAATCATCTCCAGAAGTGGAGAGAAGACTCCAGGAAAAAAAGTGTTTTGTAGAAGTCCCAACTCAAAAATAAAATTGCAGTGCCTTTTAAGGCACGAATTAACTGGAAACCTTTAAGGATTAACTACAAAGTAAATTGACACTGCCTGGAGTACTCTTTAAGAAAGTAAAAAGGGGAGATTTTCATAGACTCCCTCCGCCTCTTAAAATAAAGTTAAGGCCTTTGGATGCTGGCATGTCGCCAACAGGATGCCATTAAAACAAAATGTTTCTGCTTATTAAAACCAATGCCCATCATTCTCCTCCTCCTCATTGTCTAGATAGAGGAGGGCAACTTTCTTTTCATCTGATATCACTGACCTTTGGTCTACCATTCTCTGGAGCTGCACCTTCTTATCAAACATGGCCTGCTCCTTGCCCTGTTCTCCATGGGCCTGGTCTCCTTCCCCAGCAGAGGCCTTAAAGCTCACGCCAACTGCCTGGTCATTCCTACTGTCCACGTCTGTCCAGGCACCACGGTCAGACACACCGCGATCTCCCGCTTCCTGTGTCCGGCTGCGGATCGCCTCTACGTTACTCACATCCATCTGAAAGGTAAACGAAGTTTCTTTGGGCCCTGGTGTAATGTGTCTGAGCGTTCTGCTGCTGTCTGCTAACCTGCCTAGCTCAGGGGAGTCCGCTGAACCAGCAAGCACAAATGTTCTGGACACGGGTCCACGGACAACAGCGTGTTCAGAGGTTTCCATTTCTGTAGGACCTAGTCGAATGTGCCTGAAGGATCTGCTAACGCCCAATGTCATTTCTGCCCCTGACGTGTCCCCTGCACTGTCCTCCTGAGGAGATTCAGAAACGACACTTTGGAAGGTGCTCTTTTCAGTCATAATGGTTTGTCTATCTAAGGTGTGACTATGAGTGGCCTGGTGCACATCTGCTGAGCCTTCTCCGTGCACAATGTTCTCTGAGTTACCAGATTCCCCCAATTGGGGAACCAGCCCATGGTAAACGATCTGCTGGGTGGTCTGATGCCTCTGAGGCCCGATGCTGATGTGCCTGATGGATGTGCTGCTCCCTGGCAACCCTTCCATGTGTACAGAATCTCCTCTGACACCCAATTCCACCTTGTCTGAAAGTGGAGCAGTGAACTGGATTTGCCCACTGAACCCTTCTTTAGGGCCTAACTGGAGTTGCCTGACAGAAGTCTGGGTACCCACTGACTCTTCTTTTGCAAAATAATCACCAACCTTCCCTGCAGCAGAAATGGGGCCCTGAAAAATAATCTCCTTTTCAGCATGAAATTGTCTGGAGCCAAATGTGCTGTGCCTCCCCGATCCGTCCATATCTGCAGAAGACTCTGCTGGGCCAGGTTCTGGCGAGCCCCCCACCTCCAGACAGGCAGGGGCAGGGCCTGGGAAGATGACTTCTCTGGATGGTGGACTTGGACCAGGACCCAGCGTGACATGCCTCACAGACCGGCTGGCTCCGGTCGGGCTCACTGCCTGACTTAGGTCACCTCCCCCACTTACCTCCACCACTTCTGCAGTGGGTCCTTCATAGGACATTCGCTCAGTCCTCCAGACTTCAGAGGGGCCGAGTTTTACGTGCCTTGCAGCCTGGCTCACGTCCTCCAGCACCTGTGACTGGGCAAAGCCTGTGGGGCTGCTGACCTCCACAGTGGCTGACACTGGGCCCTGGCGAGTGTGCTGCCCTGAGCTGTGAGAGGCCCCACCAGCATCCTCACTCTCGCCTGCAGGGATGTACAGCTCCCGGGTGGCCCAACGCCTGAAGCGAACGCCAGCAGCCGGGACCTCTGCTCCATCTTCCTCATCTGGGCTGCCAGGCGCTGGGCTGCGTTGCTTGCTCAGGCTCTCCCGAACCACCGATTCCACAGCTTTCTCCATTTCACTGGCCTCATCTCTGCTAAGCTCCTCCAGGTCTAACCGATCAGCATCCACAGTTTGTGAGACGTTGACTTCAGCAACCAGGGTCACGGAACCACCACCAGCACCCTGGACCTTCTTGACATCCACGGAAATGCTCCCCGGCCCGCCCTGCCCCTCTCTGGTGAGGGCAGACAGCTCTTCCCTCATGCGCTCGGGAAGGGTTTCCTCCAGCTGCCCGATCACCTCCACCAGCTGCTGCCGGGGCTCCTTGGAGGAGATGTCCTTCATGGAGGTATGGAATTCATGGGGTATTTTAATTTCTTTTTCAATGACTGTGGGTTCGGCATGAAATTCACCACTTCTAGCTTGTTCTTTCCAGTGAGTGGAACCCAGGTCCCCCTCCAGAGAGGACACTGGGATCTCTGAAGGCTTCACAACCTTCTCGCCCACTGCACCATCCTTCTGTGTCCTCCTTCCAGTCCCCTGCACAATCTCATCCTGCCAAGAGTACCTGATGGTGGATTCCTCCTCGATGTGGATCTGCCCATACACTGAGCCATCATCTCTGTCGTGCCCCCCCGGGTATTCATCTGGAGTTGACACAAAATAACTCTGCTCGCTCTCTGAATCACCTGCCTCTGTCACTTCTTCAACGTGAGTCGTGTTCTCCTGGGGCTGCTTGGTCCTTTGATGCTGATTAACTGAGAATGTGACATCACTTTCTCCATAACCTTCCTCTTCCTTAACCAACCCCCAGGAGCCTGGGGACACATCTTCGACCTCCTCCACTTTGAATGGGACAGAAAACTCCTCTGGCTTCCCCTCGCTGACATAGCTCACAGGCTCCTCGACAATCTCCACGTTGACGACCTTTGCTCTCCCCTCCCTCCCTTTCAGGCCAAGGTTGATGACGTCTCCTATCATCTGCTCGGCTGACCTGCCTTTCAGCCCCACTTCCTTAATATCCTTGCTTAAAAGGTAGTCCAGGCCAGCTTCATCGGAAACATCAACATCCTCAGTCAGTTTCGACTCCACAACTATTTCAGTCTTTGTTTTCCTTTCCCCAGGAAGCTCTTTCCTGTCCACGTAAGTGACTTTTGTGTCTGGAAAAGAATCAGCAGATGCTTCTGTCTCTGGAGACTGAGTGAACTGCTTCAGGATACTGGTAACGATGTTTTCTGCTACGGTTTCTGTCATGGAATCGCCTTGCAGAGAACCAGTGGCATCTCTGGTGCCCAACGTGAACTGCAGCTCTCTTGCCTCTGCCTCTCTACCTGTCCCGCCACCAGCATCCTTCACAGGCATCTGCAAACCTTTCGGCGACACCTCTGCTCTTCTGTCCTGGGATACTTCGAGACTAATCGGTATCTCTCTCTCTCGCACGCTCTTCTCCTTGGGTGAGTCCTTCTCCTTGGCCTTCTCCCTCATCTGCTGGCTTTCTCTCTGTCTCGCTTCTTTGTCTAACTTTGTCAGTTCTTCCCATCTTAGGTTTCTCTCCTCGGAAGCCTTCTCTTTAGAATCGAACATTTTCTCTTCTGGCTTTGTTCGGATGGTTTCTGGTCTGTTTCTTTCTTGCTCCCTTGTGGCTTTCACTTCTGTTTTCTTTCCCAGAATGACGGTCCTCTCATTTGACCGTGTGCTTTCCAAAGCACCTGCCGCCACATTGTCTCGGCGGTCCCGGTATGACTCGCGGGCAACTGTGGAATCTTCAGCTCTGTAAACGGGGACCTCCCTTGTATCTCCAGCTTTTGGTCTGTCAGGGAATGTTTTCACTTGAGCCTCAGTATTTCTTAAAAGGCCATAGGTTGGAGAGAAAGTTCTGACATTGGTTGAACTGTTGACGGTTTTTCCGTATGAGTTTTCCTGCTGGGTAGTGGCCGAGGAAGAATATCCCGAGCCCAAGAAGCCTCTTCTGGCATCACCTCCAACAGATGTGCCCATCTGATATCCACGGTGTGCTGACAGGTTAGAATACAGTGCCGAGCTGTGATTTAAACTCGCCAAAGGTGCTTTCTGCCTTGAAAATAGATTTCTTTCATTTTCCCTCTGTAATAGTGAGTCGGTATAGTGATAGGATTTGTTTCTGAATTCTGTAGAAATTGAACAAACAGTTCATTAAAATGACAGGCATCATTACCCTTTTCCATCTAAAAGTACTGTTGCAAGTCAAATACCATCCCATCATAATAAATATATACTGTTACCACAGAAAGCTCATTATAAAAATAAGTTATATTCAGTGCCCAAATTATTTTTTGGCAGCTTACAAAATCCTGTTACAATAAAAGGTAGCACTACAAATACTTCAGCCTAACGCATTTCTCCAGTTACTGATATTAAAATACTCATCTTAACATTAATCATAAAGCACAATGCATATCCCAAGGAGGTCAGAGGTACAGTTTTTGGGCTGAAATTTCACAATCTTATATTTTGAAATCGTTAATTTCTGCTTTTTGAGGTAAGTTTAATTTACTTACTTTAGCAGAGAAGGCTCTATAATTAAAAGTATATCATTATTAAACACCAAATAGCACTATCCTCCACTATTTAATATACTGTTATTTTTCACTGATTTCCATATTGGGCCAAGTATTAAAGAATTTAACTTCTTTAAACTTTCTGATCTTTTATTTTTACACTTAACAACCTTCTTATCTGATATGGAACCAGTGCAGAAACACCCCAGTCTGTCTTAGTGTCATGATCCTGAACTTGGGAGGTAGTCCTCAGGGCTTCCAGCTTTGCTCCAGGCTGTTTGCTCTCCCTCGGCTCCAAATCACAACTGGGAAAATTTGAGCAAGGCCCTGGCTTACTTAGACTGTTGGTCTTCCTCGGAGCTCCTGGGCCCGTTCCTTCCTTCTCCCCTCTCTTTAGGTTACATGATGGATGTCCAAACTTAGGTATCAACAGGTTAAAAATTTAGGTAACTAAGTAAATCTTGAAATCTGGGGAGTTAATTCTTGTTTTAGAGATGTCATACGTTAACTGATGCCAGGCAGGCTGACCAATGCCTACCCTTCCATGAACGCCTTTGCTTTTTTCAAACTTCCTCTCAGAATTAGAAAGAAAATTTGCTGCATGTTGTCTAAGACCAGATCCCTTCCAGTTATAGATGATTAGAATCCAAATATTATTCTCAACCCAGTGATGTGTGAAATCCACGAGGTGCCTAAAAGAAACAAGGAAGACCAAAACCATGCTGCCTAAGGTGTGAACTCAACATTCTATACATAATTTAATCGACACTTGCTTAGCCTGAGCTCTTTAAGATTCTATAGGGCTTTAAAAGGTTAAAAAACAAGTTATCCCTCAGTTTCTTAGGATCTTTCTTTTTTTTTTTTTTTTTTTTTTTTGAGACGGAGTCTCGCTCTGTCACCCAGGCTGGAGTGCTGTGGCCGGATCTCAGCTCACTGCAAGCTCCGCCTCCCGGGTTCGCGCCATTCTCCTGCCTCAGCCTCCCGGGTAGCTGGGACTACAGGCGCCCGCCACCTCGCCCGGCTAGTTTTTTGTAGTTTTTAGTAGAGACGGGGTTTCACCGTGTTAGCCAGGATGGTCTCGATCTCCTGACCTCGTGATCCGCCCGTCTCGGCCTCCCAAAGTGCTGGGATTACAGGCTTGAGCCACCGCGCCCGGCCCTTCTTAGGATCTTTCTAATGAACACTAATTATCTTATGTCAGTTCTGCAGCCACAGGAAGGATGGGCCCTGTCCTGAGGCTCTTGGCCTGAATAAGATAGTCTTCAAGGCACCAAGACACATTTTCCTGAGCTGCCCACACCAACCTAGGGTGGTGGAAACAATGTAACCACTCCTGTATCTCTTTCCTGTTAGGGTAACAGGTTCCAGAGTGTTGCCTGCCTGCCCTCCAAGGCCATACCTCCCTCTACAGGTGTAACAACCATAACCGCTTGGTCTGGAAATGGAAGGAGTGTCTCTTCTAGGGGTGTGAAACACAAGTCCATGTGCATTCCTCCTCGCCCTCACACTGCCCAGTGCCATCAGCCCCTTCCACTCCTGCATCCTGTCAAGAGAGGACCAAGTTTATCAAGCACCTTCCCAAACATTCTCATTCACATACCTGCAATTATGTCACACTAAACTAAAATCTATTTGGTACTTAAATGAGAGATGAATTCTTGTTATCTAAACACCATATCTAACCCGTTCTTCCAGATGATGGTGCTTTACTATCTAGCCACAGAATAAACAGTTCAGATGCTTAAAGCTGAGTTAAATCATTAGCTTTTATTTACCTGATGGCATGTTTTCAATGTGCTCAGTCCAGATCACTATCTCTGGATTACTTTCTCCTTCCAATAAGGCCCTGTAAAAATAATTGTAAAACATAATTCATTAGGAAATGAAAGAGTAAGAAGTGCCTCTAATAAAACGTATTATGTGGTATGTGCCAATGACCATAGTGTCACATGTTTTAGGACTTCTACCTGAAGAGGAGGCTTGGGCAGGGCTGCACCACAGGGCTTGCAAGCCCACCCACCAGCCTCAGCAGACCTGGGCCAGGCTGCCTGCTCTGCTCACCGCCACATCCCTGGCGCCCAGCATGATGCTCAACCCCTACTAGCCCAATGAACAAAATGACCAGGCTAGGGCTTCAACAGTACTGGCGAGCCAAGCCCTTCCAGAAATCTTTCTCAGTCCAGGGTGAAGAGGAACAGGAACATGGGGGCACTGGAGAAATGTGGGCCCCAGGCATGGCCTGTCACCCCAGACTAGAGGGCCCCAGAGCAGCTATACCCCCCACTGGGGTCTTTCTGGAGTCACAGCTTGGGGGGCAGCTTGCAGAGGGCTGACCAGGAGCACAGCAGGGACTGATACTTGTAAGGCGGCCAAACTGCATCTGTGGTTTCAAACTGCCTTCCAGAGGGTCATCTTGGAGATGACAAAAAGAAGCAGAAGGCAGGCAGATGGAAAAGGCAGTGCTAAAGCGCCCCCTGTCAGTAGCACCCTCCCAATGCCAGTCCTAGGGGCCTCGCTTCATCCAAATTGGTATCCTGTTATCTCCTTTAATAAAATGGTGAGAAGCACCCAATGAGGTGATTTTTTTGACTACGTCTGCTCCAAAGTTCTAAAATTATAGAGGTTTCATTAGGTTGTTCATGTCTACTGCTTCAGATCCCAGAGCTGAGGAGAGAGTGGTCCCAGCAGACCCAGCCTGCTGGTGAGGGGCTTAGCACCGGGATGCCTGTCAGCGAGTCACTCACGAAGACCCCCTGGGCTGCTGGCGGCTCTGGGTGCAACAGTTTCTCAGTTGCTAGAGCAACATGTGAAGTCACTAACTCCAGTTCCAAGAAATGCACTGCACACGGCAAAAGGCATCCAGAACCAGAGCCCACTGAGAAATGCCAATCTTACGGCTGAGAGCTGGGCACAAAAACGGAGCAGGGCGCCCACACCCGAGCAGGGACTTGGCAGCTTGGACAAACTGCACCGAGTTGTATATCCATCTAGTTAAACATAGTGAGCCCCATGAACATGAGAACCCTGTGGGCAGCTGGAATAAAGCAAGGAAGGCACGAGGCGCTCTCCCGAAGGTGCACACAGCGGGCCCGCCCCAGAGCGGTGACTGCAGAGCACTTGTGTGTGGATGGGGGATGTGCAGGAGCCTGAGTCAAGAGCCCCAACCCTTCGCTCAGGGCAGAAGCCAGGAAACAGGACACCAACCCATTAATCCCACACCTCCATGACCAAGCATTTTAGGTTCCAGGAATGCAAACAGCTTTCACTGCTGAGAAAGTTCTGAGGTCTATATAATCAGAGGAACATTCAGGATCAAGCCAGGCTCCAAGGGTCTGCACCCCAGGATGACAGCAGCAGAAGGGGTGGCATCCTACAGCTGAGGAGCTAGAGTAGGGTGTGGGGAGAAAGACTAGGTTCCAGTTCAGATCCTCCCAGCCTGGCTTAGCTGCCAACCTTGGGTACCACGGGGCCTCTCCCTTGAGCTGCCCAAGTTAGAACAAAAGGTATGTTGCTGTCCAGGGAAAAATATGTCTTCCCCACCCCTCCAAGGGGAATGGTTCTGCTCCTCTTCCAGGAGAATTCCAAAGCATCACCAAACCTTCATAGAGTTCAGGACCCTGAGGTACAAGAGACAGGCACCAGCCCTGCGTGGGGCTTCTGGCCTGGTTCAGGAGACAAGATACAGCCCCATGGCCTCCCCTTTCTAGGCCTGTACAATCCCTGGCTGACACTGAGCACTATGCATTGTGGTCACTCTCATGTCTGTACTTACAGTCGAAGCCACCCCCAACCCAGGGCCTGTGGCCGCATCCTCGCTCTATAGGTGAGAAGACCGGGGCACAGAGATAGCGTCTTGGTCAAGGGCACACAGCTCACCAATAAAGAGAAAAATGCAAACCCAGGCAGCCTGAGCTCTCAGGCCCCTCCCCTGTGATATCGCTAAGCCTCCCAGTGAGGCTAGAGACCATGGTATTGCACACAAATTTCAGAAAGCATAAATCCTGCAGATAGACCCTCCGGGCCATATTAATGAAAGTAAATTCTCTTTGTGATTTCATCCAATATGGCCCTGCAGAGCTCTCCTATGAGAGTAAGAAGCTCCTGCTGGAGAAGGAGCTGTCCCTCATCTGTGTCCTCTCAATGGCTGGATCCTAGCAGGCAGGGACACACGTCACCTTTACTATCTATGAGCACCCGGCTGGGCACTGGCCATTGAGTTCATGCTTAGGGTGGCACACCCAGCCAAATGGCAGCCACCAGCCTTCCGCACAGCCCCAGGACTACACGGCGAAGTCACCAACAAGACTCTGAGGAGAAGCCAGAAACTACGATTTCCTCTAAAGCTCTGCGAGGGACATTTTTAAGGAATAGGTTTGTACCACTTTAAGAAATGGGTAGACTGTTCTCTGAGGCTGCAATCAAACCTGGTTATTTTGAGAGCGGCGGAGGAAATCTGCCCCCAAGCCTCAGGGACTGTGAGAAATGCCAATCCCCTGAGTCATGGGCTATTGTGGGCATTTCACATAGCGCCACAGGTTGGTGGCCCCTTAAGCAGGAAAATAAGCCAAAGTGCAAGAAAATCCACGTCCCTGGCCTCATTAAGGAGCCCAAGACAAATCCACAGCGCAGAAGCCGGCTGTAATGTGGCCTCTGGCCAGGCGCCAGGCCCTAATGGGCCACCCGGTGTCCTGAGCAGGCCCCAAGGCAAGGCTCTCCGTCTGGGATAGATTATCCTAATGGAATTTCTGAACAATCTGCCGTGATTCAGCACTGCGGGCACAAGGCCACCGCTCTGTGCAGCCCCATAAATGAGGCACTGTCAGGATGTTCCCAGAAGCCAGGCCTGTGCGGGAGCCTGCCGGGGCCGGGGCCTGGGCCTGTGGGTGGTTCACACGGTGCTTCCTAGCAAACAGCAGGTGGAGAAGTACATAGAAGAAAGGGAGGCTCCCGAGCTGGAGGAGCCACAGAACCGCCTCCCTCGGCTCCTCACTGTGCCAAAGGGAGCCAAGCTCCACACAGAGTAGAGGCACCGCCTGGGTCACCCCAGATGCGGGCCCGTGGCTGGTCAGTCACCGGGAAGACCAGGGAGCAGAAGGGAGGGGGCAGCGGGGAGTTCCATTCCCCTGACCAGCAATGCCACCTGAAAGGGAAAGGTGAGACGACCACCGGCTTCATAGGAAGGATAACAGGAGGTAACGTGACAGTGCTGGGCCATTTCAAGGCATCCCTTCTGGGGTCAGTATTCAATCACATCCCAGAGCCATCTCTAGGTCAATACTAGAGACTGAAAAAAAAAAATCAGATAATCAACAGAGACAAATGTTACTTATTAAACAGAGAGGAAATGCAGGACAAAGCTCTGGAGTCAGGATGTCTGGATTCAAATCTGGGGCCTGCTGCTTCCTAGTTCTGTGACCCTGGCAGGCCGCTCAACCCACTGTGACTCAGTTTCCCCATTTCTGAAATGGAGGCAACTCACAGGTTTGCAGTAGGAACTAATCAAGCAGCAGAAAGTTCTCAGAACCATGGCTGTCACAGAATAAGAGCTCACTAAACATCAGCGATCACGTCATCACCACCTCCTCTACATCCTCCAAAGAAAACTGATTTCCAGCTAATTAAAATGAGTCCACAAGGGAAAGGATTGTGGATCACCTGTATTTTATGGTTAACTGAATGTTAACTCATTTATTTGGCCAGCAACCAAAGGTACTGGTCGATCCTTTCAACTATATATTCGATTTATTTATTTATTTACAGGATCTTGCTCTGTCACCCAGGCTGGAGTGCAGTGGTGCCATCTCGGCTCACTGCAACCTCTGCCTCCCAGGCTTAGGTGATCCTCCCACCTCCGCCTCCCAAGGGGCTGGGACTACAGGCACGTGCCACCACACCCAGCTGGTTGTTTTTGTATTATTTGTAGAGATGGGGTTTCACCATGTTGCCCAGGCTGGTCTCCAACTCCTGGGCTCAAGTGATCCGCCCACCCCAGCCTCCCAAAGTGCTAGGATTACAGGCATGAGCCACCATGTCCAACCCTATTCTTAAAACTACAAGATTGTATTCACTTCAAGTATTTTATCCAGTAATCAGATAAGTTCACACATTTTTATAAGTCTTCCCGAAAAAGGTGGGATCTAACTTAAAAATATATATATATATATACTTCTGCAAAACCTTGAGGAAACCCCTAAGAAACGTTTTCCTTTGAAGAGACATGTGAAAAGGTACAGGTGGCCTAAAAATAATGGAGCAATCAGAAATGTCACTAGAATGATGAGATGTAAACATCAGGAGTCCTCTGTGTTGCTACATTAGCAGTCTACATCGAGACCAGAGACCACATCATATTTTTCTCCATTAAAACATGCTGTTTCTGCCAACTGGGATTAGAAAGAAGAAACAGGAAGCTTCCCATGCCCTTCCTGGCACACACAACATATTTTTTGATGTTGTTTCTAACCTAACCTTTCAAAAGGACTTTTGCCTTAAAGACCCCAGGCAGTAAATAAATCTCTGCATTACATTTTCCTATCTGCCGACGGAAGGCTTCCTTTGGGATTTTTCTACTGAAAAAGCATTTTGACCCAGCTTTCCATTTTTTCTTTCAGGTGAAATTTAGAACAATTATAATATCTTTCATCTCCCAAAAGATAGAACACAAAAGCCTCTTTCTGGATTCGTACAGAGACCTCATTGTCTGTCTTCCAGACCAGAAACCTGGGATTGGCCTCATGTCATGCACACTGCTTCTGCATCCTTCTGTTCTGGGGTTTCTGCACTGTCCACTCCTGGGTATTCTTGCATTTGTTGTTTCAATATTGAGTATCTTTTTTGAAAGATTATGTTTTCTAACAGCTTCTTGCTGATGACTGGGCTCTATGCTGAGTGTGTGTATGGGGAGGCTGTTTCTTTTCTATCTGTGCTTCTGCACGTCGTCAGTCTGTAGAATCTGGACCAGATCTTCACATCGGCAATGAGAGGGTTTGGGACGCTGCAGGTTCTGGACATTGCTAGGGTTTTCACCATCTTATCATCAATTACCATCCGACTATTCACAAGCACTTGCTTTGCAGACTCTGTGCTAGCCTGCAGAGGGTGACAGCAACACGTCTCTCATATTTCCTTACCTCTCAGTCCCTCAGGCTCCTGCCTCCTGCCACAGCCCCCTCCATCAGGTCTACACACCTGGGCGCTAGCGACTGCAGGCAACTTCGGAAGCCTCCCTGCAGCCACCCAGACACCCCATCCCTCCCAGCACTGCAGGCCTCCTGCACTCTGCCTGCCGCTGCCTCCCCAGCACTGCCTACTCTCGCCACAGTGCTGGCCCTGGGACTGCCCCCGCAGGCCCCAGAAAGCCCCACAGAGGCTTCCCAGCATGCAAGGCCCCTGCACTCTGCCTCATTCCCAGACCTCTCCACACTCCCCTTGCACGTTCCTCTCTCAACTTATTCTCTTATTCAAACTTGCCCACCTGGAGCTCCTTCCTGATTCCTTTCTGCCAGTCCAATTCCCATCTCCCCACTTCCCCACCACCCAGAGGCCCAAACCCCACATCCCTTTGCAAATCTCTTCTCATCACCTCGGTCTGAAGTGCTCCATCCAGCGGTGACCCATGGACAGCTTTCCCTGTTAGGTGGCAGTGAACCATCGACACTACCTCCTAGGAACGTGCGTTCTATTATTGGAACATGCTTGACTTTTTACCTCAACATTGTGTGTCCCTCCTGCCACGCTACCCCCTACTGTCCATCTCCCTCTCTCCTCTATGTCTGCTCAACTGTCCCCTTCTTTCAAGACTTTCATCCATCTCAAATCCCTCTAGAAGCCTCCCTGGATTCTCACAACTCCCTCGCCAGCTCCAGAAGGCTCGTGCTGGAGGGTCTCTGGTGGCCCTTTGGGTTCCCTGGCCTGCAGCAGGCTCCCCAGATCCATGCTGCCTCATCTACAGCCCATGTTCCTTGACATGAAGCCCACACTGGCAGTATCTTTGCAGGCCCCCACCCAGCATCATATCCTGCATACCAAGTGCCTCAGAGCAGGCTGAGGGCAGGTGTGGCTCTTACCCAGCCATCACACGCAGCCCTCCATGACAGGTCCCCAAAACCCAGCTGCCCAGAGACTGGCACCATCACAAATACCACACTAGCTCAGTCCTCAGGGCCTCCCCCTGGCCATTCCCTCTGCCTGGAAAACCCTTTCCAAAAAGTCATTTCCAGCTTCTCTTCCTATAAGAATCAAGCACTGCCTCTTCCAGGAAGCCCTCCCTGCCTGCCTTGTCAGCCTCCCCCAAATGCACCCAAAACATCATCATCCTACCACTGAGGACAGGGACTAGGTCTGTACCGTCATCTGCCCAGCATCCCAGCACATCCAGCTCCTTTCTAATTCCACATTCAGCAGGGCAGGGAGGGAACAGCCCTGGTTTAAGGCCTGAAGTTAAAATCTCAGGTTCTCCAATTATGAGTTGTCTAACCTTGTAAGTAACCTCCTTGAATCTGGATTTCATCACATGGAAAATAAGCTTCTTCGGTGAAGCTATAAAAATTGGAGATACTGTCTATAAAGCACTTAGCACATGGTAGGTACTAAACAGAAGGCAGCTGTCACTCCCTGTTACCCATTCATGGTCAGAGGTAACGGCACCTACTTTGGAATGCATCAAAAAGTAAGATGGATGATGATACGGGTGGACAGTCATGAGATAAAGCAAATGCAGTCAAATGTTCATTGGAGAACTCAAATGGAACACTCATTATTCTTTCAACTTTTCTTATCTTTGGAAATTCTCGTAACAAAATGTTGGGGAAACTAGATAAACTGTTCGTTTTGACATGATTCTGCAAAACAAGACTTCAAGGAATGAGTTGTGTTGCTCATCTGGAGTGTTCAGAGCTTCAAATTCCATCCAATCCAAGTCATTACCTTCTCTAAAGTGTGGTCTCTCCAGGTGGCTCCACAGGACTCTGTGACCTCGGACAGGCCCCATGCAGCTCGAAGGGGACTGCCACATGCAACTGCAAACAGCCCAGACTGACGCGTGGGTCCTGGTGTAAGCCCCGCCTCCTACTATGACTGCTTCCCCTCTCCTCCATCAATCCATCCTTCATCTTGTCCTCCAGGCCGCTGTGAGAAGACCTAGCACTTACCTGCCCCTGGGCCACTCTGCCAACAGCAGTGTGCGCACAAATCACCTGGGATTTTGTTACAAGGCAAACTTTGGTCCAGTATGTCTGGGTAGGCCCAAGATTCTGCATTTCCAACAAACTTACAATGCCTCACAATGTGCATGCTGCCACCCTGTGAGCAGTGAGGCCCTGGACCAGGAATTCTCTATCCTGGTGGTACCTGACAATCATCCGGGGAGGTTTAAAACCACTGTGCTGGTTCCACCTGTCACTAATCTAATCAGAATCTTGAGGGCCTGGAGATTCCCAGGTGCAGTCCCTCCCTGTCTCTGAGCATCTTTCCCTTACCATTCTGCTGCTAGTGCAATAAAACGCACACTCCAGGCAAGACCCTGTGATCATATAGCAAATGGATCAGTACCTCCAGCCCCACACAACTGCAGATACTCTTGACAGGAGACAAGAGCCAGTACAGCCTGGTGCCAGCTTGCAGGCAGGGTGTGTCTCCTCTCTTCTCAGTATCCATGGCCCCAAGCCCAGCCCCACAGCTCCCACTCACTGCCACCCGCAATGCAGGAGGAAAGGGTAGGACGGTGCTGCAGGTCTTCGGATACTCAGAGGTCTCGATCTCATCTTCACCTGTCAGGCAAGGTGCCAGCAGCTTCACTGGCCATGTACTGGCCAAAGGCAAACCTGCAGTCTTAGACTCTCCGAGGTTTGCTTTGTTTTAATTTTATTATCCTATGTTTATTTTATTAAGTTATGTATTTATTTATAAATTGCAAGTCTCTTTGGAAATTACAAGTATACAATTATATTATTACTTTAATGTCGCTCCTTCCCTGTGACAGTCACCTAGAAGGGCCAAAGATCTGGGTTGGGAGGTGTTCGGTACATTTTGTTTTTGTTTTTGTTTTCTTTGAGACGGAGTCTTGCTCTGTCACCCAGGCTGGAGTGCAGTGGGGCGATCTTGGCTCACTGCAAGCTCCGCCTCCTGGGTTCACGCCATTCTCCTGCCTCAGCCTCCCAAGTAGGTGGGACTACAGTTGCCCGCCACCACACCAGGTTAATTTTTAGTAGAGACGGGGTTTCACCGCGTTAGCCAGGGTGGTCTCGATCTCCTGACCTCATGATCCAACCGCCTTGGCCTCCCAAAGTGCGAGGATTACAGGCGTGAGTCACCATGCCCGGCCAGTGTTCAGTACATTTGAGAGTCCTTGGGACAATGGACAAATCCCAGCAAAATGTGCTTTAAGCATTAAAGAGCCACAGACCCTTCTCTTGCATGTGAATGAGAACCAGTAAGCCACAGGATGATGACGGTCAACTCAGCAATTCTGGGGCAACGGCCACCACAGGCGGGTCAAGGTTTACAGAGATCAAATGGGCACTCTAGTTAAAGAATAAGGGTGAGAAGAGCACAAGCCCAGTAACACAAGCAGGAACTTCGCACCTGTCTTCCGAATAGGAGCAGTGCAGACTACTGAGAAAGACCCACATCGAGGACGGCGAGGGTTTGTCTTCCACACACGCACTGGTGATTTTCAAAAATGCTAGGTTTTTGGCCTATACAAAAGAATGGGTTCTAGTCAACCATCTGTGGTTTTTTCTTCCATCAATGGGCATCTCCGAGACTAAACCAGAGCACAGAGGTGGGAGGCCTGCAGCAATCCTACCCAGCAGGGCTGGGAGTCTGCAGCAGGGCAGGGCCAGTCAGGCAGGCTCCTGGAAGGGGGTCCTCATTTTCCCCATGCAAACGTGGACAGCAGAAAGAGGTACAGTGAAATCCATCACTTGCTCCCCTGAAAGCACGAGTAGCTTCTAAATTCCTAGAAGATGGCCACATCAATCCATGATTGGGTTAGGGAAATGCCAGCCATAGACAGACAAAATAAACTCTGTCCTGGCTGACAGACTGCTGACAGCGAGCAGAAACGGCTCGCAATCGATCCCCTGGAAAAGCTGGGCCCATGGGCTTGTGAATACCCTGCCAAAAAGGCAGGCCCCAGACTCTCAGACAGGACGCCCCTGTTTACACTGGCTTTTCAGGATGGAGAACAGGGGCAGGACAAAGTAGGGAAGGAAAGAGCTCAACATCCCAGAGAGACAAGACACAAAATAAGTTTCCTGATTCTAACTCGGAACTATTACAGAAAGAAAACAGAAAAATCCAACTGCCCTGCAGGGAAAAGATGCATCTGGCATGAGGCATTTCCTAACACAGACACAGAAGTCAGTTTTCCAGGCCTGCCTGGCATCTGCCCTAGAACAGTGCCTGATTTGAGGTAACTCCCACCACCCCAGTCTCAGTCCATGTGACTCACAAGAGGCTGGGACCCCACCCCAAAGCTCTAGAGCCCTTCATTCCTCTGGCCAGTGACGGGCTCTGAGGCAGGAACATGACCCAACGGAGATGGAGAGGCTGACAGGAGAGGCCCCCACCTTTGACCACAGGCACAAGGCTGGGTGGCCCTACGCCTGGAGCTGCTCAGGCCCCATCCAGCCATGTGGTGGGAAGAGTCCAGAAGAGAGAGACCATCCTGCCATGTGGACCAGCTGCACCTGAAACTAAGGATGTGATATGGTTTGGACACGTGTCTTCTCCTAATCTCATGTTGAAATGTGACCTCCGTGTTGAAGGTGGGGCCTAGTGGAAGGTATCTGGGTTATGGGGGTGGATCGCTGAAGAATGGCTTGGTGCTATCCTCGTGATAATGAGTGAGTTCTCACTCTATGAGTCCACACGAGATCTGGTTCTTTGAAAGAACCCAGCACTGGCCAGGCACAGTGGCTCATGCCTGTAATCCCAGCACTTTAAGAGAGGCTGAGGCGGGAGGATCCCAAGGTCAGGAGTTCGAGACCAGCCTGGCCAATATTCTCCAGGCTGAGGCAGGAGAATCAGGAGAATCACTTGAACGTGGGAGGCAGAGGTTGCAGTGAGCCGAGACTGTGCCACTGCACTCCAGCCTGGGTGACAGAGTGAGACTCCATCTCAAAAAGGAAAAAAAAAAATAAGAACCTGGTACCTCCCCACCCTCTCTTGCTCGCTTTCTTGCCATGTGACATGCCTGCTCCCCTTTCACCTTCCACCATGACTGTACGCTTCCTGAGGCTTCACCAGAAGCAGATGCCAGCACCATGATTCCTGTACAGCCTGCAGAACTGTGAGTCAAAATAAACCTCTTTTCTTTACAAATGTTCCAGTCTATGTTATTCCTTCAGACACAGAGTGAACCAGCACAAGACTTGCAGGTATGTGAGTAATAAATTCTTTTTCTGACTTGGGGCAGTCTGAGGAGAGTTTCTGTCACTCACAAATGAAAAATTCCTGATTAATGCTTTCTTCCCCCAAATAAAGCCTGAGTGTTTTCAAGTTTTCCACATTAAAGTTTAGATTATCTAACTCAACACGTGTTTCAATGCCCTACCAATTTAATTGTGCAACTGTTCACCCCACAAGATTTCCAAGGAGAATGCCAAGAATGGGCTTTGGGAAGTCCAGGCTGGCAGCATTTTTTCCCCTTTCTCTAAGCCCCAGCCACCAGCCCCTCAGCTTCAGTAAGGTTCTCAAATGGGGATCCAGAAAGGCCCTCATGGCCTTGGCCCCAGGGCCACCCCTCAATTCATTCCTCAATTAAGCCATGGCTCCTGCACAGACTGCCATGGCCCTGGGAAGGCCTCACCCAGGCCAGGCGCTGCCCGATAGAGCTGCTCCCTCTTCACTCATGGGAGTGAGGGCTGGGATGAACCCTGGCTGATGTAAGTCTTCCAGAAAACAAAGACAGCGAGGCCAGCCCAGGCTGCAATGTAAACTACAAGCACTTACCAGCCAGATACCCTTTTAATAGACATCAAAGCAATTCAGGCCACCTTGATATTCTTAAAGCAAAAAATCATGATCAGGGCTGGGCGCTGTGGCTCACATTTGTAATCTCAGCTCTTTGTGGGGGCGAGGTGGGTGGATCACCTGAGGTCAGGAGTTCGAGACCAGCCTGACCAACAAGGTGAAACCCTGTCTCTACGAAAAATACAAAAACCAAAAACCAGCCAGGCATGGTGGCAGGCGCCTGTAGTCCCAGCTACTCGGGAGGCTGTGACAGAATTGCTTGAACCCAGGAGGCGGAGGTTGCAGTGAGCTGAGATTATGCCACTGCATGCCAGCCTGGGAAATGGAGCAAGACTCTGTCTCAAAAAAAAAAAAAAAATCATGATCATAAGATTACAGAGGCAGCCTACAAGATGTGCTGAACCAGGTCAGGGGATGGTCCCTGCTCTAGCCCTCACCAGGGGAGTTGGTCCCCTTCTTAACCTCTCCAGGTTTAACTCCCCCACCTGTTAAGGAGACACCACTAGAAAATGGCTTTGATGACCAGAACTTTGACTCTTTTGCCAAAGGGGTTTCCACAGCTTGCTCACACCCTCCACTGACACATGTTCCACAATCCTGGGAATGGAGCAGGCACTGTGCCCTTTTTACATAGTTGGTGGGCATGGCACAGGTTTGGCACCAGACCCGCTGGCTCTGCCCCTCACCAGCCTGCAGCTCCAACCTCCAGGCCTCTCTCTCTCGCCTCTAAGAGGGGAGAGTGGCGCCCACCTCAGAGGTTGACTCAGAGCATAGAATAGTGGCAAAGAACTTAGCACCACGTCTGGCAGGCAGTAAGGACGCCATAAAGCTGGCTATTGTTATCGTTCCTGCAAGTTGGACACCTGAGTCTCTAAAATTCCTTCCACTGTAAGCTTCACAGATCCTGCTCCTCATAGCAGTCCTGAGCATGAGAGCTGCCAGGAAATAAGGGGCACCACCTCAACCAAAGACCCACTGGCACCCAGGGGAAGGGAGGGGTGATGCCAAGGAGGGGAGGAGCACTGTTCTGCCGGCCTGCAGGCCACACCCAGGGGGACGGGACTGGACTGCATCTCTGCCCCGCCCAGCACCCAGCCTTTGTGACCTTTTCATCAGAGTTGGTTACCTTGAATTCAAGTCAATATCTTGATAAATAAAGCCATTTGCCCTACATCACCACGCACCATGCTAATCTCTTGGAAGAGATTCAGTTCATGGCCAAACCCAGACAGGGTGGCATCAGAGCCCTGAGATTCAAAGCAATAATCAAAAGGCAAATAGACACAGACTTCCTGGGTCCAAATTCTGTGACATGGTTTGGCTTTGGGTCCCCACCCAAACCTCATCTTGAATTGTAACCCCTACATGTCGAGGGAGGGACCTGGCGGGAGGTGACTGGACCACGGGGGCGATTTTCCCCATGCTGTTCTCATGATAGTGACTGAGTTCTCATGATACCTGATGCTTTAAAAGTGGCAGTTTCCCCTGAGCTCTCTCTCTCTCCTGCCACCTTGGAAGAGGTTCTTGCTTCTCCTTCACTTTCCGCCATGACTGTAAGTTTCCTGAGGCCTCCCCAGCCCTGAGAAACTGTGAGTCAATTAAACCTCTTTCCTTTATAAATTACCCAGGCTCAGGTAGTATCTTTATAGTAGTGTGAAAACACACTAACACATCCTGGCCCTCCACTTTCCAGCTCTGTAACTTCTCTGAGCAAAGTCTGTTCATCTGTAAACACAGTCTCTAGCTCCTAGGATCCAACACGTCGACATGTGTAAAGCTCTTCAGCAGTCCCCAGAATATACGAACACTAGGTAAGGGGGCAAGGCTCAGCTACTCCCACACAGGGGATACCTGCTCAGCGACCTAAGCTAGCCCCTACGCTTCCTCTTCCTTTTGGCCTTGGACTCCTTGCTTGACCATGCCAAGGGCTGCTCTCTGCTTGTCACAAAGCCACACGGACTCCACAGAGGCTATGGTCCCTAGACCAGTCTCCTTCATGTACAAGTTACAACCCCCTGGCTTCATCAAGACCAACTCAGCACAGCATCCTTACCGGTAGGTTGCCACCTCCAGGCTGAGGCCGGTCTTCACCTGCAGGAGGTCCTGATAGTCCCGCAGCCAGTCAGCCATGGCCAAGGTGAGGGTCGCCTTCTCATCCTCCAGGCAGTCAATCACTCTCTAAAGAGAATAGATAGACTTTTAAATTGGAGAACTGGAGCTTTACTGGGTCGAACTGAAGGTACCAACAACTAAGGCCATAAAAACATACCAGGATTATTAGAAGAGCTGAAAAACATCCAGGGTTATTAAACATGCAGTCATTTGCAGGATGGTTTCCAATGTTTTCTCTCTTCCATATGGAAGTTTGTTATTGCATATGGAACATTTTGATAGGACACTGGCTTCTCTGTTCAGACTCTCTATTAACAATGAATGCTTAGGAGTTTATTCAAATCATCTCTACCGTTCAGACATCAGGCAGCTTAGGAAAGCCTCGAACCAGTCACTAAGACGCTATGGAAAATAAGCCAACACTAGAAATCAGGGGTTTTACAATATTTGAAGCATCGGTCACTCAGATTTGAACTGGAATGTACCCCCCAAAGTCACAATTTCTCCAATAATAAGCAGGTAAACTTATACAGTTTTGTTTCACTTAGAAAAGCTACTTTAAGATAATCTGGGGAGAAATGCATTCTGGGCATAAATGACAAAATACAGACTCAGATATAAAACTTCTTTTTGGGCCGGGCACAGTGGCTCAAGCCTGTAATCCCAACACTTTGGGAGGCCGAGGTGGGTGGATCACTTGAGGTCAGGAGTTCCAGACCAGCCTGGCCAAACTGGCAAAACCCTGTCTCTACTAAAAATACAAAAATTGGCTGGGCGTGGTGGTGCAGACCTGAAATCCCAGCCACTTGGGAGGCTGAGAAATAGGAATCACTTGAACTCAGGAGGCAGAGGTTGCAGTGAGTCAAGATCATGCCACTGCACTCCAACCTGAGTGACAGAGCAAGACTCCAACTCAAAAAATAAAATAAAAATAAATAAAACTTTTTTTTGAACTGTACTTGCACAGTGCAGTTAGTAAGGGCATCCTGGGTGCTCCTTGCAGCTCCCCTCACCCCCAGCCGGGTCCCTCACCTGCCTCTCTACCTGGCAGGGAGATACTACAGCCTTCTGAATTCCGGTCCTAGACTAGCACCCATCACATACAAGTCACATAGCTGTTCAATTAAATTTAAAATGAAATGATCCGGATCATATTACCCTCCTTAAAATATACTATTTGAAGTCGACAGTATCTTCTAATTAATACACACATGGGCTTCAGCTGCACCGATTTCCAGTTTTGTTTTCTTCCTAGTTGTTAGTCACTCTGGGGAACAATTAACCAAGCAAGTATTTCAACATTGAAATAAGTCCATATACTTTTAACTTCTGGTTTGTAATGGGAAGTCGTGTTACTTCTGAACTAATTAACTAAACTAAGCTAGACCTATAAACATTTATCTTTGTAGAATTCAAAAATGGTAAGACTACTGGGAGAGGGAATATTATGTTCATTGCTGCTGGAATCCCTTCACCAAAGGCACCCGGCAAGATGCTGAGGGTCCACAATACATATGTCTGTGAAATCAACAAATGAACTACTAAGATTGCACATGGAATTTATCTTTTTGGGTATTTTTTGTTTGTTTGTTTTCTGAGACAGAGTCTTGCTCTGTCACCCAGCCTGGAGTGCAGTGGCGCAATCTCAGCTCACTGCAGCTTCCACCTCCCAGGTTCAAGCGATTCTCCTGCTTCAGCCTCCCAAGTAGCTGGGATTACAGGTGCCTGCCACCACACCCAACTAATTTTTGTATTTTTAATAGAGACAGGGTTTCACCATGTTGGCCAGGATACTCTCAACTCCTGATATCAGGTGATCCTCCTGCCTTAGCCTCCCAAAGTGCTGGGATTATAGGCATGAGCCACCACACTCAGCCGGAATTTATCATTTTTCAAAACGCATGATCAGCCAATAAATATTTCCACTTCTCATAACAGTTCTATTTCTATGCCAGCTATTGTTGTTAGGTTCCCTTTGAATATAAATGGTACTAAAATAGTTTAAAACCCCTTAGCTTTTAAAGCAAAGAAGTAAACTTAAAAATCACTGGCTTATGTCCCAGGGTGGAAAAACGTTCACAGATCCCACAGCTGGCATTACAAACAGATAGAGAAGCTCACCAGAGCAGAGCAACTGCCAGCCTTGATGTAGGTGACAGCACTGCCACAATTTAGCCACAGTATTCACACATTCTATAGTTAAGTCTCAGTGTCAAAATCCTACATTCCCCTGTTTTGGAGGGAATACAAATTCAGGTACAAGGTTATCATATAAGATGGGCAGTATGTATGCATGCATGTATGTATGTGTGTGTGTTCTTCCTACTACAGGAAATTTGACATAACTATTACAAATTAAAAATTCATAGTAATTTATTCCTTATAAAGAAGTTCAAATGTTGTTAAACTACTTAGAAAAAAAACACGATGAAAGCCCTCCAACCACAAACCTCCTGAGCAGGTCAAGAAAGCCCAGTCACATCGAAGGGGTGTGCAGGAAGATTCTCCTCCCAGAGGACACAGAATAGTTCTGCACCCCACAAAATATAAAGAGGAAAACCAAACTGTGTTGAAGTTGGAATAAGTATAGTTTCAACCACATTTCCACGTGAGTCAGCTTCTCCTCAATTGTCAAAGGAAATTTAGTTGACGTTTGGAAGCAGGAATATAAGACTTAACTGGCTCCCAACAGTCTCCGCAGAAATCACAACAAATCCTGCTGTTGAATAAAACTTCAGACTTGGGCTCTGCTTTGCCAGTCTGTAGGGACAGAGGCACTGGAGCCCCAGACACAGGACGCTAAATCTAACCCAAGCAGAGGCAGTTTCACCTAATGCTGCAAAAGCCTGGGGAGAGGTCACCTTTTTGCTATTTAGAGAACTTTTGGGCAGCATCACAACTGATGATGAAATCTTGCTCCACACCAGGAAAGGCACGCTGCTGTTAACATCAAAAGAATTAATTTTCTCTTAGCCAAACTTGAGCTACCGCTCATTGAGCAAGTCTGTGGGATAGTTCACAAATATCACAGTCATCTGTAACCTTGAAAGGCAGAGCTCCAGGGGATTTAAATACTTTGATAACTTCAGTTAGACACAAAATTTAAATGTATTCATAACAATAAGCATGAATTGGATGCCAACAAAGTATTTACAGCTCTAGCCCAGACAGTACCCTGAACTCAAGTTATAGTTTACAATCCCAGGTTGGTATGTTAAGAAGCATCTCAAACTGAACACACGTACACTGAACTTGAATCTCCCATCCAGGCCCATCCTCCTAACCAATGCCCTGCAGTAAAGGGTACCCCCTTCTTTCAGTTGCTCAGGCCACAAGGCCTTAAGGCCACTGTGATTTCTCCCTCTCCTGTCACATCCAAACTAGGAGCAAACGCTGTTGGCTTCAACTTGAAGGCAGGTCCCTCTCTGAGACCTCTGGTCCAAGCCTCCAGCACTTCCTACCTGGATTACTGCAACAGTCTCTTAAGGTATCCCTGCGCCCACTCAGTCTATTTTAAAAAGAGCAGCAACAGTGATTCCATTAAGATACAGCCAGGCCCCAACTCTCCTCTGCTCAGAACCTCCAGTGGCTTCCCATGGCACTCAGAGTAAAAAGCCCAAGTCCTGCAGTGGCCACTCTATCCCCTGCTCGCTGTGCCCTAGCCACATCAGCAGTCTGGCTGAGGCATCCCCAAAAAACCATGCACTATTTCCACCTGAAGGCCTCTCAGGTCAAGGGACTTTCCTTGTTTTATATGGCATTTTTCACTGCTGAATCCGCAGCCATGAAGAACTGAGCTTGGCACACTAAATTGCTCAACGGCTGTTAGTTGAACGAATGAACCAATTGTGTACACCCGAGGAGCTACTTCCAGTATCTCTTGTTTCACAAATGGGGAAACTGAATTGCAGACAGGTTAAGGAACATAACCTACCCAGAGAGCGGCAGAGTCAGAATTCAGGGCCAAGTAAGGCAGCTGCAGAGCACTGACCCTTTGCTAATCCCATCCTAATCCCACCCCACCGTCCCATCTACAGAAAGTTTTCATTCAGTCATGTTTTGGGGGCTTGGAAGCCTTTTCCAAACAGTCAGCCTCAGCAGCTAAGGGCTCACTTTCATAAGCAAAAATCTGAGTGTTTGCGGGGTAAAGCTGGTCTTCACCCTATCACAAATGTCTTCAAGTGTTTTCTGAAGCCCCCTCCTGCAGCCTGGGTGTGTTACTCAGGCTTTAAGTGATCTAGATCACATTTGGGAACTTGGATGTCAGTTCAGAAAATTCTTCTCAGGCAAATCTGAGGCCAGGCCTGGGGCAGGCCAACTATCACCTCATATAATGAAGGCGCATGGGCCATCTGGGAAGGACCAGTTTCCCCTCAAATAGAATCTTAGCAAGCATCTTCCCCCTTGAGCCACAGAAGCTAGCGAAAGGCAGCGAGAGCTGGGCACAATGTGGGGGCACCCTCTACTGCCTCCAGCTCCTGCCTCCAGGGGAGGGGGCATTAAAGCACATGGAACACAGAAAGAAAGAAATGAAAGAAAATCGTTTTAATACCCAAACTATTCTGACATCAGCCAGCTGGAGGGGTCTAAAAGCATTTTAGGACTGGAAATCAGTAGAGTACCTCGGACGAGCCCTTAGGAAGAGCAATGATTATTATGCTATGAATGCAAGAATACTGGTTAAAGGTTTCTCTCTGATCAAACAGACAGAAGAAACGGTGGCTCAGTGGTCAGCTGCTCAGGCACTGGAGCCTCAGCTGAATCCTGGCTTAACTACTTACTAATCAGGTGACCTATGTGCCTCAGTTTCCTCCTCTGTAAAGTGGAGCTAATATTAGTACCCACTTCCTAACACTAGTGTGGGCACTGAGAGTGCACATTTGTGAAGGACATCTGTGGTACCTGGCACACAGGAAGCACTTGCTACAGGCTCTTAGTAATAAGATATTTATTACTGTATACTAATTAAACGCATTTTTAGGATTTTTTCAGTCTCCCCATAGTAAGCTTCTACAGAACTTGAAAAAAATTACAGGCTTGGGGTTAAATCATCCATACTCACTCTTTCACATACTTCCTAGCATCTCTGTGATTGGTGCTGAATCTTCTGGAATGCAATTTGAAATGGGGTTGACTTAAGTTAACTGAGGGAAGATTCAGTATATGGACAAGGTAGTGACTGGTAACATTTAGTACAATAAAACCTCTGCAAATTGGAACTGAAAAAAAAAAAAAAACCGCCAGGCACAGGGGCTCACACCTGTAATCTCAGCACTGTGGGAGGCCAAGGCAGGTGGATCAACTTGAGGTCAGAGTTTGAGACCAGCCTGGCCAACATGGTGAAACCCTATCTCTACCAAAAATACAAAAATTAGCCGGGCGTGGTGGTTGGCTCCTGTAATCCCAGCTACTCGGGAGGCTGAGGCAGAAGAATCACTTGAACCTGGGAAGCACACGTTGCAGTGAGCCAAGATCAGCCACTGCACTCCATCCTGGGCAACAGAGTGAGACTCTGTCTCAAAAAACAAAAACAAAAAAAAAAAAAAAAAGAAACAAACCCAGGTCCTTATTGACATTTTCCTCACTCTTTGCTTTTAGGAAAAAGCAGCAAATTCTAACAAGAGAGAGCTATCGCTGAATGGGAAACTGAGAGTGAGGTCCCAGCCCCACTCTGAGGGCAGGTACGACCTCAGGAAAAGCACCTCCCCGGTGGACTCTGGAGTCCCTGTGTCAAAGGAGGGCTGGATAGGATTCTAACTGCACTTGCAAGTCCTCATCTCTCCTCCAGTGAGGGGAACTCTGATTTCATATGTCTCAGATTAGGAGTTCCACTGAAGATTTCATTGGGGGGAAAAGGGCTTTGCTGCTAAGAACGAACACTGGAACCAGAGTTTGAAGGTCTGAAATGTGCCAAGTGAGCTGGGGCTGTGAACGCATAGTGAGAATTTGGTCCACACAGCATGGCTCAAAGCAGCATTTTCTAAACCTGCCTGCACAGCACAAGCCCTGGAGTTGGTAGTGAGGGTTCCCTACAAAGGGGTTCCCTGGGCAGTAGGTTTGACAGACACTCCTTTTTGGAGAGTCACAATAACCACTGGTTAAATCTCCATGAATGCCACATTAAGGCACTTTTTAACTTTCACTCAACAAGGGGTATAGGACCTGCGGAACTCAGACCTCTGGCCACTGTCATTGCGAAGGGACACAAGAGCTCACAAGTGGAAATCGGTACACACTGGATCAGTCCCTGTCCCTGCTCTAGCTATGGCAAAGCCCCAAGAGAACACTTTCAAAAATTGAGGCGGAAGTCGAACAAAATCCACAACTCAAAAGATTAAATCCCAATTTAGTACCACATTGCATTCTATGATTTCGCATCTAGCCTGTAGATCTTTGAATACTGAAAGTCTAGCGCAGTGCTGGGGACCCAGGGAGAATCAACAGGTATTTCCTTATCTGTGGACACCTGTCACATCACCCCAGTCATTCCATATGACAACCCCCATGTTCCTCTCACTTCTAATTTTAAAGTCAGTCTCAAATCTTTAACTCACAGCTGCAAACTGTACTCTTGAAATATTTGTGAAATTGTACAGATGTTATTTCCAACTGTCCTCCTGAGAACTGACATTGTGATTCGGGAATATTTCCAATTCTGGCTGAGGCTGGGCAGGGCGGGGGCCAAACGCTAGGACTGGACTGGGCATAGTTTACATCAGCCACAGGTGTCACCCCGCCAGTGTCAGAGGGTTTGCTTCTCTGAAATAGTAACTGTTTATATCACTCTGCACTTGTAATGACATCCTGCCAAAGGGCCCCCACTTTCCCACAACTTTTACACTACGCAGAGATCTGATGTCAGCGTGTGCTGTGAGCAAAACATCTTCGATCAAGCTCTCTTCTGCGTTATGGCTGCTGCCCCTCCCAAGATCAAACAAGCCAGCCGCCCAGAGAGCCACAACTGCGGCTTCCAACTGGGAAATCATATTGGCAAAATAAAAACCGTTTTGGAAATTAACTTTGAGTTTTCCCCTGAGGAGCGCTATAGACAGCGGGGCTACCATAAGCCGCCACTTCTGGAAGTAAGAGAGGTTTCTTGGTTAACTCTTAGATTTGGATCTACCGAGTCTACGAAGCACGGGAAAAGGAAGGAAAACCTAGAGCTAACAGGGTCGCCTATCAGGATGCGCCCAGTCACGCGCGTCAAGAGTTAGAGCAGTTGCCACCTAACTCCATGACGGGGACGGGACTATCCGCTGGCAACTGCCGCCCGACGCTCGCCCGCTGAGTCGATGGACCAGCGGACCGAGTCCGGGTCCCCAGGCCATTTGGGCACCCTCTGGGCGGGCCCTACCGGTCCGCGATGCCGCGCCCCTGGTGAAGGGGCCGCTGCCCCACCCCGTCAAGGGCAAGGTGCCGGGGCGGCGGCAGGAGGTATGGGGTCAACGCGCAGTCTCCGTGCACAGACCTGCCGCTCCTGGGCCTGCAACCCGTACTCCTCGCGCATCCGCAGCAGCTCTTCCTCCAGCCGCGCGCGCAGCTGCTCCAACCCGAGCGCCTCGCGCTGCAGCCCCTCGGCCTCCTGAGCGCACAGCCGGGTCTCCTCCTCCGCCTGGAGTCTGCTCTCCTGGCCGCGCCGCAGCGCCTCCT
>NW_012112253.1:2630723-2631589 GCF_000951035.1 Colobus angolensis palliatus
AGTTCGTCCAACTGCTGCCGCAAGTTGCGCGCCTCCTCGGCGCAGCGGGCCTGCCCCTCGACCCACAGGCTCTCTCGCCCGCGCCGGCCGCGCAGCTCCTCCTCCAGGAGCAGGTTTTCGCGCTCCAGCTCCCGCACCCGGCACACGTAGTCATAGAGCCGGGCGTTGAGCTCCTGCAGCTCGGCCTTCTCGGGGCCCGTCTGCAGCCGCCAGGACAGCATCTTGCCGGGCGTGCGGGGCTTTCGCGGCTGGCCGGCTCCCTCCTGCCCTGGTCTTGTCCTGGTCTTGTCCCCTCCGCCACGACGCTCCGGCCTCGCCGCTGCCCCGGAGGCCCGCAGACTTGGACGCGAGCTGGAGAGCCCGGGCACTTAGCGGACGGGGCGGGCAGACTGGGCGAGGGCAGCGGCCTCCAGCCAATCAGAGCGCGGCTCGGCCCGGCCTCTGCGGCCGGACAGCGCCCCCTGCAGCACCTTGGCGGCCGCCGGTGGTCCGGGCGGGCAGTCGGGTAACAGCGGGCGGGGTGGCGGGCTAGCCAGGCCGGGCTCAGCGAAGGGACCCGGGAGAGGGCGCCCTGCTGCTGCACTGTCACGCGTGCCCGCAGCATACGAGTGTCCTGGCGTTCGTGGATGGGAATAGAAGCCTATTGAGTTGCTATGGTGCTGGCCATTTACGAGAGACTTCTTACCCGAAGCCCTGGAGATTGGGGAGTTTTCTATTTTTAAAAAAATTATATGGATCGGGCGCGGTGGCTCACGCCTATAATCCCAGCACTTTGGGAAGCCAAGGTGGGAGGATCGCTTGAGCCCGGGAGTTCGAGACCAGCCTGAGCAATATAGACCCTGTCTCTACCAAAAAAAAAAAATAGC
>NW_012112253.1:2635228-2638185 GCF_000951035.1 Colobus angolensis palliatus
ATCTCAGGTGATCTGCCCGCCTCGGCCTCCCCTGGGATTACAGGCGATAGCCATAAAGTGCTCCAAGTACAGAACTTTCTAGACATCTAACATCTCCCCAAACTTTTACAGATCTCTCACACACACCCCAATGTGACAGCTGTTTCTTTCCAACATTTCCCTAAGAAAGTATTCAATTTAATTGTCGTAGAAACCACAGCTCTTTTTTGTACACTTGCATTTCGTTAGTTTTCATGGCAGTTATTTATGAATGACAATTCTCAGTATAAGTGTCATTGAGGCTCACAGGGACAAATCAGCTGACCCTTGGTTGGGGTACCCTTGGACTGGTGGTGACACAAGTGCCCAGGGGGAGACCTGGACGGTCATCCACTGGCCAGAGGGCTCCTCATGGCAGGGCCAGCAGTTAGTGTATTTTACAGATGGCATGGAAAGGTGGACTACTCAGCAAGCTGGTCCAGGGCCTCTGAGAAAGCTTCTAGTGCTCTCCTTGTCACAGGCATGAGCCTCCAATCACAAGCAAGGCAGAAAGTGGGCCTTTCTTTTTCTAGAGACCTTGTGTTCGAGATCCTATTCTGTAGGTGGTAGAAATTAGTATCTTTCAATGAATAATTCCCTGTGCTTTTCTGCTAAAACTAAGTGGGGGTGGGGAGTGGGTTTATTCAGTGCTTGGGTTTATTCACCTTGGTGTGGGACAGGGGAATTTGGACCCCCATCACCCCATCATTGTCCTTCCTTCTCCCATTCCCCCAGGTGCACACTGACACCTGGCCTTTGCTTGTCAAATAAGTGAGCTGCTGTGGTGTCATCACCGAAACCTGTGTGGAGACCCTGCCAGTCCTGGGCCCCTCTGGGACTTTGGGGTGCAGGAGGGCGGCTCTCACAGTTGCCCGGACTCCGCTGCAGCTGTTTGTTCTCAGCTCTTTGACTCCCCACGCTAACAGGGGTTCTACTGTCCCACAACCCCTGGCTGGGCAGGAGACAGCCCTGCAGGGTGGGAGAACCTTCTCAGGGACCAGTGAGTCCCAGCAGGACACTTTGCAGTGACTCATTAGTCTTTCTTTGCCTGGTGCCCTTCAGGGTCTTGGACTTTGAAACTCAAAACTTTTCCCCCATTTCTGCTGTAAATCCTGTCCCCGAGGAATTGACTGCTCCAGCATACAGCTGCCCAGGTAGGGAAAGAGTTACAGGGGATCATGAACTAGCAGGGCCAGGAGGTGGGAGGGGGGAACTACCCCCCGCTACTCTTTCAGGATAATATTCTGCTGCTTCATGCTGAATCCTCACAACACTGAAGCTCGGAGGGGTGAAGCGACTAGAAGTATTAAAAGTTTTGACCACAAGAGCAGACTTGAGCAGGCAGGGTCTGGCCAGGAAGCAGAGGCAAACTCAAAGGGAAGGGAATGATTGATGGGATGGGGGTGGATGGGATGAGGCAGCACCAGGAACCAGCAAGAGCAAGAAGCTAAGAAGCTGTTAGCACCCTAGGATGTTGACTGAGCCTGGAGAAGCCCAGAGCGCTGGAAAAGAGGAGCAGAATGGATCCCAGGAGGAGGAAAACCCAGTTCTTCCTCCAAGCCTCCCTTCTCTTGCCAGTGCCTCCCGCTGTGGAAGCCAGAAGTCACTGGAGCCTGGCGGTGGTGCATTGTGGTTGGCTCCCACAGGTTTGTGAGTGCCAACTGTTAAATTTCTAGAATTTTGTGGACCACTTGTTAAACACAGTCATTATTAAAAATTAATTATAGAAGCTTACAATTAATTATACAGAAAGAGCAAACATATTCAAAACATATCACTTCCTCAGTATTTCACTGCATTTTCCTATGATCTGTTCTTGAAGTTATGAATGAGTAGTGTGCCTGCACCATAGAAATGCCATTTAATGTGTACTATCCTACTCCATATTCACTGACATCGTGCTGGTAGCCTGAGTATTTACAACACGGAAATCAGCCAATGACTTGTTTTTGTGGATTTGATGTTTTGTTGATTGTCTAGCCTTTAAAAGCAGTGGAGAGTTTGTTAATAGTGCAGATTAAATTGAGTGGCATGTTGTGTCTGTAGCTATTGAATTGTGAATAGCACAAAAACTTGAGGAAATGTTTGTCCAGTGTCTCAAAACTTGTGTCCAGATCCGGAAAGAAGTTGCTTCATGTCTGGGTGTGGTGGCTTCCACTCGTAATACCAAGACTTTGGGAGGCCAAGGCATGCAGAGCACTTGAGCTCAGGAGTTCCAGACCAGCCCGGACAACATGGCAAAACCCTCTCTCTCCAAAAAAATGCAAAAATTAACTGGGCATGGTGGCATGCACCTGTAATCCCAGCTACTCGGGAGGCTGAAGTGAGAGGATTCCTTGAGCCCAGGAGATGGAGGCTTTGGTGAACCGTGATGGAGCCGTTGCACTCCAGCCTGGATAACAGAGCGAGATCCTGTCTTAACAAAATTTAAAAATCCCAAAAAAAATTTTAAAAGAAGTTACATCATGATGAGGAATAAATGAAGTTTCTCAGTTATTTCACCTTTGTCTTTCTTGCTAAGGTAAACAAAAATATCACTCAATATTCATGGTGCTGCATTCATTGGTCAACTGTAACCATAAATTCACTAGGAACACGAGAATTCTGCAAAACTCAATGAGACCATTCTGCCAGAATCAATTTGCTATGTGGAATTTATGTTAAGGAGCAGTGTGTACTTTATTATTATTTGTAATAAAAATTTGAGAGCCATGTTGCTAACATATTAACTACTTTGCATTTCTATTAATAGCTTAATGGCAAAAATAAAAGTCCTGCAGTCTTCACTTCTTATTGATATTTTTCTATTCAATAGAGTGGGTAATCTAAGCTGGAAATATTATATTAAGGAGCAGTGTGTACTTTATTATTATTTGTAATAAAAATTTGAGAGCCATGTTGCTAACATATTAACAACTTTGCATTTCTATTAATAGCTT
>NW_012112253.1:2638265-2639849 GCF_000951035.1 Colobus angolensis palliatus
CCAAGAGAGCCCTAGATCTTTATCCCTACAGGCAGAGGCTGGGACAGTGGACCACTTTGGATAGTTAAGCGGCTCGATCACTGCACAAACATATCCGGATGGGGTGATTAGTGGGATTGAAATCCCACCTGTGCTGTCCTTGCTGAGCTATGGATGTCCTTGCTGAGCTATGGATGTGGGTGCAGGGCAGCCTCCACCCTGAGGCAGGGCATCTCTTCCTTAGCACCAAGGAACCATCCACGGACCAGGTCATGCACCCAATGGGCTCATTCATCTTCCCAGAAAGGATGACTTTTCCTAATTTGCACAAAGGAACCTTAGAGATGGATGTGGCCCTGCTGGCGTGGCCCCATGCTGGTGGAGTGGCTCCCACAGGTCTGCGGTCCTCTGCCACTTCCAGGTGGCGCTCAGGCCACTGGCCTCACTCAGGCTTGGGGAGATGGGGTGCAGGGGGAGGGCATTGGGGAAGGCTATCCTGGGCCATGCCGTGGCCCTTCCTCTCAGGCCCACAACTTCCCCAAGGCTGCCTCTGGGAAGCAGGGCACAAGGGACCCCTGGGATCCGTGCTTGGATCCCACAATATAACTGGGGTTTTGCTGTCTCCTGGGGCTCTGCCGAGGAAGGGGTGCAAGGCTCCCCTCACTACGACCCAACGGCTGTGCTTCCATTCCACTCCATCACCCCTCTTTCAATATTTTCTTGCCTCTGCGGAAACCCAAGGCTACTCAACCTTCCTTCAGGATTTTCTCCCCATCTTTAGTCCAGCTAGAAGTCCTACCCGACTTCCTAAAATCTGGGATTTTGGAGACCACAGTCAGGCCTTTTCTTTTCGTCTAGGGTACAGGCCTCCCCTCAGGCAGTGAGCAGAAGGAATGAGCTGGAGTAGGGGGACAGGGAAGGGGAGATCTATTAATCGTCCCACCCCACAATAATTGCACATGCCTGGGAGCCCCGTGGAGCGCAGGTCACACTGTGCCAGGTCCTCCGAGTAGGGAAAGACTAGCTATTCCCACTTCCCCAGCCCTGCGCAGGGGCTGATGGAAAAGGCTGTAGCCCCCGGCGCGCGCAGCCTCATGGTTCTTGGACTTTGCTAAAATTCTGGCTGAGGGGCCGCGCTGCCTCCGATCCGCGGCGCCGCTCAAGCGAAGGCTCAGGGGGACCCCGCCCAAGGCGGCCCCAGAGCCGCCCCTCTGGTCTCCATCCCGGAGCACCGCCCTCCCTCCCTCCTTGGGCGGCGCTGCCCCAGCGGTCGGGTGTTTTCACCCTCCACCGCAAGCTTCCTACAGTTCCTCCACCCACCGCAGAAAGCGGGCGCACATGTCACTCTCTTTTCTCCAATTCCGCTACATCCCTGAGTTCGGTTTTCACTGCAAATGACGCTACCTGGGGTTGATGGTCCCTAAGGTGTTCAGCCTGCGAAAGAGGGCTGTGGTTAAAAAAATAAAAATACACTAGAGCCTTACTGAGTCCTAAACAACTTGTTTTGCATTAGGTCAATTCTAGAAAAAAAAATTTACAGGTCATTTTTTTCATTCAAAGTAAAAATTGTTTTACTGAATCCCACGATCTATCTATCTAGATATC
>NW_012112253.1:2640395-2670103 GCF_000951035.1 Colobus angolensis palliatus
AGAATATATTATTATATGTTATTAATATTAATTATCTTAATTAATATTGTGCCCTACTTCCCAGAGGCAGCCTTGGGGAAGTTGTGGGCCTGAGAGGAAGGGCCACGGCATGGCCCAGGATAGCCTTCCCCAATGCCCTCCCCCTGCACCCCATCTCCCCAAGCCTGAGTGAGGCCAGTGGCCTGAGCGCCACCTGGAAGTGGCAGAGGACCGCAGACCTGTGGGAGCCACTCCACCAGCATGGGGCCACGCCAGCAGGGCCACATCCATCTCTAAGGTTCCTTTGTGCAAATTAGGAAAAGTCATCCTTTCTGGGAAGATGAATGAGCCCATTGGGTGCATGACCTGGTCCGTGGATGGTTCCTTGGTGCTAAGGAAGAGATGCCCTGCCTCAGGGTGGAGGCTGCCCTGCACCCACATCCATAGCTCAGCAAGGACAGCACAGGTGGGATTTCAATCCCACTAATCACCCCATCCGGATATGTTTGTGCAGTGAACAAGCCACTTAACTACCCAAAGTGGTCCACTGTCCCAGCCTCTGCCTGTAGAGATGAAGATCTAGGGCTCTCTTGCAAGGCTAGTGGATGCCAGCACAGATAGGTGGCATGAAGACCAGGTAGGCCCCCAGCCCTGGTGCCCTAGCACTGTGTAAGTCCCCAACAGTCCTGGTGCAATCTAGGGAAGGGGGTCAGATCTCTAACCCCTTTAATGGATGGGGATTGAGTTTTCATCACCCTGTCGTTATTCCCTGCCTACCTAAGTTTGCGAACTGAGAGGCACGCTTGCCCCCAACAGGCTTGGCCAGGTAGAAAATGAAGCCAGTGGGAAAGGGAAATGCGTCAGGCCGGTGGGAAGGGCTGGGCCGGGCACAGTGGTGTACAGTGGACTGACTCACTTTGCATCCTGGCACTTAGTACCAGCATAACCTTAGGCATGACAACCCCTCTGAGCCCATGTCCTTATCTGTGTAATAGTAATGAGAACAAAATAGACCTTCCTATAGAGGTGTTAGAAGGAATATTAGAAGGACTAAGCTTTCATGTCCATTGGCCTCACTGGAGAGCTTGTTAAAACGCAGATCCCTGGGCCCCACACACAGAGTTTCAGAGTCAGTTGCCTGGAGCGGGCTAAGCATTAGTCCATTCCCAGGTGAGGAAGATGCTGCCAGGCAAGGACCACAAGGAAAGCTCCTGGCTCCCACCATCAGAGTTAGTCCTTGTATAGTCTTGCCGCGTCAGGCACTGTTCTGAGCTCTTCACGCAGGTCAACTCGCAATCAGCACAGCAGCCTGTGCAGCGGGTACCATCAGCTCGAGGTGAATGATGTGGAGGCTGAGCCATGGAGTGGTCAGCTTTCCCGAGCCCATGCAAGTAAAAAGTGGCAGAACCAGGATTTGAACCCTTACCTTACCCACTTTGCCACACTGCCCATTATGCTGTGTGAAACGTGTTGGACAAGACTTAGCACACCGCACTCATCAAGTGTTGGTCATCTTCACGGGAGAAGTCCTGGAGCCCAGAATTACATGGAAGCCACCAGCCAGAGGTCTGTCTCCAGAAGGCCAGGGAGAGAGGCTGAAGAGTCAGGGCACAGATGCAGATGATGGCAGCTCAGCAGGGTCTGAGACCAGCTGAGTCTAGGGAGCAGGACAGGGACGAGCTAGTCCTTGAGCCTCCCAGACTCAGTTTCCTCACCTGTAAAGTGAGGATAACCCCTCCCTCATAGGATTGCTACAAGAAACAAGTAAGATGAGAATGTAAAAGCCTCAGGACAGAGCGTCTTCACGCTCCATCTCACTCCAAAGTCTGAATCCAGCTGCTCTTGCTCAGAGCCCACAGTGTCCCCACTCTGTCACAGCTCTTCTGGCTATTTTGGGTGGGCAGATCATTTGTTTGTCACTGTTTCATAGGAGCACAGCAGGTGTTTGTTGGGGTGTAGGCTGCCTTTTCAAAAGGTGCAAAAATAGCATTTGTCACATCAAAAAAAAGTGCAGTAATTTAAGCTGTACAACTTCCCTCTCTTAATTTGGAAAGTCATGTCATAATCATTACAGATGAACTTGGGAAGGGCCCCAAGTGACAAAGAAACATCCCCTGATTAATCTTCCCAGCAGGGACAAGATTTCTCACTTCCACTGAAGAACTAAAAAAAGAATAATTTGCCTTCAAAAAACAGCACATTTGCTCTCCCTGCCCTTAGACACACATTTTCCGTGGAGTTTGTTGGTGGTGTTCATGAAAGGATAACTCGAAAGCCAGATTTTGAGTCCCCTCTATGTGCCTGGTGCCGGACTGGGCCCTGGGAACACAGAAAGAAGAAAGACACCGACGCTTTCCTCATAGACCTGGGGCCTGGGGAGGGCAGAGAGCTTGGGGAGGTTGCTCTCTTCCCCTAACGCTGTCACAAGTGCCTGCTCCTCCCCTAATTGCTACCCACTAGTCATTTAGCCACTCACCTCTTCTCTGTCTACCTGCCGCTACTCCAATCCAATCTCATGGCTTCAAATACAACAACATGCCAGTGATCCTCAGATGTGTGGCTGCAGCCCAGACTGCTGTTCTGACCCTGCTGTGTCTTGGGCCAGGGCTCTGTGGATGACATGACCCCCATATGTCCCTACTCTAACACAGGGGCCATGGTGGTGCTATGGATCCCTGGCTATCAGCATCAATTCGGACACCATAGTAGGAACCGACCATTCTGAAAAGAAATGAATGCTCATGTTCTAACTGGCTGCAGTTGCTCTGGGGAAGGACCAAGGCTCTCACTTGCCATAGAGGTTGTTGGGTCCTTCTTTCAGCCAGTGTGTTCTGGTGGCTCAGCGTCAGAAAACTGGATCATAACTTTGCTTAGAAGTGTTTTTGATTATATATATACTTGGGGATGTTTCTGCCGGCAGCCCATTTATCTTTCCCCTAGAAACACCATGTTGTGAGTCACTGATCCCTCAGATCCCTGAGTCTGTAGAATCCTTAGTTCACTCCCCACCCCCATGGCCATTCCAACTTTGCAGCTCATTACAGTAATTATACTCACCTTTTTTCTGAGACTTATGGGCTGCCATCCGCCCTCTGCTAGACCTGTAGCCAGTGGCTCGCAAAGTCTGGTACCTGGATAAGCAACAGAAGCATCACCTGGGAACTTTTTAGAAATGTACCCTCTCTAGCCCCAGCCCAGACCTGTGGGTGAAACCCTGTGTGTTTTGACAAGCCCTCCAGTTGATTTGAATACATGCTAGTTTGAGAGCCCCTGCTGCATCTTCTCATTCGCACCAGAGTGGCCAGCTCTGTAACAGTGTCTCTTCTGTCAGTCCCTCTCCTCCAGAGGACAAGTACCACTCAGCTTCTCAGTGGGGTGGTGCCCCTCACCAGCTGCTTCCTTATCACTTTGATAGACGGAGGATCCTCCAGGCCTCCCCAGGAACGTAGCTAGCCTGGTGGGTTTCTGGTCTTACTCCCACTTCTCTGATAGTTGTTCCTTCCCTCCTGCATTGTCTGTCCTGGCGTCTCTACTTCATTCACTTAATGTGTACTATCCCTTTCCCAGGCTTCCCAGGGCTACCCCAGCGGCACATTAGCAGCTGCCCAAGGCCCTTGCCAGGAAGTGAATCTTTGTCACAGGACAGGGCCCCCACACCAACAACTCTCCCATACTCCAGCTACGTAGCCTTGACCTGCAAGCCCGCCTTGACCCAGCACCTTGCAGACCACCTATCCTCCCATTCCCAGGCTTTCTGCTTCAGTCCCTGCTGGCAAGCATGAATCAGGTCCTGTAGCGCCTTTGCTGTATAATTCCCCTCCTTCCTGAGCTGGCCCAGTACTTCCCAGCTGGACTTGCTGAGGTTTGACCTTAGATACAGATCTGGTGGCCAGGAGAGAGGTGCTGGTGGACCCCAAAGGGAAAGCATTGCCTTGTAAGGCCCCTGCCTCATTTGTGGCCTGTGTAGTCTTCTGGCAGAAGTTGGCGGTGGGGGGCAGGGGCCTATATTCCTGAAAGGGGGAGTGGGTCACTTCTGCAAGGGAATCTGGAGATCCATGGTTCTTACCTGCAGTCCCCAAATACCCTCATCCCAAGTCTCACAGTCCTACTCTTTTCCCATCAGAGCCCTGGCTTTGACATTAGAGACTTGCCTAGAATGAGAACTCAGCCTCTCTCACAATTAGAAGCGGTGACTGCTCTTCCGTTCTCTCTGCCTTCTGCCTGTAGCGGGTGAGGGTTCTTTTAAAAGCAGTCAAGTAGGCCTTGAGACTCTCACACTTGGCTGTAAACCGCTGAGCAACAGATCTGAGACAGACATTTTCTCTCTTAATGAGTTAGTGGCACTTAGCAAAAGTCACTTGATTTTACAGTCCTCCTAGTTACCGTTCCTCCAAACCTCTCAAGAGCTCATGGGATTTTACCCTTTCACCTGCCTCCACTTCTGCTGTATCTTGTCCCAGTTCATGAAGGGTGAAAGTCTTAGCAATCACACCTCAACAGCATGCAGGAACTAGCAATACTCCCTTACCCATTAGCAATAAACAATCCAAAAATACAGTTAATATTCATTTTATTTTTTTTCTTTTTGTGTAAATGGAACTTTAATTTAGAAGTTCCATTCATGGCTGGTTGTAGTGGCTCATGCCTGTAATCCCAGCACTTTGGGAGGCTGGCCAACCTGGTGAAACCTCATCTCCACTAAAAATACAAAAAAAAAAAAAAAAAATCCAGAAATTAGCTGGGCGTGGTGGCAGGCGCCTATAGTCCCAGCTACTAGGGAGACTGAGGCAGGAGAACCACCTGAACCCTGGAGATGGAGGTTGCAGTGAGCTGAGATGGTGCCACTGCACTCCAGCCTGGGCAACAGAGCAAGACACCATCTCAAAAAAACAAAAAATAAACAAAAAAAGAAGTTCCATTCATAACGATATAAAAAAATTACTTAGAAATAAATTTAACAAAAGAAATTCGAGACTTGCACCCTGAAAATGACCAGACATTCTTAAGATACATTTTTAAAGAGACCTAAATTGATGGAAAGACAGCCTGTGTTCATGGATTAGAAGATTTACTATTGTTAAGATGGCAACACACATACATACACACATACACACACATGCACACATGTAACCAATGTCTGCAGGCATGTCTATATTTATTTCTCTATGTATCTAGCTGGCTGTCCTCACACAAGTTCATACTGATGCCTCCAACTCCCGTCCACAAGGATCATTCTAGCCTCCCCTTCCCTTATTTCTCATTTGTAATTTCTTTCTCCAGCAGTGAGAAGCCTGGCTCTCCTTACCTATAGTATAGTTTCTTATTTGTTCACCCCTTGTGTATATATAAAGTAGTTTCTCCATAGTCTTTTCAAAACCTAAATCAGATCACTCCTTTGCTCAAAACCCTCCCATGCCTCCCCACTTCGTTTAGAGTAAACCCAAAACCCTGGACATCCTCTGACCTACAAAGCCCTACGTGCTGTGGATCCTCAACACATATTGATCAACTTACCCCTCCTTGTGCTTCTGCCTTAGATACCTTGGCCCCCTTGCTGTACACGACAGGCTGGGTGATGGAAGGAGACTGACTGAGAAGGGGAACAGGAATCTTCTTGGTAAAACAGAACTCTTCCACATCTTGACTTGGGTGGTGGTAACACAACTATACATATCTAGTTCCTTAAACTGCACACTTAAAATTAGTAAATTTTAGTAAGTGTGCTACAATAAAGTTGATTTTTTTAAAGAGATATTTATCCCAGCGGGGCAGGGTGACTCACGGCTGTAATCTCAGCTCTTTGGGAGGCCAAGGCAGGTGGATCACCTGTGGTCCGGAGTTCAAGACCAGCTTGGCCAACATGGTGAAACCCCATCTCTACTAAATACAGAAATTAGCCAGGCATAGTGGCATGCACCTGTAATCCCCAGCTACTTGGAAGGCTAAGACAGGAGAATCACTTGAACCCAGGAGACGGAGGTTATAGTGAGCTGAGATGGCACCACTGCACTCCAGACTAGGTGACAGAACAAGACTCTATCTCAAAAGAAAAAACAAAAAAAGACATTTATCCCAAGAAGTGCTATCTACAATATCATTTAAAATGTTAGTTTTATGTTTCTAAAGTACTTTGAAGTACTTTGGGAGGCTGAGACAGGAGGATGACTTGAGGCCAGGAGTTCAAGACCAGCCTGGGCAACGTAGTGAGGCCTCATCTCTACTAAACATAAAAAATTTGGCTGGGCATGGTGGTGTGCCTGTAGTCCCAGCTACTCAGAAGGTGAGGCAGGAGGATGAGTTGAGCCTAGCAGTTTGAAGATGCAGTGAGCTGTGATCACCACTGCACTCCAGCCTGGGTGACAAGTAAGACCCTGTTTCCAAAAATAAAAAATAAAGTAGATAAAACACAAACTGTTTTGTCAGTGATCACATCAAAAGGAAATATATTTTTCATTGCACACACATGCAAGTAACTGAAACATAAGTTCTACAAAGCATTTCTTATCCCTCCAATGTTTTAATCTCCTTTTTAATGCTGGATTGGTGCCACAAATTTAATATCATGACTCATTAATGGATCTTGCTTTATCATTTTAAAACCCTTCATTCAAATGTTGTCATCTACACATTAATCAGTTACATTGGCCTGGCATTCATCAACACTTGTGGGTTTTCTTTTCTTTGTTTTTGAGACAGATCTCACCCTGTCACCCAGCCCAGCCTGGAGTGCAGTGGCGTGATCTTGGCTCACTGCAACCACCACCTACCAGGTTCAAGCAATTATCTTGCCTCAGCCTCCTAAGTGTCTGGGATTACAGGCACCTACCACCAGGCCTGGCTCATTTTTGTGTGATTAGTAGAGACAGGGTTTCACCATGTTGGCCAGGCTGGTCTGGAACTCCTGACCTCAGGTGATCCGCCCACCTCAGCCTCCCAAGGTACTGAGATTATAGGCATGAGCCACCACTCCCAGCCCACCTGCGGGTTTTCTAAATGTGGTGGATAATGAGTCTGATTGAACACATTCTGTAATGGACCTCCACTGGCCACCCCTCCACTCCCACCTTCCTGAAGGCTCCTGGCCTGTGGTTGGGGAAATGCTGCCCTCAACTCAAGCCCACCCTTTCTAACCTTCTCAATAGTAAATTTCCTACATCAACTCGCAAGCAGCTAAATCAGTAGGCAAGGATAATTTATGGACTCACAAACTACTTGAAATTGTTTTTCTACTGTATTGGGGAATTGTCTGGATGACATCGATAGCTATGGTCAGGAAGCTAATTTCAATTTCTCGATCACAAAATGTCAGCACTATCAGTAAAAATGTCAATAGCAGCCAAGGCAACTGAAGCTCTTACAAAAGCTACCAAGACCCTCCTTCCAGATAGCCCCAAAGTTTAGTCATCAGCAGCCAAAAGGGTAACGCAGAGCTGGAGCCTTTGATTAATACTGCCATAGTTGAAGCTCACAAAGTTAGATTTGGAGACATCGGGGTGGAATCGTGAACTCTCAGCCTAGCCCCACCCCATTCGTCCCCATCTGCCTAAATCCACCTATACTTCAAGGCCCAACTCAGATGTTAACACCTCCGCAAAGCTTGCCCTGAGGGTGCCGGTGGAAATCAGGCCTGCCTTTGAACTGTCAAGGGTCTTCAGTTGTAGCTTTCTGATGAAGTGTGCTCCATTCTACTGGGTAATCTTATTCAGTATATTCCACTACACACCACTCCTGTGACCTTATTATGGTCAGGGACCATGACTGTATTCTTTATCCTGGAATATCCATGCTGCCTAGTCCAGTTCTTGTTTTTGGTAACCACTGAATAAGGAAAATATGTAGCTGCTAAATTGCAATGTTTTAAAATATAGAAAGTCTGGGTTCAAGTTCTGGTTTGGTGATTAACCTCTGGTGTGATGTTGGCCAACTCACTCAGAGGTTATAACTCTTGGACTTTAGCTTCCTTAGCTGTCATTAAGGGAACAGGACTCCATTATTTCTAAGATTCTGGGGTAGCCATCCTCTAAGACAGTGCCCAGTGATCCCCATCTCCTATCGTTACTTCCTCTTTGTTCCTAGGGTGGTCGGTATGTCACTTCTGATAATAGATTATAAAAGGTACTATGGGCCAGGCACAGTGGCTAACGCCTATAATCCCAGCACTTTGGGGGGCCGAGGTGGGCAGATCAAGAGTTTGAGACCAGCCTGACCAACGTGGTGAAATCCCATCTCTGCTAAAAATACAAAAATTAGCTGGGCGTGGTGGCACACACCTGTAATCACAGCTACTCATGAGATTGAGGCAGGAGAATCGCTTGAACCTGGGAGGCAGAGGTTGCAGTGAGCCAAGATTGCGCCACTGCACTCCAGCCTGGGTGACAGAGCAAGACTGCATCTCACATACACACAAAAAAACATACACAAATGTACTATGGCTTCCTTCTTGGTCATTCTCTCTCTACTTTGGATCCCTCACTCTGGGAGAAGTTAGATGCCATGTGATGGGCAACCCTTTGGAGATGTAGCCAATGAGTAACCGAAGCCTTGGCCCACAGCCTGTGAGGAACCAAGAGCTGCCAGCAACCATACGAGTGAGCTTGGAAGTGGATTCACCAGCCCCAGCCACTCCTTGAGACAACTGCAGCCCTGGCCCACAACTTAACTGCAGCTCCATGCAAGAATCAGAGCCCAGACAACCCAGCTAAGCCACTCCTGAATTCCAGACCCTCAGAAACTGTGAGATAATAAGTATTTGCTGATTTGAGGTCCTTTGTTACACAGCAATAGATAACTCATACAAATTGTTTCTGGCTCTAAAATTCTATAAGCCTAAAGTCCCTGAAATGTAGCTATTGCATTCAGGAAAAGCCTGATTTACAGCAATTGTCAATCTTTCCCCTCCTGCTCCCAGCCAGAATCATAAAGAGATAATACAAAATATGTCAAAACATATTGTGGAATCACAATATTTGTTTTATTTGTTTTTATAAGAGTTCCCAAAGCCTTGTTGATTTTGCTTCACTGAATCCTTTATTTAACAAATGAAGGTGGAAATCCAGATAAATTAGGTGATTGGAAGAATGCAAATGTGTTTCACTTTCGCAACATTTGCAATTCCTCGGTGGTGAATGAAAATGAGGTACAGGCTTGTTTTGTTTCACTTCTGCCTTATCATGAGAAATGTGTCTTGAGCAGTGGTAATACTTGCACTGTCTCCCCAGGCAGCCACGGACCCAGGGAACTCTCAGGGGAGAAGGGTGAGTGCAGCTTGCTAAGTCACCGCCAGAAAAATAGCTGAAGGTTGAAAACAGACAGCTAGGCAGTGGGGCTACCAGGTCAGACTGGATTAACAGAAGACTTTTGACAGGACAAGTGACAAGAAGTGATTTTCTGTTTAAAATGAGACCACCATCCATGATAAACAGGGGGCTGGGAAGGAAATTAAGAACATGGAGAGTGGGTTCAGGAGGCCTGTGTCTTCTCTGGCTGCAGTTTGAGCCCTGGTGGTTCCCCAAATGAAAACAAACAGCTGATGGCCTCGTCAGCTGATAACAAGGGCTGATGACAAGTGTGGGAATGAGTTTGGAAAGATGGTAAGAAGGGGCTGGAAGAGGAAAGAGAATGCTGAGGTGATAAAGCACATTTGGAGGGCAAGGGTCTGTTCTGCCCACTATGGGTCTCTAGATTTGATGTTCCGTGGAAGAGACCCTCAACATAGGTTTGTTGAAAGGATGGGAGTGCACGTGAAAATAAAATTAGGAAAAGGGGTGCAGTGGCTGACACCTATAATCCCAGCACTTCGGGAGGACGAGGCGGGCAGATCACCTGTGGTCAGGAGTTTGAGATCAGCCTGGCCAACATGGTGAAACGCCGTCTCTACTGAAAATACAAAAATTAGCTGAGCATGGTGGTGCATGCCTGTAATCCCAGCTACCTGGGAGGCTGAGACAGGAGAATCACTTGAACCAGGGAGGCGGAGTTTGCAGTGAGCCGAGAGTATGCCACTATTCTGCAGCCTGTGTGACATAATGAGACTCCGTCTCAGAAAAAAAAAAAAAAAAAAGAAATTAGGAAAAATAAGAAAAGAGGTGTAGATGGGTGGGAGATGACTCTGGAATATTCAAAGTGTGTTGCTCTGAAAGCATTTGCTTTATCAAACGGGTTTTTGTTGCAGTATTTTCTTATTTAAGTTATGTGGTCATTTAGATAAACCCCACCTTGAACTTAGTAATTGCCTCTTGGATCAAAAAGATTGAAGCCACCATGACCATATTCCCAACTACTCAGAAGGCTGAGGCAGGAGGATCACTTGGGCCCAGGAGTTCAAGGCCAGTTCGAGATCTTTTTTTTTAGATCAAAAAAAAAAAAAGATCTAAATAGTCTTAACTGGATGGGGAGCTTTGGACTTTTTGGTGTTGCTGTGGAATAAAGGAGAAGTATGGATAAGAGACAAGATGTGTGAGGCTGGAGGGAAGAGGGAGAAGCTGATGGGATGTCCAGTCTGAGAGTCAAGTCTTTCAGGGGACTTAAGACCAGAAAAGACTCTTTCTCCTTCTCCTTCTCCTTCTCCTTCTCCTTCTTCTTCTTGCAGAGTCTTGCTCTGTCACCAGACTAGAGTGCAGTGGTACAATCTTGGCTCACTGCAACCTTTGCCTCCCGGGTTCAAGCCCCGGGTTCAAGCAATTCTCCTGCCTCAGCCTCCCGAGTAGGTGGGACTGTCATGTGCCACCATACCCAGCTAATTTTTTGTATTTTTAGTAGAGACGAGGTTTCAACATGTTGGCCAGGATGGTCTTGAGCTCTTGACCTCATGACCTGCCCACCTCGGCCTCCCAAAGTGCTGGGATTACAGACGTGAGTCACCACACCCTGCCAAGACCAGAGAGTTATTTGGCTGCAAACCTCCTATTGATTTTAGCAAACCTGGCTACTTCACCAAGATCACTGCGGTAGCTTCCTTGCTCCTTCCAACAGATCCCTTTCCAATTGCTAGACCACACAGAGCTGAACACGCTGCTGCTCCACCATGTGAGTTTTTCCTTTGTGAATGAAATAAAGACATGCTTGGGGAGTGAAAAGCAGAAAAACCAATCAAAATGGAAATACCGTACTAGGGAATGGAATTCCAGAAGATAAAGGAACTCGGGTATTTTTTAGTGTATTAAAGAGCAATTTCTCCTCCTTTATATTTGTATACCCCAAGAGGATTATTTTTTCTGAAGCCAAGTGTTTGGATAGATGAAATAATAGATGTGAAAGTGTCTCAAGTCCAATAAGCTGTTGTTTTACTAGTGATGGTGGTACAGTATTTCACTGACTCTCCCCACATAACTGTCAGGAAGGGAGGAAGCAAATGTCAGTGATATTTTGCAACAACAAGACCAAGCCACAGAGGTTTGAACAATTTGCTCAGCATGACAGGACGAGTCAGAGTGGGTCATGGGGTGACAAGTACCAGGAGATCTTGGGTCCTAGATATGCTTTTTCCACTGAGATCACACTGGGCTTTGACACAGAGATCTTGGCTGGGGGTGGTGGGGGAGCAGGGAGGCAGCAGATCCCAAACAGTCAAGTCTTTATCTGGCAAGTTAGTAGAAGGCCGTGGTGTGAAGATAACCCCAGACCACACTCAAACTTGGGAGTAATTCCTGTTGAACTTTGTACAGCAGGACACAAGGTTAGAATACCTGGGCAGACATGACTACTGAGTCAGGAGGAGGCTCAGTCATTTTCTGGGATTTGATTAGACGGGAGGCATGAGAGACCCAGGGCTGCTAGTGTGGGAGGGAGTGGGTAATATTCAAAATAATAGCCAGATTCCCCTTCCCCATATTGTCAGCTTTGCAGGTCACTTAGGGAAGGATGATCAGAAAGTAGGGAAGGGCAAAGATTCAGACACTGGCCTTAGTTTTTCCAATGCCTCAGTCTCGGGGTGATAGAAGATACCTCGTGTATGCAGCACCTGGGAGGACTACCCTAGAGAAAGAACACAGCTTTTTGCCCTCCACCCTGAACCCCCAGCCCAGGAAAAATTTTTCCCCTTTGGCAGAGTGGAAGAGTTGTTGAGAAGGCCAGGAGTGGAGTGGTGCTTCCCAAGGAAGGGCTCCTGTGGCCTGTTCCCTTGGGCTCTACCCTGGGCAGAGGAACAACCAGGGAGGCCGTGGCATCTGGGAGGGTGGCAGGATTCCAGAGAAGTATGACTGTGCAGTGACTCTAGGCAGAAAGGCCTGGCCAGACTCACAGCCCATCCTGTTAAGGGAGCAGCAGAAGGTTTCCTGTGCATCTAAGAGACTGGATTGCATGATTAAATATACTTAATCGATTTTCAAGCAGCTCTATTCTCTTCTGAAAGGCATTGAATTTAGAAACACCCTTATATGACAATGTGATAAAAAAAAAATCAGGATATATGTCAGATTTCCAGCCTACTGCTTTAAAATACATATTCTAATAAATTAAAATATAGCAAGTGCAACTAACACTCCAGATGCCGAATGGAGATGCCCATGTATAAAGCATTAGCTCTTCAGAGTGCTTCACCAAAGCTGTTTTTCAGGGACTGTTGAAATAATACTGGCATGGGGCCATTCTGATTTCTCCAGAAACTTATAATGGAACAAATATCTTTGTTTGTGTCAATGTAACAGAATTTAGGATAGTTAGGAAATATCTTTTCTTTTTTTTTTTTTTTTTGAGATGAAGTCTCACTCAGTCACCCAGGCTGGAGTGCAGTGGTGCAATCTCAGTTTACTGCAACCTCCACCTCTCAGGTTCAAGTGATCCTTCTGCCTCAGCCTCCCAAGTAGCTGGGACTATAGGCATGAGCGCCACACCCGGCTAATTTTTGGTATTGTATGTTTAATACAGACAGGGTTTCGCCATGTTGGCCAGGCTGGTCTCGAACTCCTGACCTCAAGTGATCCACCCGCCTTGGCCTCCCAAAGTGCTGGGATTACAGGCGTGAGCCACCATGTCCAGCTGGATATATCTTTTCTTATGATCATTTCACCCGATTGTCCATCACTGTTAGTAATTTACTCACAGTAAAGGAAGTCCCTATAAGAGTGAATGGATTCTATTGTCATTCATACTATCAGTTCTTATTACTTACAGTCAAGAATGGAAAAGCCATCACCAGCAACTGTGAGGATGGGGTGAAGACCCCAGGAGGTACTATATGGAGCCCATGAATCAAGGATGTCTGAGAAGTAAACCAAAAAGCAGGGCAGCCTAGGAGGAATACTCAAGCCTGTAAATAATAACCATGACAAATGCCCCGTGGCCAGCCTCCATCTGGAGTAGCTCCAGCTTGCCTGTCTTCATAAAGTGGCTTTAGTAGCTTGTGGATAGCAAAGGAAATACATTGCCCAATTTGGTCTCAAGTGAGTTTTGAGTTTCCTAAATCGGTTTTGAATTGAAGTGTGGAATGGTGCAAATCCTAAGTGTACCACTCACAGAATCACAAAGTGAGCACACCCTTGTGCCATCACCAGGATCCAGAAACAGAAGATAACCAACAGCCAGAAGCAGCCGCCCTCATGTCCCCTGCCAGGCACTATCCTTTCCCTTTAAAACCATAGACTGGAAGCTGGGCACAGTGGCTCACGCTTATAATCCCAGCACTTTGGGAGGCCGAGATGGGTGAATCACTTGAGCTCATGAGCTCTAGATCAGCCTGGCCAACATGGAGAAAACCCATCTCTACCAAAAATACAAAAATGAACTGGGCGTGGTGGCACATACCTGTGGTCCCAGCTACTTGGAAGGCTGAGGTGGGAGGATGTTTGAGTCTGGGATGTGGAGGTTGCAGTGAGGTGAGATTGCACCACTGCCCTCCAGCCTGGGCAACAGAGACAGGCCTTGTCTCAACACACACACACACACACACACACACACCCCCCAACAGACTGGGTGAGCCAGTGGAATGGAATCACACTGTATGCATTCTTATGTATCTGACTTCTTTCACTCCACATAGCGATGTTATTTGTAATAGACCAGCAGTGGAAACAACCCAAATGCTCAGCAACAGAAATAATGAATAAGTAAACTGTAATCTATTCTACAATGGGATACAACACAGTAACCAAAATGAATGACCTGGCAAGAGACATAGCAGTGTGGGTAAATCTCACAAACAGAACATTGAGTGAAAGAAGCCAGATTCAAAAGAATATACCATTCAAACGCAAACACAACCAGCAAGTAGCAGCAAGAGCTGTGATTCCCTCTGGGGAGGAGAGAAAAGGTAATGTCCCAAGAGTTTTAAATTTTAAATTGTAGCTGTTATGGTAGGATTTAGAGTTAAAGTTTAGGATTAAGGTGAGGAGTAGTAGTCGAGTTAGGATTAGGGTCTTACAGTGTTCTGATTACTAATGACATTGAACATTTATTTTCATGTATTTATTGGCTATGTCAATAACCTCTTTTGTAAAGTGTCCACATCTTTTGCTCATTTTTCTGAAGGGCTGTGCGTCTTTTGCTCATTGATTTGCTTTTCTTTGTTTTGTTTTGTTTTGTTTTGTTTTGAGAAAAGGTCTCACTCTGTCACCAGGCTGGAGTGCAGCAGCACCATCACTTGACCTCCTGGGTGTGAGTGATCATCCCACCTCAGCCCCCTGAGTAGCTGGGACCACAGGCGTGCACCACCACACCCAGCTAATTATTGTACTTTTTTGTAGAGTTTGGTTTCCCCATGTTGCCCAGGCTGGTCTTGAACTCCTAGGCTCAAGCGATCTGCCCATCTTGGCCTCCCAAAGTGCTGGAATTACAGGCGTGAGCCACCACGTCCTGCCTGCTTTGTTCTTTATATATGTAAAATACAAGTACTTTCTCGTAACTCTGGTTGTACCTCTATAGCTACACATTGCAAATATTTCCTCTCACACTGGGTCTTGCCTTTTCTTTTTCTTAATGAGATCTTTTAAAAATTGAGATCCAATTTACATACCATAAAATACACGTTTAAAGTGTATGTTTCAGTGGTTTTTGGTATATTCACAAGGTTGTTCATTCATCACCACTATCCAATTCCAGAACATTTTCACCACCACCCCAAAAAACTCCATTCCCTTTAACTATCACTTCCCATTCCCTTCTCCTCTCATCCTTGGCGACCACTAACCTAAACTTTGTCTTTCTGTATTTGCCTATTTTGGAGACTTCATATAAACAGAATCATACAATATGTGTGACTGTTTGTGTCTGGCTTCTATTACTTAGCAAAGTGTTTTCAAAGTTCATCCATGTTGTGACATGTGTATTCCATTGTATACATATAATACATTCTGTTTATCAGTTTATCAGCTGATAGACATTTGAATTTTTTTTACTTTTTGGCCATTATAAATAATGTTGCTATGAACACTGGTGTACAGGATTTTGTGTGAACATATGATGTCAATCTTTTGAATTTATCACTGGGAGTGAAATTGTTGGGTCATATGTAACTGTATTTAACCTTTTGAGGAATGACCAAACTGTTCTTAAAAGCAGCCTCACCATTTTACATTCCCATCAGCAAGGTATGAGGGTTCAATTTATCTATATCCTTGCCAGCACTTGCTATTGTCTATCTTTTTTATTATAGCTATCCTAGAGAATAGAAAGTGGTATTTAATTGTGGTTTTGATTTGCATTTTCCTGATTAATGATGTTTAGCATCTTTTCATCTGCTTATTGGCAATTCATACATCTTCTTTGAAGAAATGTCTGTTCAACCTGGTGCTATGACTCATGCCTGTAATCCTAGCACTTTGGGAGGCCAAGGCAGGAGGATCACTTGAGGCCAGAAGTTCAAGACCAGCCTGGCCAACATGGTGAAACCCCATCTCTACTAAAAATACAAAAATTAGCCAGACATGGCAACACGTGCTGGTAATCCCAGCTATTCAGGAAGCTGAGTCAGAAGAATCACTTGAACCCAGGAGGCAAAGGTTTCAGTGAGTCAAAGTCATGCCACAGCATTCCAGTCTGGGTACCAGAGCGAGACTGTTTTTTAAAAAAAAAGAAAAAAGAAAGAAAAAAGAAAAAGAAAAAGAAAGAAATGTCTGTTCAAATCCTTAGCTCATTTTTTAATTGTATTATTTGTTTCTTCATATTGAGTTCTAAGAGTTATATCTGGGGCCGGGCACGGTGGCTCAAGCCTGTAATCCCAGCACTTTGGGAGGCCGAGATGGGCGGATCACGAGGTCAGGAGATCGAGACCATCCTGGCTAACATGGTAAAACCCCGTCTCTACTAAAAAATACAAAAAACTAGCCAGGCGAGGTGGTGGGCGCCTGTAGTCGCAGCTACACAGGAGGCTGAGGCAGGAGAATGGTGTGAACCCAGGAGGCGGAGCTTGCAGTGAGCTGAGATCCAGCCACTGCACCCTAGCCTGGGTGACAGAGTGAGACTCCGTCTCAAAAAAAAAAAGAGTTATATCTGACTACAAGTCCCTTATCACATATATGATTTGCAAATAGTTTCTATCATTCTATGGGTTGTCTTCCATTTTCTTGATGGCATCCTTTGAAGTACAAAAGTTTTTAATTTTGAAGAAGTCCAATTTATCTATTTCTTCTTTGGTTACTTGTACTTTTGGTATCATGTCTAAAGAATTATTGCCTAATCCACAATCATAAAGATTTGCACCTATGTCTCCTTCTAAGAGTTTGATAGTTTTAGCTTTAGTGTATGATCCATTTCAAGTTAATTTTGGGGTATGGTGTGAGGTAGGGATCCAATTTCACTCCTTGCATGTGGATCTGCAGTTGTTCAGCACTATTTATTGGAAAGAATATTCTTTCCCACCATTAAATTGCCTCAGCATGTTTGTCAAAAATCAATTGACCATTAGTGCAAGGGTTTATTTCTGGATTTTCAATTCTATTTCATTGATCTATATGGCTATCCTTATCCCAGTACCACAAAGCCTTGATTACTGTAGCTCTGTAGTAAGTTTTGAAATCAAGGAAGCTTGTGTCTTCCAACTTTGTTCTTTTTTTTCAACATTGTTCTGACTATTCTGAGTCCCTTGAATCAGAAAATTTTATATGAATTTTAGAATCAGCTTTCAACTTCTGCAAAACAAGCAGCTGGGATTTTGCTGGGAACTGAAGTGGATCTGTTGATCAATTTGGAGAAGATTGCCATCTTAACAATATTAAGTGCTCCAATCCATGAACATGGATGTCTTTTCATTTCTTTAAATCTTCTTTCTTTCAACAATGTGTTGTACTTTTCAGTATACAAATCTTGCACATCTTTTGTTAAATTTACTCCTATATTACTCCCTATGATGCTACTATAAGTGGAATTATTTTTTTAATTTCATTTTCAGAGTCCTCATTGCTCATATATAGAAATACAACGGATTTTTATATATTGACCTTGTATTCTGCAACCTTGTGAAACTCATTTATTCTAATAAGTTTCTTTGGTATGTATCCCTTTGAATTTTCTATACACAAGATCATGTCATCTGCAAATAGAGATAGTCTTCTTCCTTTCAAGTCTAGATGCCTTTTAGTTTACTTTCTTGCCTAATTGCCCTGGCTAGAGCCTTTGGGACAATGACAAACAGAAATAATGAAAATGGACATCTTTGCCTTGCTCTTGATCTTAGGAGAATCTTAGGTCTTTTGCCTTTTCACCATTAGGTCTTTCTTTATTAAGAATGATGTTAGTTGTGGGGTTTTCATAGATGCCCTTCATCAGGTTAAGGGAGTTCCCTTCTATTCCTAGTTTGTTGAGTGTTTTTATTATGAGAGGGTGGTGGATTTTGTCAAATGCTTTTTCTGCATCTATTGAGATGATCATGTTGTTTTTTCTCTTTTATTCCAATAATATGGTATATTGCATTGATTGATTTTCTTATGTTGAGCCAAATAATGGTGCCTTTCAATAAACAGTTCTTAATCTTAATATAGGTCAATTTATAATGCTTTACTTACTTTTTTTCTTTTTTGAGATGGAGTCTTGCTCTGTCACCCAGGCTGGAGTGCAGTGGTGTGATCTCAGTTCACTGCAACCTCCACCTCCTGGGTTCATGGTATTCTCCTGCCTCAGCCTCCTGAGTAGCTGGGATTACAGTCACCCAACACCATGCCTGGCTAATTTTTGTATTTCTAGTAGAGACAGAGTTTCACCAAGTTGCCAGGCTGGTCTTGAACTCCTGAACTCAAGAGATGCATTCACCTTGGCCTCCCAAAGTGCTGGGATTACAGGCATGAGCCACCATGCCCAGCCAATGTTTTTCTTCCTTTTTGTTTTTTTGGATACTGTGAAAGAAGTCTTCGTCTATCCCAAGGTCAAGAAGGCATTCTCCTATATTGTCTTTTATATGTTTTTTTGTTTTACCTTTTATATTTTGACTTATAATCCACCTGGAACTGATTTGGTGCAAAATGTTTATAGAGATTAACATAAACATTGATTTTTAATTGATCCAGCACTATTTATTGAAAAGATCATATCTTCCTATTGCTCTGACTTGTCATAAATTGAGCATGTGTGTGTACCTCTAGACTATTCTGTTCTATTCGTCATTTGTCTAATCTTGCTCAAATACCACATTGTCTTAATTATTGAGCTTCATAAGAAGTCTCAATATCCTCTGGTATAAGTCTTCTTATTTTCCTTCAAGATTAGCTTGGTTATTTTGGGCTCTTTATCTTTCTATATAAATTTTACAAGCAACTTGTGAATTTCCACACACACATACAATCACCTAGAATTTTTATTGGAATTGTATTGATTCTATAGATCAATTTTGGGGAGAAATTACATTTTTAAAATATCGAGGATCCATGTGAGTTAACCAGCAAAGAGCTTTTTCAAGCTTTATCTTTTCTATGATTTTACTCAATGAGAATAAGTTAAGCTAATAATAAAAATAACAACAATGATTTTAATATCTAACATTTGTAATAGTTACTACACACTGGATTTTTGGGTTAAGTGCTATATAGCCACTATATTATTTACTTAGAAAAATTAACTGTTAAAATTTACCAAAAATTGTGAGACCTCCATGAAGAAAGCCATACATTTTGTTACAGGGCATAAAAACAATATTGTAACTAATTGTGAGACACAGGCTATCCCTGAATGGGAAGAATTTATCATCATAAATATCAATGATTTCCAAATATATATGTACCTTAAGTTAATTCCAATCAGAATATCAGTGGTGTTTTCCTGGGGCTATACAAAAAGTATTTAGCATTTATATTGGAGAAATTCTAAATGTTTTAGAACTGACAACAAAAATATTTAACTGTGAAAAGACAGTGAGTGGGATTCCCTTACCAGCTATTAAAACTTTCTACAAAGCTAATATAATAATTTTAAAACTGTATGACTTTAGCTTATAAATAAGTGTGCAGATCAGAAGACCAGAAAGTCAGAAAAAATCTGAGTGTATATTCAAACTTAATACATTATAAAGATGGCATTTTAGTTCAGTGGGAGAGAAGATGGTTTATTTAATTAATGCTACTAACGTAATTGGTTATTCATCTGGAAAATAACACCTCCAGACATGAATAAAATAATTATGAATGAATTAACCTTAAATGAAAAATAAAACAAAAAATAATAGAATAAATTTAGGAGAAAATGTGTATAATTTCAAGATTGGGGTGTGGCAGGGGTGGGGGTTGTTGCTTATGCATTACAGGAAATCTAGAATCCAGAAGAGAAAAGACAAGTTTGACTATAAAAAGTTAAAACATGGCCAGGTGCAGTGACTCATGACTGTAATCGCAACACTTTGCCAGGCTAAGGTGGGAGGATCACTTGAGGAGTCCAAGAGAAGCCAGGGCAACATAGGGAGACTCTGTCTTTACAAACATATTTGTAAATTAGCTAGATATGGAGGCAGAAATGGGAGAATTGTCTGAGCCCAGGAGTTCGTGATTGGGCCACTGCACTCCAGCCTGGGCAACAGAGCAAGACCTTGTCTCAAATAAATAAATAAAAAGTAATACAATAAAAGTTAAAACACAAGAACAGATTGGGGTAGGCCGGGCACGGTAGCTCACGCCTGTAATCCCACCACTTTGGGAGGCTGAGGTGGGCGGATCACGAGTAAGGAGATCAAGACCATCCTGGCTAACACGGTGAAACTCCGTCTCTACTAAAAATACAAAAAATTAGCCGGGCGTGGTGGCGGGCACCTGTAGTCCCAGCTACTTGGGAGGCTGAGGCAGGAGAACAGTGTGAACCCAGGAGGCAGAGCTTCCAGTGAGCCGAGATTGTGCCACTGCACTCCAGCCTGGGCGACAGAGCAAGACTCCATCTTAAAAAAAAAAAAAAAAAAAAAGAACAGATTGGGGAAAATATCTGCAACATTTTTGATTTGTGAATTAATAGCTGTAATACATAAGGAGCTCTTGCAACTGATAAGGAAAAAAACTCTCAACCCAACAGAAACACACACAAAGGACGTGACTGGGCAATACATAGGAAGGGAAATGAAAATGGTCAGTAAGTGAAAGATCTCCAGACTCACTAGACAGGGAAATGCAATGTATTGTATAAGGTAACATGATAGCATTTTTCACAAATCATATTAGCAAGAATTAAAAAGCTTGATAGCATTCAGTGCTTATGAAGGTGTAGATGAAATAGTTCATACAATGTTAGTGGGAGAGTGAATTATTGTCCTTTGGACAAAGAATGCTGGCCAGAAGCTTTGGTTAAATGTCAAACATATACACCATCTAACCAAAGAAATCCACTGGTGGATGTTATACCTCAAAGGTATATGTATTTACAGGTGGTTTTTCATTTTTCACAGCTATTGAAAATGAGTTAAGCGTTATTTCTGGGCTCTCTGCTCTGTTCCCCTGGTCTACATGTCTGTTTTTGTACCAGTACCATGCTGTTTTGGTTACTGTAGCCCTGTAGTATAATTTGAAGTTGGGTAAGGTAATGCCTCCAGCTTTGTTCTTTTTGCTTAGGATTGCTATTTGGGCTCTTTTTTGGTTCCATATGAATTTTTAAATAGTTTTTTCTAGATCTTAGAGGAATGTCCTTGGTAGTTTGATAGGAATAGCATTGAATAAGGCCACACTCCTACAACCATCTGATCTCCAACAATGCTGACAAAACAAGCAATGGGGAAAGAGCTCCCTATTTGATAAATGGTGCTGAGATAACTGCCTAGTCATATGCAGAAGATTGAAACTGGATCCCTTCCTTATACCATATGCAAAAATCAATTCAAGATGAATTCAAGACTTAAATGTAAAACCCAAAACTATAAGAGCCTTGGAAGACAACCTAAGCAATACCATTCTGGACATAGGGACTGGCAAAGGTTTCATCATGAGGACACCGAAAGCAATTGCCACAAAAGCAAAGATTGACAAATGGGATCTAATAAAATTGGGAGCTTCTGCACAGCAAAAGAAACTATCAACAAAGTAAACAGACAACCTGCAGAATGGCAGAAAATATTTGCAAGGTCTAATATTCAGCATCTATAAGGAGAAAACAACCTCATTAAAGAGTGGGCAAAGAACATGAATAGATACTTTTCAAAAGAAGACATATATGTGGCCAACAAGCATAGGAAAAAAAGCTCAATATCACTGATCATTTGAGAAATGCGAATCAAAACTACAGCGAGATACCATCTCACACCAGTCAGAATGGCTATTATTGAAAAGTCAAAAAATAACAGATGCTGGTGAGGTTGTGGAGAAAAGGGAATGCTTATGCACTGTTGGTGGGAGTGTAAATTGGTTAACTATTGTGGAAAGCAGAGAGGTGATTCCCAAAAGAGCTAAAACCAGAACCACCATTCGACCCAGCAATCCCATTACTGGGTATATACTCAAAGGAATATAAATCATTCTATTATAAAGATACATGCACACTTATGTTCACTGCAGTACTATTCACAATAGCAAAAACATGGAATCAACCTAAATGCCCATCAATAGTAGACTTTATAAAGGAGATATGGCACATATACACCATGATATACCATGCAGCCATAAAAAAGAATAAGATCATGCCGTTTGCAGAAACATGGATGCAGCTGGAGGCCATTATCCTTAGCAAACTAACACAGGAACAGAAAACCAAATACTGCATGTTCTCACTTATAAGTGAGAGTTCAATGATGAGAAGACATGGACACAAAAAAAGAGGACAGACACTACCTCTTTTAGGTAGTACCTGAGGACTACCTAAGGGTGGAGGGAGGAAGGAGGAAGAGGACCAGAAAAAAATAACTATTGAGTACTAGGCTTTGTACTTGGGTGACAAAATAATCTGTACATCAAACCCCAGTGACATGAGTTTACCTACATAACAAACCTGCACATATACCCGTGAACCTAAAATAAAAGTTTTTTTAAAAAAGAAAATGAGTTAGATCTAGAGTATTGACAATATGAGATATCCATAACATATTATGTTGAAAAAGCAAGTTTTAAGTACTATTATGAGCCAGGCATGGTGGCTCATGCCTGTAATCCCAATACTTTGGGAGGCTGAGGTAGGTGGATCACTTGAGGCCAGGAGTTCAAGACCAGCCTGGCCAAGATGGCAAACCCCATCTCTACTAAAAATACAAAAATTAGCCAGGCGTGGTGGCACATGCCTGTAGTCCGTTACTCAGGAGGCTGAGGCAGAAGAATTGCTTGAGGCCAGGAGTTCAAGACCAGCCTGGCCAAGATGGCAAAACCCCATCTCTACTAAAAATACAAAAATTAGCCAGGCGTGGTGGCACATGCCTGTAGTCCGTTACTCAGGAGGCTGAGGCACAAGAATCGCTTGAACCCAGGAGGCGGAGCTTGCGGTAAGCCGAGATCTCACCACTGCACTTCAGCCTGGGGGACAGAGTGAGACCCTGTCTAAACAAAATCAATGAAATCCAATTACAAAGAAGAAGAAGGAAAAAAATCAACTTCTATATATGCTTTGTGCATGAAATGTTTTTTATGATACATGTGATTTATAGTAACTGCATAAAGTGTTTCTACCTTTTAATCCATTATTTTGGTTGCAAAGGTCACCAGTTCTCAAGCTTGGCTGCCCTTTGGAATCACCTGGGGATTTTTTAAAATGCTGATGTCTGGGCCCTACGTCCAGAGATTCTGATTTAATTGTGATGAGGTACGGCCTGGACATCAGATTTTTAAAGGCTCCCGGGGTGATTTTAATGTGAAGCAAACCCTGAGAACCAGTGGCATAGATAACTGAGGTCAGAAGCCCAATTTTGGAATAATTTGAGGTATGACCTGTGAAGCTATTTTTGCAATTGTCCTATTAACCACTAGATGGCGAGTTATCCACACGACAGCATTTCAACAACCAGGTTTTTGCGGAACTCTTGGGGAGGTGAAGGACTTAGGCAAGCAGGAAGCAACCAAAGATTGAACAGAACAGACCTGGGACCAGGAATTGTGCCAGGTTCTGGCCTCATCCTGCATCATGTAGTGAGCATACAGCTTTTTTTTTTTTTTTTTTAAGTTCTGGGGGTAAAAATGATCATCTTTAAGCCTGGCCTTGCTTCAAGTCAAAGAGAGGAAGTGCTCCTTAGTCTCCTCCTGTTTCAGTGTCTTTTCTTGGCTGTAGGTTACAGAAAGTCATTCTTTGGGGAAAGGCCACACCCTCTGTTTGGCTGCAAGGGTGAAATGGAAGGAGACTCTTTGGAAATCTCTTAATTAAAAGTAAATAATTGACTGTGTATTAAACAGCCAGGGGGCAATATTTAAACGCTATTTATAGATTCAGATTAGTGGTGGGAGTAAACAGGTCAGGAGAAAACTGTTAAATTAAGAAGATTCCCGTCACCCTCACACACAGGAGTGTGATTTTTTTTTTTTTTTTTTCTGAAAACAAGTACCTCTGGGCTTCATTTTTCTCCCTTTGATCTCAAAATAAACACCAACCTCCACACTTCTTGGTCATGCACTGCTGGTTCATTAAAGAGCCATATGCTGATTTCCTGTGAGTGTTTCCTGTGAGTGTCATGATTAAGGGCAAAGTCAAGAAACAATTTAAGGACAATTTTGCAATAAAATTAGCTCCAAAACTAAGTGTAATTACTGTATCAGTGTTTCTATTATTTGGACTTTTTCCCATCAGAATGTATAAATAGTGTTTTTAGTGAATATACAATGTATATATTTCTGAGAACCAAGAACTCTGACTCCATGAGGAGGCAGATAGTTTCTGTATCCCAGAGCTGGTCAGTGATGTGAAGGATTTGAGATTTCCTTCATAGCTATTCATCTATAAAGCAGCCAGTGAGCCATGAGGCCCTGCAGACCATCCCATCAAAAATCTCAACCAAAATTTGTATCAGTTAGGGTTCTTCAGAGAACTAGAAGCAACAGGATATATTATATATGATGAAGAACCAACTCAATTGATAATGGAGGCTGAGAAGCCCCCAAATCTGCTGTTGGCAAGCTGGACACACAGGAAAGCTGATGGTATTGGTCCAGTCTTGAGGCCAAAGACCTGAGACCAGGAGAGTCAATAATGTAAGTTCCAGTTCAAGTCCAATTCCAAAGGCAAAGGACTGATGTCCCAACTCAAAGACCGGAGAGTGAAGACCCAGCTCTAAGGCCGAGAGAGTGAATTCTTGCCGACTCAACCTTTTTTTTTTTTTTTTTTTCTGTTGAGGCCTTCAGTGGATTAGATAGAAATCCAATAACTTTGTCAAAGTACGTTCCACAGAATTCAAGTTCCTTGGGATGTTAATAAAGGCAATTTGGTAGAAAAGGGCTCCAATGCCAAATAAGTGTGGAAAATCCTAGGTAAAATAAACAGGTATCTTTTCTGCAGACATTCTCAGAGCCTTTAATATGTCAATGTGCTTTGCAGTTGTCCAAGAAGAGGTGGTATTTTGCAAAGCTTTTCAAACATATTTAACAAAACATTTTGTTTGGCATTTAGCACCTCTCTAAATCCTGGGAAATACTGCTTTATAAAGTACTTCAAAGCAGAGATTGTGCTTTATCTGATTGTTATACCCCAGCCTCTAGGTCAGTGCCAGCCAAACAAAGAAATTCAATAAATATTTGAGGGGTCTATTAAGTGAAATGATGAATGAAATAGCAGTAGAGAGATATGGTCAAGCCGTAAACATAAATTCTACACAAGACTAGCCTGAGTCTATGTCAAGGACTTCCCAGAGCACTCCCAGAGAGCCAGAAAATGCAAAATGGATGTTGAGAAGCTTAGAGTAGAACCTCAGCTCTCACCAGTATAGGAGATGCCACAGTGAGAATGGGGTAAATGGACTCTTCCTTAGTGAAGCAGATGCCAACTGTGCCCTCATTGCTCTGCAACTGCCAGCACCTGCATTTCCGTCTGATATTTTCCCTTGCTGCAGAAGCCATCTCTGTTGTTCACTTGGCAGACCCCCGAGAGCAACCCTGGATCAATGATCAGCTGGTGTCAGTGTATAAATACCCCAGCTCCCTCACTGCCTACATGGGATGAACTCTAGGCATGTGTTTTACACCAGACCCAGAATGCTTGTGGTGGGTAGGATGTGCTTCCGTGGCCACACTGATAAGTTGAGAATGGCTGGCTTCCTCCCCATTCCTGCCTCCTTCCCCAGTCCCCTGCCAGTGCCCCTTGAGATCATCTCTCATATAAACTACTTGCCTCCTGATGCTTGACTCAGGATCAGGGGTTCTGGGGGGCCTCTGATAAAATATTGCTTATCCTTTCTATGAACTCTCTCCTGTCTTGACTCTACCTCAGTTCCAGGACCACTGAACCCCTGGAAATTTCCCCTAAATTATTTCTTGAAGTCCTAGAAGGGGAACCTCCCATGTGCCCACAGTCTTGTTTATCAGCTGCAGTCCCCCACTGCATAGCCTGTCTTCACTGGCATTCACTGGCATTAAGGAGAGACTTGGTGATGTGCCTCATACTGTGCCAGGTGCTGGGGGGGCAAGGTGAGTGAGATAGTCTTGGAGCCTACCTTCATGAAGCTTACAGGCTTTTTGGGAAAATAAGCACAATCACATTATCACGCAGATCCACATGCAAGAATAATCTTTAATAAGTGCAGGCAATTAAAACCAAAGGGTGCAATGCAGAACAACAGAGGGTCTAATACAGTGGAAGCTATAAGAGAGGCTTCCCAGAGGAACTGGACTTATTGATGAGATACGAAGGATGAAGGAACTAAGTAGGTGAGGAGGTAGGGTGGGGAAGAGACCCAGGCAGAGCAAACAGCATATGCAAAGCACTGGATACAGAAATGTGCCCCTTTGCATGCCAATAGTCCTGATAAGTGGACATCCTGAGTTTTCTGAAGCCATCAGTGCTGTCTAAGGAGCTGCAGCAGAGGTAGGGAGGAAGGCCATCTTCCTAGCTATGCAAACTTTGTCCTCTGGGCACACAAACAGCTCTGCTTATTTCCTGAAGCTCACAAATGTGCATCTTGCAAGTCAGCTTCATCTCCTCTTCTGCAAACTGCTCACCAGCCCTTCTCTCTGCAGGAGGGTTGCACTGCCCCAGCCTCTTGCAGTTGCGCTTGGCCATGTGACTTGCTTTGGCCAGTGAAACTGGAGCAGAAGTGATGAGCTCCACTTTCTAGGGGAAAAGCCTTTAAGAGCTGATGCACAGGGGCTATGCTGTCTTTCCTCTTTGCCATGGCAACTGGCAGTGTTCCAGATGGGTTAGCTCTGTCTGTCCAGGACCACAATGACACATCAGCTGACCCTCAGTAATCATGTGGCATAAGTAAGAAATAAGCTTTTGTTGGTTTAAGCCACTGAGATGTGAGGGTTGCTTCTGTATGTAGCATGGTCTAGTAGCCCATCCTGACTGATGAACCTGTGAAAACTGGTCCAGAAAAGACACACGCAGGCACCATAGCATAGCAAGTAACTGCCCCATCTCTGGGGCCCCATGGCTTGTGATGCTTGCATTTGAATTTTGGCTCTGCCACTTCCTCACTGAGAGATATTGGGAAAATTACTCAAGTTTTTTATGCCTCTGTCTCATCATCTATTAAATGGCAATAATGTACAGCTTGGGCAACAAAGCAAGACCCCCATCACAACAAAAAAACAAAAACAAGATAAATTAGCTGTGACATGTGCCATAGTGACCCATGCCTGTAGTTTCAGCTAATCGTGAGACTGAGTCGGGAGGATTGTTTGAGCCAGGTCAAGGCTGCAGTGAGCCATGATCGCACTGCTGTACGTCCAGCCTGGGTGACAGAGCAAGACCCTGTCTCAATAAAAATAAAAAAAAATAATTTAGCAGTAATTGTATTTACTGCATATCCTTGTGAGAATTACATAAATTAATTCATGTAGGCTGGGCACCGTGGCTCACACCTGTAATCCCAGCACTTTGGGAGGCTGAGACAGGCAGATCACCTGAGGTCAGGAATTCGAGACAAGCCTGGCCAATATGGTGAAACCCCGTCTCTACCAAAAATACAAAAATTAGCCGGGCGTAGGCCTGTAATCCCAGCTACTTGTGAGGCTGAGGCAGGAGAATCGCTTGAACCTGGGAAGTGGAGGTTGCAGTGAGCCAAGATCACGCCGTTGCACTCAAGCCAGGGTGACAAGAAGAAACTCCATCTCAAAAAAAAAAAAAAAAAATCACGTAAAGAGCTTGGGAAATTGTCAGGCACAGAGCAAGTACTCAATAAATGTTAACTTTATTATTAATATTTCCTCAAAAACAAACAACAGTTGGATGCTGCAGGTTGTCTAGATCCCTTTTTAGGAAAAATATTATCCAAAGGAAATCTCACTGGCTTCTGACTTCAAGAGAGACAATCTCCTATATCAGGGGATGCAAACCCAAATGCCTCTGAGGAGTCACAGAGACACCTTACCATATTATTTTGATCCGTGTTTGATAGAGACCCAGGTACGAAGAAACACAGGCCCTTCTATAATGAAAACAATGGTGCAAATGAAATGATAAGTGTTCAGCTTCCACGTGGGGTGAGGGAGCTACAAACAATATTGGTGCTATAGGGGAGGGGTGCACTGGAGCCTACAAACCCGTCCAAAGGGGAGTTGGGAACCATCTGCAAATGTAGGTGGAGCGATGCTAGATTTTCAAGTTTTGTCGCTTTAAGAAAAAAAGAAGTAAGGCCAGGCATGGTGGCTCACGCCTGTAATCCCATCACTTTGGGAAGCTGAGGTGGGCAGATCACTTGAGGTCAGGAGTTTGAGACCAGCCTGGCTAACATGGTGAAACCGTCTCTCTACTAAAAATACAAAAATCAGTCAGGCGTGGTGGCAAACGCCTGTAATCCCAGCTACTGGGGAGGCTGAGGCACAGGAATCACTTGAACCCGGGAGGCAGAGGTTGCAGTGAGCTGAAATTGTGCCACTGCACTACAGTCTGGGTGACAGAGCGAGACTCCATCTCAAAATGAAACAAACAAACAAACAAAAACAAACAAAAGAAGTAAGGAGCCTGTAATCCCAGCACTTTAGGAGGCCGAGACGGGCGGATCACAAGGTCAGGAAATCGAGACCATCTGGCTAACACGGTGAAACCCCGTCTCTACTAAAAAATACAAAAAACTAGCTAGGTGAGGTGGCGGGCGCCTATAGTCCCAGCTACTTGGGAGGCTGAGGCAGGAGAATGGCGTGAACCCGGGAGGCGGAGCTTGCAGTGAGCTGAGATCCGGCCACTGCACTCCAGCCTGAGCGATAGAGCGAGACTCCATCTCAAAAAAAAACAAAAACAAAAACAAAAAAAGAAGTAAGGAGATTCTAATTTTTAACTGTGAACTTGTTTATTTTTAAAACATTGTTTAGGCCAAACAGATCACATTGGAAGGTTGAATGCAGTCGGTGGTTTGTATCCCTGTTGAAGAACCCGCACACGCATGGGGCAGATGGCCTCCCTATGTGTGTGCTTGTCTGGGTGGCTTTTCCAGAACCTAGGGAAACACCTTGCCAAAGATGCATGCAGGCCTCCATCCCCTGCAAACATAAAAGCCCTCCCAGGGTTGAAATGACGGCGTTTTCAGGATCCAGCACCCTCTCCAAGTTTCCCAGGCTCTGGTTCCTCTCTTGGACTGAGCTCAAAGCGATGTGAGTGGTCTCTTCTCAGCAGTTTTTGGGAGACATAAGCTTGTCCCAGGCTCCTGGCCTCAAAATAGGAGGCGAACGGACTGGGGATAGTATAAGGCACCCCTGCCTCCTCACCTGCTCCACACCCCTCAGGTCGTATGTCAGAGACATACAGGTCTTTTAGATAACTTCGGGCGAGGGCCCCGCAGCGGCAGCCCTGGAGCAATGCGCCTGTTTCTCTGTTTGGAATGTCTGTCCCTGTCCTCCTAGCAGTGGTCAGTCAACAGCAGGTATGCAGTCCCCACACTGTTCCTCCCAGATGCCTCCTGTCTCTACAGGATTCCTCCCAGCCTCCTCTTTCTCCCCCACACAATGGGGAGAGGTCTGAAGGCCAGAGACTTCAGGAAATATCTTGCCCCTCACTTTTGTCTGTTAACCTTAGCCTGGGGGAAACTGTGAATTTATATCAGCCACGGTAGAGCAGTGGATCCTTCCAAATCATCACTAGTGACCCTTTCTTTCTTTCTTTCTTTCTTTCTTTCTTTCTTTCTTTCTTTCTTTCTTTCTTTCTTTCTTTCTTTCTTTCTCTCTCTCTCTCCTCTCTCTCTCTCTCTCTCTCTCTCTTTCTTTCTTTCTTTCCTTTCTTTTTCCTTCCTTCCTTCCTTCCTTCCTTCCTCCCTCCCTCCTTCCTTCCTTCCTTCCTTCCTTTCC
>NW_012112253.1:2670158-2682016 GCF_000951035.1 Colobus angolensis palliatus
CTTCCTTCCTTCCTTTCCTTCCTTTCTTCCTTCCTTCCTTCCTTCCTTCCTTCCTTCCTTCCTTCCTTCCTTCCTTCCTTCCTTTCTTTCTTTCTTTCCTTCTTTCTTTCTTTCTTTGACAGAGTCTTGCTCTTATGTCCCAGTCTGGAGTGCAATGATGCCATCTTGGCTTACTGCAACCTCTGCCTCCCGGGTCCAAGCTATTCTCCTGCCTCAGCCTCCCAAGTAACTAGGGTTACAGGTGCCCACCACCATGCCCGGTGGTATTTTTTTGTATTTTTAGTAGAGACAGGGTTTCGCCATGTTGGCCAGACTGGTCTCCAACTCCTGACCTCAAGTGATCCCACCTTGGCCTCCCAAAGTGCTGGGATTACAGGCATGAGCCACCACACCCAGCCCATCACCAGTGACTTCTAAGTTGACACCAAGCAGATTACTTACATTTTTTGATGATTCAGTCTCTTATCTGTAATGTAGGTGTAATAATAGCATATTCAGAGTCATGTGCCACCTAATTCATTAGCATTTCCTAATCCCAGTGAGCTTCTTTGGGGGAGAGCAGCACTACACTATAGGATCACACATCTCAATTTACTGGGAGCAGCCAAATGGGGAAAATGATACTGAGGAATGTGATTTAGAATACTTCACAATGATGCATTAATTATTTCACTCGATTGTCAGAGTTTCTTGTTGCAATTTATCTTTCCATGTGGGTTTCTGCAAATAGAACTGACAGACTTTTTCTCCCCAGTCCGACCCCAATTCCAATCCCAGTTCTGATTGTTGTTGAATTTCTTGCATGTGGTCTAATCCTACAGCCACACATGAACATGGGAACAAACTGGTTTTTAATAACATGGAAGAGGCAGGAGAAAGAGAATCTTCCCCAAGTAATGAGACGTAGACAGCCTAACACTCTGGAAGAAGAAAAAACCTTTCTAGAGACTTTTTTTCCCCCAGAATCATCCTCATTAATATTAGAAGACATGTGCTGCCACTTTAAAAGAAGAAGCTTTGTAACATGTCTGTAACTAGCACAGAACAAATTAATTTATTTCAGGTGGATTCATAGCAGCAACGGGCAAAGCTCTTGCTCACACCTCTCCCCTCCAGCAGGTATACAGGGGCTGATGCATCCTTCCGTGGGAACTTTGGATATGGTAGGTCCTTAGAAAGGGCTCATTACCAAGACAAGAGTAGCAAACTGTTCTTTCTCTTGCAGGAACCCACCAGAGTGAAAGATACTGTCTTTAAGCACGAGAGAAGGATCTGGGTATGTCTCTAATCTTTTGTTACTCTCCAGATATTCTTGGCCCTGCACTTACAAGCGTGGGTGTATTAGAAGGGATGGGTATAGGGGTTAGGAGTGGGGTCCATCCACACATGCTTCCAGCCCTGGAGACCAACAGCATGGATGAACCTCAGCCAGCTGGGGTCGAGAGGCCAGCCACCTTTGGGAAACCTACTCATTATTATTTTTTTTATTTTTATTTTTTTTGAGATGGAGTCTTGCTCTGCTCTGTCGCCCAGGCTGGAGTGCAGGGGTGTGATGTCAGCTCACTGCACCACCCATCTCCTGGGTTCAAGCTATCCTCCTGCCTCAGCCTCCCAAGTAGCTGGGATTACAAGTGTGCACCATCATGCCCGGCTAATTTTTGTATTTTTAGTAGAGACGAGGTTTCACCATGTTGACCAGGTTGGTCTCGAACTCCTGATCTCAAGTGATCTGCCCATGTTGGCCTCCCAAAGTGCTGGGATTACAGGCATGAGCCACCGTGCCTGGCCGGAAACCTATTCATAAGACCAAACAGCACCCACTAACCAGAGCTGTCTAGGGATCTATCTGTGAAAACACAGCAACACCAAGGCCCATATTCAGCTCTGACCTACTTAGTGATTGCTGACTATGCCTTCCGGGTTGTTCAGTACTTGGAATGTTACCCCTGCTCATGGGCGCGGAAGGAGGTAGCAGCTCCCACTCATCTATGTGCATGAGCTGACTTAATCTTCACAACAGTCTTGCTGTACAGAGGCTATCAGTCTGCCTATTTTTAAAATTGAAATAAACTTCCTAGAACATAAAATTAACCACTTTAAAGTGTGTAATTCAGTAGCTCACAATGGTGAGGAAAGGGAGACTCCAATGAAGGCATTTGAGATCATCTAGTCAGTCACCCAGAGAGGCAGGAGTCTCCCTATAGGGCAAGGGCCAGGCCCGGCTCACTCATTTTTGTATTTTCAGAGCTGGTGCAGAGTCAGGGCTCAGTAAATACTGAAGAATAAATGCTAGCGTAAATGGCAAATGAATGTCTATGCGCCCACACTATTGCATTTCATGATGATTCCTCTTTGGGGATAAGGGTCCTTCTGATTTCTTGGATTTTGCTTCCTCCTCTAGCCCTTGATAAGTGACGCCCCGGCTCAGAGCAAAGCAGGCTGGAAGGGGAGCCAGGCTTACATGTGGCTAGTACCTTGTTAAGACAGACATGCCCGCTTCCCTGCCATGGCCTCTAGCCAATCTGTATCTACCCCTGAGGCTGTAACACCCTCAGGCGGCCCTGCCAGGGGTGGATGTGCCATCAGCTCTATCCTCACTAGCTGTGTGAATTTGGCCAAGTCACTTAGCTTCTCTGGGTCCCAGTTTCTCATTTATAAAATGGGACAAATAATAATAATAAGACCCTTGTGCAGATAAGATGGGACCAAGTTTCTGCAGAGTTTAGCATGGTGATTCTGTTCTTAGCGCAATTGCAGAAAACATCTTTCATGATGTCTACATGGAGGTGCACTGTACTCGTCTCTCTATGTCTCAGTATTTGGAATTTTTTTTTTTTTTTTTGAGGAGGAAGAGTCTCGCTCTCCCCCCAGCTCTATCCTCACTAGCTGTGTGAATTTGGCCAAGCATGTCAGCTCACTGCAAGCTCCGCCTCCTGGGTTCACGCCATTCTCCTTCCTCAGCCTCCCAAGTAGCTGGGACTACAGGCGCCTGCCACCACGCCCGGCTAATTTTTTGTGTTTTTAGTAGAGACGGGGTTTCACTGTTAGCCAGGATGGTCTTGATCTCCTGACCTCATGATCTGCCTGCCTCAGCCTCCCGAAGTGCTGGGATTCAGGCATGAGCCACCACGCCCAGCCAGTATTTGGAATTTTTAATAATATTTTTTAAAATAAAGGGACTCTGGCTGGGCATGGTGACTCATGCCTGTAATCCCAGCAGTTTGGAAGGCTAAGGTGGGTGGATCACTTGAGGCCAGGAGCTCGAGACCACCCTGGCCAAAATGGTGAAACCCCATCTCTACTAAAAATACAAAAATTAGCCAGGTGAGGGTGGCCCACACTTGCAATCCAGCTACTTGGGAGGTTGAGGCAGGAGGATCACTTGAACCCAGGAGGTGGAGGTTGCAGTGAGCCAAGACAGTGCTGCTATACTCCAGCCTAGGTGACAGTGGGAGACTCCATCTCAAATAAATAAATAGGGCAGGCATGGTGGCTCATGCCTGTAATCCCAGCACTTCGGGAGGCTGAGGGCAGCAGATCATCCGAGGTCAAGAGTTTTGAGACCAGACTGACCAACATGGTGAAACACCGTCTCCACTGAAGATACAAAAAAATTAGCCAGGTGCGGTGGTGCACATCTGTAATCCCAGCTACTTGGGAGGCTGAAGCAGGAGAATTGCTCTGCCGAGAGGCAGAGGTTGCAGTGAGCTGAGATCTTGCCATTGCACTCCAGCCTGGGCAACACAGTGAGACTCTGTCTCAAATAATAAATAAATAAATAAATAAATAATTCTTCAGGTGGCTCAATGAGACATTTCCCATTTCTAAGGAGAAGGAAGATAGATGCCCTGTTAGGGGCTTAGGGCAGGTCTGGTAAGTTTCAGAGAGGACAGCACAGAGAGCAGAGAAGAATAGTCAGTATTTCTTCCCTGTGCTCAGGAGGTGGATCAAGTGCTCAGCTAACAGAAGCCAGTCTGGAGGATCCAAGCTGAATCCACTACACTCACAAAGAAGCCCCATGGTTGGGAGTACAGAGAAGTCAAGAGCTGACAATGAGAACCTTCTCACTCCCTTCTCACTCTCTTGAGATCTTGACTCTCTTCCATTCCCACCAAGCCACTCAGGCCGCTCTCAAACCACTCCTCCCAACTACCCTCCAAGCCCACTGCCACCACTGTCTTACAGGTAGAACCTTCTCCTTGGTCCTTTCTTTTTAACCCAAATTATTTAACCCATTTCTGGTGTGTGTCCCATTCCCGCTTGCCCAGACACCTGTCCTCTGAATGCCTCTGACAGGACTGAGAGAAGGACCCAGGGGTCATCTTTAGTGCTGTTCATTAAATATTTCTCTTTTTTTTTTTTCCGGGTAATGATAGAATTGGAGTTAGCCATGTGACATGAAGTTAGCTCTGTGACTTGCTTTGGCTAATAAAATGTGAGGGAAAATGACCTGTGTTATTTCAAGGTGGAAGCTTCAGGAACCAGTGCACTACGTGCTAAGCTCTCTCTTCCTCTGCCAGACACCTGGCAACACGCCGGCTCACAGCTCCTCTGTCCACCTAGGTCCTGGGGTGAGGATAGTGCCGGGACAAGCCCCTGGTCTCCTGACAATGGGCATGTGACATGATCAAGAAATAGATCTTTGTTGTTTTTTTGTTTGTTTGTTTTTGTTTTTGTTTTCTGAGACAGAGTCTTACTCTGTCGCCCAGGCTGGAGTCTGCAGCAGCGCAATCTCGGCTCGCTGCAACCTCTGCCTCCCAGGTTCAAGCGATTCTCCTGCCTCAGCCTCCTGAGTAGCTAGGATTACACGCGTGTGCCACCACCCCTTGCTAATTTTTGTATGTTTAATAGAGACAGGGTTTCACCATGTTGGCCAGGCTGGTTTCAAATTCCTGACCTCAGCATCAAATTCCTGTAATCCAGCTACTTGGGAGGCTGAGGCAGGAGGATCGCTTGAACCCAGGAGGCAGAGGTTGCAGTGAGCTGAGACAGTGCTGTTGCACTCCAGCCTAGGCAACAGAAGTACTGGACTTACAGGTGTGTAATTCCAAAGTGCTGGAATTACAGGTGTGAGCCACTGAGCCCGGCTGATCTTCATTGTTTTAAGCCACCAAAATTTGGGGGTTGTTTGTTACAAAACATGACTAAACTGACTGGAACAGACTGCACAGGGTCTAGAGAGAATGGGAGGCTGTTAGGTGAAACTTACCGGCCATGGCTGATGGCTGATGACTGGCATTCTCTTCCAGGATACCAAAACGCAGAAGCAGAGGTGGAAGGCCAGGAAGGCACAATTTCCACAGGGAGCCTTTTTAGTCACTGTTACTAATGGAAAGACATGAGAGGACTCAGTGTAGAACTCACAACTGAACATGGTTAGCCTGCAGGAGAGGACAGGACACAGACTATAGTTTCTTCTAGTCTTATCTTCCTACCAGCCATTGTCTTAGATCCCTCACCCTTGGGGTTCCCTTCCAGATTCACATCACACTCCACTTCCTACTATGTTCTTAAATTTCTTAAGATTCCAGATCATGATGAAAATGAGCATTGGCATGTCTTGCACTCTTTGTCCAAGAACCAGCCCATTTTTCTTTCTACCTGTTCTTTCCCATCTCACTGGGTGGTCATTGGTACTTTTTTTTTTTTTGACAGAGTCTTGCTCTGTCACCAGGCTGGAGTGCAGTGGTGTGATTTCGGCTGACTGCAACCTCCGCTTCCCGGGTTCAAGCAATTCTCCTGCCTCAGCCTCCCACGTAGCTGAGATTACAGGCATGTGCTACCATGCCTGGCTAATTTTTGTATTTTTAGTAGAGACGGGGTTTCACCATGTTGGCCAGGATGGTCTTGATCTCTTGATCTGATGATCCGCCTGCCTTGGCCTCCCAAAATGTTGGGATTACAGGCATGAGCCACCACACCTAGCCCCAGTCAGTGTATACTTTTTTAAGCATTCTTGTTTGTTCTTTCATTCACAGAGAATGAAATGCCTAAATCCTAAGTGTACGATGCAGCAAAATATCATCAGGCCAAGACCCCTGTAATTATCACTCAGTTGGTAAATTCTTGCAGGATGCCAAATTGGAACTTTAGGTGCTGAAGTGGTGAGCATTCCAAAGCAGTGGGTGTGAAGGCAGTCTTATGACTCTCCAAGCCTAGACCCCTTGAGGGATTGGGTCATTAGACATTAGAGAAGATTTATAAAGGGTACGGCTCCGCAGATGCCTAAGCTGAGAGAACCAACCCAGGCAGGGTGGAATGAAGCTGCCTCCCTCTTTCCCTCAATCAGGAGAATGGGGTTTCAAGGGATCACATGGAGAGCTTGACATGTGTCCCTTGTCATCAAGGGGGACCCGGTGACCCAGTATCTGATGACTGATCAGGAAACCTTGAGGACAAGGGAGGAGCTGACTAGTTGAGGGCAACTGCACTGAATGGGTCTCTACTCCCACAATTTGATGAAACAGAAAATGTGTGACCTTTCCCCATGGAGCAGGTGTGACGCTGTTGGGCAATAGAATCCCACCAGGAAGAACCTGTGTGGAGTAGACTATCAGGGGTGTGAGCCTGCCTGGGGGAAATGCCCTGCCTTTGTCGTAACATATGCAGTCGAATATTTCCACTGACGCCGGCCAAAGAACCCATGGAAGCCCCTTGCCAGGCCCCACAAGCCGGAAACCTCTTACAACAAGGCTGAGGGAGGAATGATGGACTTTGTTGTCCCCTTTCCTACTCCCCTCTTCCCCACCCCATTTCCCGCTGCAGTGGCAGAGGCAGGGCCAAGGCCAGGTGTCCCTTCACATGGGTCATTGCTTAGGTGGTTCTTAAATGATGTGACTGTCAGCCGGGCACAGTGGCTCATGCCTATAATCCCAGTACTTTGGGAGGTTGAGGCGGGTGGATCACTTGAGATCAGGAGTTTGAGACCAGCCTGACCAACATGGTGAAACCCCGTCTCTACTAAAAATACAAAAATTAGCCAGGCATGGTGGTGCACACTTGTAATCCCAGCTACTTGGGAGGCTGAGGCAGGAGAATTGCCTGAACCCGGGAGGCAGAGGTTGCAGTGAGTCGAGGTTGCACCATTGCACTCCAGCTAAGAGCTGAACTCCATCTCAAAAAAAAAAAAAAAAGGTGTGACTTTCACTCAACCCAGAATAATCTGAATTTGTCTATCGTCTTGAAGCTGTGGAAGAGGACTGGAAAGGGAGACAATGCCCATTTCCCTTCCCCCATTCCTGTGCAGCAGGCCCTTGCCTGCAGTAGGTCCTACAGTGGAGGGGCAGCAGCTGTCACTGTGAAGGAAGGCAGAGACTCTGGTTATCAGCCGGCACCGCATGTAACCAGTGTCTGGAGAGGAGGCTGTCTCTGTTGTCACCTCGAACATTCTATGCCCCTAAGAGTGACCAGGAAAGATATGGAACTGACCTGAGACTTCATCCAGAACCAGAAAAGGCAATTCTGAGGGACATTTCAAGGGAAAACATGAGAAAAAAATCAGTTACTTTCATGATGACATTCCAGGAGTACTGCCTGCTCAATAAGCCAGTCTCCTACATTTTGACGTCTTAACTCTAAAATCGATGTGTGAATATCTCTAAGCAATGTCTGAGCGATGATTTTTGAAACAAAAATAGTAGGGCCGGGCATGGTGGCTCAAGCCTGTAATCCCAGCACTTTGGGAGGCTGAGACGGGCGGATCACGAGGTCAGGAGATGGAGAGGTCAGGAGATCCTGGCTAACATGGTGAAACCCCATCTCTACTAAAAAAATACAAAAAACTAGCCGGGCGAGGTGGCGGGCGCTCCATCTCAAAAAAAAAAAAAATAGTAAATGTCCGTAGTAATTTCGACATAAGTAAATGATCTTCTAAAAATGCATAATGACACTAACAGCCTATGACATGTCGGATGTCCTGTGCTCTAACACGGCTCCACCATAGCCCTGGCATTAGGCATCCCTGTATCCATTTTCACATAGAAGGAAGCTGCCAAGGGGCAGACCTCAGATGCCAGTGTAGATCAGCTTGGCCACACTGTCTCCGCAGTCTCTTTAATCTAATGTGTGTCTGGAAGCTCCAGGGTTTTGAATGGTTCTCCATTTTCCGAAATGTGGGCATGCCTCGTGGTTCATTCAAAGACAACCCACAGATGGGCCAAGTCAGGATGGCTTTGTGATCAGGAACATGGCTTGGCCATTAGACAGCCTGGGCTCAAATCCCAGGGGGATTATCCATGAGTGATCTATCTTTAGAAAAGCTACCTAGGTGAAGGACTATGCTTCACACAGTGCCTGGCACATGCAGGAAGCTCTTTGTACACCATAGTAGCCACTGTTGTAATTATTCTTGCCCTTGGACTTGAAACCTGGGAAAAGAGGTAAATCCCTCCTGGAGAAGGCTTTCCTGTTTCCCAACCACTTATTGGATAATTCAGGGCTGGGATTTTGTTCTTGGAGGGCTACAAGTATAGGAGGGACACTGTCTGAGATAACTGAAGGGTACAGATCTAAACATCTTTCCCTCATCCATCTCTGCCTTCAAACATCTCCCCCACTGGCCTGTCCCACAATCTTAAATTTCATCGTTCACCTTCCTTTGGGTATCATCTCTGAAAGCTCCTGTTAACAAATAAAAGGGCTAGCACACTTTGGGTTACAGCGCCCCTGCCACAACACCCTGGATTGCTTTGAGATATGGATGTGCACTGGTGTTGCAGGGCTACCTGGCATCCTTCCGGCTTCCTTTCCAGGGGATTTTCCCTACTGTGGGAATCTCAGACAATGGGGCACACACAGGACTATGCTGGAGCACAGCTCACCGGCCCACCAGCACCAACTTTTAAATTCTCAGGAATCCTTCCAGCTGGTTGTTAAATGGTTGGCAAATAAAAATCAGTCATGGTGAGAATGTCTTCACCATGGAAGTCAGCAAATGCTACTGGTGAGCAAGCTGTTAAACGTTTCTCGGCCGGGCACGGTGGCTCAAGCCTGTAATCCCAGCACTTTGGGAGGCCGAGACAGGCGGATCACGAGGTCAGGAGATCGAGACCATCCTGGCTAACACGGTGAAACCCCGTCTCTACTAAAAATACCAAAAAAAAACTAGCCGGGCGAGGTGGGCGGGCGCCTGTAATCCCAGCTACTCGGGAGGCTGAGGCAGGAGAATGGCGTAAACCCGGGGGGCGGAGCTTGCAGTGAGCTGAGATCCGGCCACTACACTCCAGCCTGGCAGACAGAGCGAGACTCCGTCTCAAAAAAAAAAAAAAAAAAAAAAAGCGTTTCTCAGCCCACCACCCAGCACAGCACTTGGGTTTAGCCACCTGATCCTCCCTCTGAGGCCTTGACTCTCAGGCAAGTGATCCAAGACACAGGAACAAGACAGAATCCATGTACTGCAGGGGCAGCTGGCCATGGCAGGGCAGAGGGGAATCTAGTGGGGGTGGTGGCAGGGCCCAAGGGTGCCAGAGTCAGCTGCCCCTCCCTGGCATGACTTTGGCCAAGTCTTCCTCTTGCCATCCCCTTCCTTCATTTCCTGCCCAATTTTCAAGCCGCCTTCTCTTGCTTTCCCATCCATTTCAAGAGCTTCCTTTTTCTGCCATGTTAACCAGAGCCAATTCTTGCTGAGGGGTCTGGTCCATACAGGTGACTAATCATTTGACAGACAGAGGTCCCCGAGAAAAGCAAAGAAGCTCTCATTTTGATTCCTCAAGAAGGAAGACTGCTTGGGGCAGAGCAGCCTTGGCTTACTCACTTAGCAAACATTTATGGAGCACCTACTGTGTGCAGGCACTGTCCTAGTGCCAGGACAGGAAAGGAACAGGTACGTCTCTGTCCCCAAGGAACTTACCACTAGCTAATGGAAGCAGCTCTCAAACAACTGATTATGCAATTAATTTTTCTGAGGATTGCTCCACCATCATTGGGTTATACCAAATTACTGATAAATATTTGAATACTGCAGTGGGTAAAGTACCATGCAATGTACAAATGGACATACCAAAAAAGATGAAACAGTCTGTGCCTCCCTCCCGAGTTCACAGTTTAGCTGACAACACAGGCACATACTCATGCCGCTGAATAACCTTCCAACACAAGTTCCCACTTGTCAGAATCATGGGGAGTTGCAGCTTCCAACTTTGGGGATCAGGAAACGCTTATGTGAAGAAAGTGGGATTTGAGCACAGCCTGGACTGTGATTAACAATAAGAAAAAAAAAAAAGAGTTCAACAACACAGACAACATACCTGTAAGATTAGCCACCTGAAATTCTAATGTCCAAATGTGACCACGGTTAGCATAGCCATGAGTGGCCTTCTGCACAGCCACAGGATCCCGTTAGGCACACTCTTGTATAACCAGCTGTTTTCACTCAACAATATGTCATGGACATTTTTCCATGCCAATTATTCCCAATCTACATCACCATTTAAGTGCCCGGCAAATACTCCATTATACCGATGTACTCTAAATTAATCAAATCCCCATCGATAAACATTTAGTGTTGCGGTCAAGGGCACAGACTCTGGAGCCTCAGAGCGTGGCATCGATCCTGGCTGTGCAACTCCCCAGCTGGGTGACGGTCAGCAGAAACCTAGCATCTCTGAGTAGTTTCCTCCAGTATTAAATGGAGGTGCAGTTGTTTCTTGGTGTGCATAAGGAATTGGTTCCAGGAGACCTATACCAAAATCCACAGATGCTCAAGTCCCTTATATAAAATGGTGTGATATTTGTATATAACCTGCATACATCCTCTTGTATACTTTAAATCTTCTCTGGATTACTTATAATACTCCATTCATTTCATTCTTGTGGATCCAATGTAGTAGTACTCCGCGCATGGCAAATCTAGGTTTTGCTTTTTGGAACTTGGCGGAATTTTTTTTTTCCGGAATGTTTTCCATGCATGGTTGGTTGAATCCACAGATATGGAGGGCTGATTGTATTAACAATACAGCCCCCGGCCGGGCACAGTGGCTCATGCCTGTAATCCCAGCACTTTGGGAGGCCGAGGCGGGTGGATCATGAGGTCAGGAGTTTGAGACCAGCCTCACCAATATGGTGAAACCCTGTCTCTATTAAACATACAAAAAAATTAACCTGGCATGGTGGTGCACACCTGTAGTCCCAGCTACTCGGGAGGCTGAATCAGGAGAATCGCTTGAAATCGGGAGGCAGAGGTTGCAGTGAGCTGAGATCGCACCACTGCACTCCAGCCTGGGCGACAGAAAATACAAATACAAATAAAAAATAATACAGTCCCCGCAGCATAAGGATGTTGTGAGTAGCTATTTGTAAAATGTTTAGAACAGTTTTTAGCACTTAGTAAATGCTGTTAAGGCCAACTACTGTTACTGTTTAGCAGGACTGTGGCCATCCTGTGTTTAGAATGTCTATCTTTGTGCACCCTTCTCAGCACCTACTTAGGATAAATACTGAGAAGTGGAATGAAATCGTCAAACAGTGCACTTATTTTAAATCCTGATTAATGTCATCCAATTGCCCTCCAGAAACGCACCAGCCGCTGGTGGACAGGAGGACGCTGTGGCCTGCAGGAGGCTGCAGAGGAGACAGACCCTGCCTCCTAACTGGAGCACCGGGGACCCTCACCAGCCATCCACACCGCCGGCGAGGTTTGACTTGCCCTGTCTTCCGGGCGGCATTTTGGAATATAAAGCAGGAGGAAAATAAGCAGCAAGTCAGATTCTCTCACTTTGATTTCTAGAAGGAAAGCTAGAGTTTAGGCCATGTTCGAAAATATAGGTCAAATCTCGGTTTCTGTGGTTACCAAACACTGTCAACCACCCACTCCCTCCCTCGGGGGCGATGCCAGGATTCCGAGGCCGGGCAGTCGGGCCTGG